>NC_055998.1:66059526-66384390 GCF_018446385.1 Zingiber officinale
GTTTTGTAACTCCATCTTCTTCCTCCTCTCAAGCTCTCATCTTCTTCTCCCTCTCCTCCACCTCCTTGGCCGAAACTTCTAAGGGTGCTAGCACACCTTTTAGTTGTTTTCTCTATCATTTGTTCGTGTGGATACACATAGAGGAGTATCTACTTTGATACTCTCGAGATCCGGTGAACCTTGGACGAGCGAGATACGCGAAGGGCATCACATCAAGGGTAAACTCTTCTCCTTGTAGATATAGTGTAGATATAGATTAGAAAACTCATATTCGAAGTTTTACGAAATTTTATTTTTCGCACGGATCTGGTGGCGGGGGTTTTGGGGTTTCCGCAACGCAAAAAGTGGTTTTTGTGGCTCGAAAAACCCAACATTATACGCCCGACTGGTCAATCTCGGTCGATAAGGTATGACCAGGCAAGCTTATTAGACCGGTCGAGAATGAAAAGTAGATCGAGCATAAAGGTCTTCAACCTTGCACGGTTTCTAGTATATTTATAATGGTAAAGTCCTGGTCGGGTATAAATAACCAATCGAGTATAGAATATCGGTCGAGACTAGTACGACAGAAGATATTTCTCATATATACAGAATGAGTTTATGTGACTAACCAAGTGTATGTGACAGGTGAACCATAAGAATATGTGATCATATGACAGCTTAATTAATTTGGCGGCAAATAGCTTCTAGAAGTCTCCATAGGTATGCTAAACAATAAAGAACGTACATCTGGGGTAAGAAAAAAACTCCTTAAACTAGTATTGCAGTATCGGCTTACGTCATCTCCTAACAAACTTTAACAAACCGGGGTCCACCTCATGACTGTAAAGGTTAGATGAGGTGGAATAAAAAGGGGAATCCTCTCTACTGTGATGTACGCAAACATAAGCATTGCATCAGAATCAAACCCTAATTTCATCTTTTCCATACTTCTTCTTCTTCTCTGAGAGATTAACTTGAGCATCGAAGGGCCTAACCAGGGATTCCCACCCCGGTCTTAGGTCGCTAATGCTTTGTTGGTTTGTCTCATAGTGCACAGGAGGTGGAGATCATCCATTGTACCGCTGAGTCTTCAGTGATCCACGGTGTTCCTCATTAGAGTTCGCTTTCCCACGAAAATACCTCGCCGGAATTCATTTTTATGAGGTATTGTTCACAAATCTGCTTTGGTTTTCTCGAATCTATAATTCTGTATTTAGGCTCTTATAAGGTCCGCTGTGAGTTTCTCAGATCCTCCTCTGTTTGTCGACATCAGAGTTATAGTTCATCACCGTCCCTCATCGCCCGACGCTTCATCCCACAAGCTCTTAGACATGATCAAACATATTTGTCAAATATCAAAAAGGGGGAGATTATTGGAGAAATCTATAGGTTCATGAAAATGCTAGAGGGTCGTGTACGCAACAGAAATACGAAAGATACAATGCTAACACAAACTAATTTTACTTGGTTTGGAACCTTCGTCGACTCCTACTTCAAGGCCCGCACTCGTTGAGTGCTTTCGTTGGGCAATCACTAATAATTCAAAAAGATGTTTACAAAATGAGTATAGGAATTTGCAAAATGAAATTACCGACAACAAGAAAGTAAAGACTAAATCGTTGGTTGTCGGAGAAGCTTCGTAGCGTAGCAAGAGCGTCTTGGAAGCAGCACATACGAGAGTAATCGTAGCAGAAGTTGTTGTGTTTTACTCCAGGTGATGACCTTCTTATATAGGAAGCTCTGGGGACGTCGGCCTGATCAATCAGTGCACTTCACGTTGCATCGAGATAGAATTTGTATCCAGGGCACCCGAATTCCTTTTGGGCCCCCGGACCACCATTTTCCAACAACTGAATTTCCTTCAAGAAAATGTGAGTCTGAGACAAATGCAAATTATCCTACCTTACAAAACAAAGTGTTAGTACAATGAAAAAAAGGTAGTAATTAGATTTTGTCTCACTGAGACCATACTTTAATCACGATCTCAACTTAGATTCTCAAAATGGTTCTAAGTTGGATCTGTTAGGATGTGTACTAAAAGCCTAGCTTTTTGTATGAACATTTATTTTGAAATAAGAATCACATTGGTCAAATGTCTGCATTTATGTTAAATGTAGTTGTCCATTTAATTTATATTATAAATAACATGGTGTGTGGTGTCACACAGAAGATCATGTTATCAGTTCCTTATAAATTATAAATAGTAGCTCACAACCAAGATGGATTGGGACAAACCATTGGAATGGTTGTAGTGTAGTTTGGTATTAGATTATCTTGACTATAAAATTACACTAGTACACTATGAGTGTATTGAGCAGGACCATTTGAGGTTATTCTTTTTATACTGACTGCATAAAAGAACAGGACCTCTGTTATTATGGAAGTGTGTGCTCTTAATCTCGATATAATAACAAGCACATATACTTAGTATTTATTTCTTTAATTTAACAATGGGTGAGATTTATTCAATTGGATCAATAGTCCCATAAGTTGGGAAATAATATTATTTATATGGTGTGTTATTGATTATAGAAAGAAACTGTGTCCTAGTAATCTAGGTTGATGATGTCCTCTTGAGGAGCTCATAAGGATTGTCATGTAAACCCTGCAGGTGGACCTAGTCCAGCATGACAATGAAGTTGAGTGGTACTACTCTTGTAGCTAGATGTTAATTAAGTGAGTGTTAGTAACTCATTTTATTAATGGCCATTCGATATCTTAAACACAGGGAGATTAACACACTCATAATAAGAAGGAGCCCATAATTTAATATGGGATTGGTGCGGTAGTTCAATAATAACTCTTTAGTGGTATGAGTTATTATTGATGAACTTGAGTTGGGTGTTCGGGGCGAACATAGGAAGCTCAAACTCATCGAGAGACCAAAACCAATTCCTCCTCTCGGTCCCTGTTGTAGCCTCTATAAAGTCTTATATCCACAAAGTTTACTTCTTACCCAAGTAATGGGCCGGACACATCCTTGCTTGGTGCAAGGGGGTCGGCCAAGCATTGGCTTGGAGCACAAGTAGTGGTCGGCCAAGCCTTGCTTGGTGCCCAAGCAAGGGGCCAGCCATAGCATGATAGAAAAGGAGATTTTATTTAAAATTAAATTTTGATAAAATCTTTCCTTTTTTGAAGCCATCCTCATGGTTTTAAAAGAGAGTTTTACAATTTAAAATCTTTCATTTTATAGCTATCTACAAAGAATTAAAAGAGAGATTTTAATTTTGTTAAAATCTTTCCTTATTTGTAGTTATCTATAATGTTTAAAAGAGAGATTTTAATTTTGATAAAACTTTCCTTTTTTGTAACCATGATTCTTTCTTTTTTTGTTGCCTTCTACATTGTTTAAAAGAGAGAGATTAATTTTAAAACTTTCCTTTTATAGCCATCACAATAGGAAATTTAAAAGAGAGAGATTTTAATTATTATTAAAATTTCCTTTTTTGCTATGACCATGGATTATAAAAGAGAGGTAGACGTGCCTTATGGAGATACACACATCTCTTAATCCTCTTGCTCCATAAGGGTCGGCTCCTCCTCTCCCTATTCTCTTCCTAGGTGGCCGACACTTTCTCTTTTCTCCTTTCGTTTTCCTTTTGCTTCCTTAGGGCCGGCGTCACATCAAGTGGCACCTTCTTGTGGCCGGTTGCTTGGAGAGGAAGAAGAAGAGAAGGAAGTTTCCTATTTTGGCATTCTTTGGTGGCCGAATTTTCTTGGAGGAGAAGAAGTGGTTCAGGTGGATTTCATCTTTGTAAATCATCGTCCACACGACGTCCAAGAGGAGGAGAGGAATACAACAGAAGATCAAGAGGTCTTTGTTTACAAAGAAAGGTATAACTAATTAATTGTTTCCGCTTCAAATTAATTAGTTTGTGTTCTTTGTATGGATCCTGAAATACCAACACAAGAGGCTAGCGATTTTGTGTTTCATTTTTGTGTTTTGTTTTAGTGTTTTGATCTTGTGCTTCTATTGAGGTCTTTGTAGTTAAAACTAGGGTTACTGTAAGAAGTTTAAATATCCAATTTCTTTGAAAGGCTTTATCTAGGAAGTGGTGGATGATCTCATACCCAAGGAGGCCAAGTAACTCGCCATGTTTAACCTGGAAGCTAATCCTTGAAATAGATATTTAATCAACTTCTATAACATAGGATGAACTTGGATTAATAATGTTATGTATCATTTGCAATCCAAGTTTTAACTACTAAAGAACACATGAGTTGAACTTGAAGTAAAAATGTTAAGTTCCGTTTCCAATTCAAGTTTAACTCATGAGGAATACATAGGTTGTTAGGAATGTAACGCCCCGCCCCTCCTGCTAAGGCGACGGGGGTTACTTACCATACTTAACAACTTAATAACTTATTGCAGCGGAAATCTTACTTGTAAATTTTTGAAACATAGAGTCCATATGTCATACTTAACATTATTTCAAGACATATAGAGTAACATGATAAAATGTCATGGAGTTATAACGTAGTAATATAAACTAGGCATAATTCCTATTAAATAAAAGCATGTCTTTTTCTTCTTTAGCCAGTCACTGCCACACACATCCTGCTAGCCCCTCCTACTGCTCTCCAAGTTCATCCATCCTTTGCCCTTATCTATGGTACAAGAAAGTAAGCTGTCAGCACTCATGGCTCAGTAAGTTCCTTTCCTACTCACAAAAACCGTATAGCATGTCAACAATCATAAAGCATACATCATAGCACAAGGTATCATGGCATAACATACATGTCATAATCATCATCATAGATATCATGGCATAATCATGGCATAAACACAAGGTAGCATGGCATATCATAAACATGATCATCATAATTATCATGGCATATTCCTAAGGTATATGCAGGGTGAACTCTTAAACATACATCATGAAACATATGCATCATGTCTTTTTAAAACGTATAGCATAGATACTTAAACATAATCTCAACATAAGAGGGGATCCCGGCTTGTACCACGTACATAATTGCGCGCGTCCTAGTAGGTCCAAGGTAGCAAGTCTTGAACCCTACAAGGCATACATATACTAGGCCCGTTTCTCAGTCCATCGACCTAGGGGCACTTAGGAGCCCATCCCTAACGAGGCACGTTTCTTAGTCCATCGACCCCGGGGCGCTTATGGAGCCCACCCTTGGTACAAGCCTTGAAAGTAAAATAGCATGTCGTATCTACATAGTCCATATCACTCATGTCATATTCATGTCATGAAGAGTGCTCTTGATCCCACTTATAGGGAAGCAACTATTTAGGCATAGCTTAAAGCATGTATATTTGAGCACACAGCATATCATGAACTTGAGCACAAAGCATATCATGAACTTGAGCACACAACCTATCATGAATTTGAGCACACAGCATATCATGAATTTGAGCACATAGCATATCATGAGTTTAGGCACATAGCATATCATGAATTTGAGCACATAGCATATCATGAGTTTAAGCACATAGCATATCATGAATTTGAGCACATAGCATATCATGAGTTTAGGCACATAGCATATCATGAATTTGAGCACATAGCATATCATGAGTTTAAGCACATATCATATCATGAATTTAAGCACACAGCATATCATGAACTTAGGCACATAGCATATCATGAATAGGACCTAACATAAACAAATAAACATCACAGCATGTCATACTCTTATCATATCATAAAGCATTGCATGTGAAGTTCATGGAAAGAACATAATTAGGTCTCTAACCTTTGTAACAAGTGGTGGCCGAAACATGTAGAGATGGCTTAGGTTAGCAAGCAACGAAAGAGCATGTGAACCCTAAACATTCATCATTTCTTAGAACATAAGGAACATCTTAAGCATGTTAGGTATAGGTTCCAAGCTTTCTAGTTTCCTTTTCATAACATGGCCGAAACCCATTAAGCCTTTATTTTGGGTTATAAACATCATACAAGCATGAAAAACCCTAACAATTGTCACATCACATTTCATAAGAAACAACTTGAGCATGTTTGATTGAGGTTCTAAGTTCTCTAAGCCTTTAACCCCAACATGGCCGAAACCCTAGCAACATGTTTCTAGGTTACAAGTAACGTAAAAATGTTGAACTTCATACCAATATACCAATACATATCATGAGAAGCACCATAAGTACTTTTAGTCTAAGTTTCAAGCTTCTCAAGCTTTTTAACCTAATGTGGCCGAATCTTGTTAAGCATGGGAATTAGGTTTCTAGTGGCATAATAGCATGAAGACCATAAGAATTTTCCTAGCATTCATTTCAAGGAATAACATGGACCACTTAGTTTAGAATTTGAGCATCTAGGTCAAGAAACAAGTGTGGCCGAAAGTTGTAGAACAAGAATTCAAGTTTCAAGCAACATAAGAACATTAGTTTACTTCATATCTTTTCATCAAGAAGATCATAAGTATCTTAGGCTTGATTTAAACTTTCCTAGGGTTCAAGTCTCAACATGGCCGAATCATCCTATGCATAAAAGAAATATAGTCCAACTTAACCTAAGATCATGACATGTCATATTAGCTTCATATCTTGACTTATGAAAATTATAGCATGCTAAATTTTTAGGTTTAAAGCCCTTCTAGGCCCTCAACTCTATCATAGCCGAAAGTTCATGAAGATGGAATGAAGTTTAAATTAACATACAAGTGGGAAAAACATTAACAACACCATCTACCATAAGGTACATATCATAAGGAGAAGAGAGCATGCTTTGTTTTAGGTCTAGAGTTCTTCTAGTTCATTTGTTCTTTCTTGGCCGAAAGTCTAAGCCCATAAACTTATGTTCTAACCAAACATTCTAGCATGAAAATATTAGTTTAACCCCCTTACCATCAAATACATATCATAGGAAACATCACGAACATACCTAGTTGGTTTTCAAGTTCTTAAAACCTTTCTTATTTTTTTGTTTTGGCCGAAACCCTCATGAAACAAACATAGGTTTTTTTCTAGCAATATATTTACATAAAAATCGTATAGCTGTTGTACCACAGGTGAGGGGAACTTACTTCCTTTCGCTTGTGGTTTTTCTTAAGGAGAAGAATATCCTAGGAGCTAAGAAATGAAGGAGCTTCCTCTTCTTGTGTCTCCTTTGGTTTCCTTTGCTTGGAAGGGCTAGAACTTGAAGATTTCTTCTCGAAAATTAGTTTTCTTGGAGAAGAAACTTGACTTAGTGTTCAGATCAAGGAGAGGGAAGACCTCTTAGTCTCGGTGAAGAAGAGAAAAGGAGGAAGGAGGAGGAAGAAGGAGAAAATGAGAGATTTACTTTCTCATTTTTCTATTTATTCATCATGAGGGGAATTTATGCCTTCATTTATTCCCTTTCTTAACTCTCCCATGTCTCTTCCCTTGGTTCCCACGAGAATGAGAAGAGGGAGAAGTGAGGAAGGCAACTTGCCTTCTTCTTGTTTCTTCTCTTGACCAAGAGGAAGGAGAGGTAAGCAAATTTGGTTTTCTCTTGCTTCTTGCTTTATTTTCTTTTTCTCTCCTTTAAATAACATTTTTATCTCTTCCTATCCATATGTTACTCTCTATCCTAGTGGTGATCATGCCATAAATCTTTCGCCATTGTTTGTGGGAGGTTCAAGGTTCAAACCTTGACCTTCTCCTCTTACCATATTATTATACATCATTTTTTTTTTTTATCTTCTCTCCTTCTCTTATTCTTTTTTTTTTATTCCTAAGTTCTAGTGGAAATAATTTCTCATGTACTTATAAAAATTCGTGGGTATTACAGTACCCCATACCTCATAGAAAGTTCATCCTCGAACTTAGAATAACGATGTCAAGTGGTGCCGGACTTCCTACTGAGTGCATCGGCTACCTTGTTCTCTTTTCCCGGATGATAAAAGATTTCAAAATCATAGTCCTTGACTAGCTCGAGCCATCTGCGTTGTCTCATATTTAGGTCTTTCTGCGTGAAGAAATACTTCAGGCTCTGATGGTCTGTATAAATTTTTCACTGGGTTCCATATAAATAATGTCTCCATGTTTTTAGTGCGAAGACCACCGCTGCTAGTTCTAAATCATGAACGGGATAATTCCTTTCAAGCACTTTGAGTTGTCTAGAGGCATAGGCGATGACTTTGCCCTCTTGCATGAGTACAACTCCAAGTCCTAGTAAGGAAGCATCGCTATACATATCAAAGCCTCTGTTACTTTCCGGAAGAGTGAGGATCGGAGCACTGGTCAGTCTCCATTTCAATTCCGTAAAACTCTTCTCACAGTCATCCGTCCATTCGTACTTTTTGTTTTTCTTGGTAAGACCCATCATAGGGGCTGCAATTTTTGAAAAATCTTCTACAAACTCCTGTAGTAGCCTGCTAATCCTAGAAAACTTCTGATTTCGCTGGCATTCTTTGGTCTGTCCCAGTTACGTACAACATCGATCTTGCTTGGGTCTACCATGACTCCATCTTTGGAGATGACATGACCCAGGAATACTACTCGATCTAGCCAGAACTCGCACTTGGAGAATTTTGCATACAGTTGTTTTTCTCAGAGAATCTGTAGTACAATATTTAGATGTTCAGCATGTTCCTCCTGGGTTCTTGAGTAGATGAGGATATCGTCAATGAAGACTATCACACATTTATCAAGATATGCTGCAAATACCCGATTCATCAAATCCATGAATACAGCAGGGGCGTTTGTTACTCCGAAGGGCATAACCACGAACTCATAGTGTCCGTATCTTGTTCGGAAGGCCGTCTTGGGTATATCATCTTGTTTTACTTTCACTTGATGATAGCCAGACCTTAGATCAATCTTCGAGAAAACGGTTGCTCCCTTCAATTGGTCAAACAAATCGTCGATCCGCGGAAGAGGGTATCTGTTCTTGATTGTTGCATTGTTCAACGCTCGATAATCTATACACATTCGCATAGACACATCCTTCTTTTTCACAAACAGTACCGGAGCTCCCCATGGAGAGTGACTAGGGCAGATAAGTCCTTTGTTGAGTAACTCCTGTAGCTGTTCTTGCAGTTCCTTTAACTCGGTTGGCGCCATCCGGTAAGGTGCTTTAGAGATTGGCTTAGTACCCGGAACTAGTTCAATCGTAAATTCTATTTCTCTATCGGGTGCTAATCCTGGTAGTTCCTCTAGTAATACCTCCGGATAGTTGCATACTATTCTGACCTCTTCTATCTTCTGGTTCTCGGTTTGTCTTGCATCAACCACGTGCACTAGAAATCCAGCACATCCTTCGTCTAACATTCTCTGCGCCTTTACAGCTGATAAGAATCCTTCAGTTTCCTTCCCAGATTCCTAAATTAATTCAAACATTGGTTCGGCTTCAGGACGGAAGACTACTTTCTTCTTACGAAACTCGATTGACGCACCGTACTTGCTCAGGAAGTCCATGCCTAATATAATGTCATAGTCCCACATATCGAGTACTATCAGGTTGCTGTAAAGTTCCCTGTCTGCGATCCGGATAGGTACGGCCCGCAGCATATGATCTGATGGCATAACCTCCCTGGAAGGTAGGGTTGTTAAGAACGTGATATCTAGGGTCTGGGGTGGTATGTCTAATCTCTTGGTAAACGATGTCGAGACGAACGAGTGTGTCGCCCCCGTATCAAACAATACTAAAGCATACTGACTGAAAATAGGCAGCTGACCTGTAACGATAGTAGAGGCGTTTGCCACATCTTCCTTAGTGAGCGAGGAAACCCTAGCGTTTTCAGTTGGCGGGGCTTCAAATCTCCCTTGGCTAATCGGTGTCCCTTCAATGGTAGCTTGCATCTGATGTAGTTGTGAGGGAACACTCCTGTTCTGGTTATTCTGCTGGGGGGGTGCTTGAATCCGGTTGGTGCAGTCTCTAGCCAGATGTCCTTCCCCTCCACAATTATAACACCTCCTTGAACCCTTGTGACATACTCTGGAATGCAGCTTTCTGCAAATAGTGCACTGGGGGTATCTCGGTTGCTTATTAGTTGGGCCACCTTTAGCATTGTCCCATTGCTTTCTTTTTCCGGTAGAGGTCCCCTTCCAGTTTGTTTTGCTGCCTGAGGGTCTCTGTCCGTCTGTTCGGCACTGACTCTTATTCTCGTTCATTGCTTTCTGATAGTGCTCCGTGATCAGGGCACTGCTGACTAGTTCCTCTGTAGTCTGCGGTCTATTAACTCCACCAACTACGTTCAGTGCTATCTCAGGTCGGAGCATTTTCAGCATCAGTCTGACCCTTTCCCTTTCCGTGTGAACCAACTCCGGACATAAGCGTGCCAATCGGTTGAAGCGTTTCACTGCCTCGTTCACTGATAGGTCACCTTGCCGAAACTCGGTGAATTCGTCATAGTGTCGGTTCGTCACTTGCATATGGAAGAACTCCTCAAGGAACTCTGTCTTGAAGTCCGTCCAGGTCATCAGATTAATCTGTTTCTTTGCCTTTACTCTTTCCCACCACATCCTTGCGTCTCCAGAAAAACAGAATGATACACATTTGATCTTTTCCGACACGGGCCAGTCCAACAATTCTACTATGCTTTCCACTGTCTTGAACCAGGCCTGGGCGTCCCATGGTTCGCAAGTACCTGAGAAATTCTCCGGCTTCAGCCGTAGCCACTGTATCAAGTAGGTCTCCTGTCGGACCACCGGAATAGGGGCTATCGGTGGTACTCGTGCAACTACTGGAATAACTGGCGCTGCATTCTTATTCACTGGCGGGGTGGCAGGATTTCCTTGCTGACCCATTAAAGTCGTGATCAATTGTTGTTGCTCCGCGATCTGATGCTGGAGGTCAGTAACTACCTGTGTCAGATCCGGTGGAGTCGCTGTCTCGTCGGCTCGAGTAGTGCGTCTCCTGGCCATGCTTATCTTCATTTAAACGACAATAAATTATCGTTATTTCTATCCAATTTATCATAAGGTCATTATCATTCTTACTCTACCAACATGCATTCCTATCCTAAACTTGTGACTTATCATAATCAAACAGGATAAGTAAACATGCATAATATTAAAGCATCATAACCAAAGAATTTAACTTAAACATATAAATTCTTACTTGGAGTGGCAGGAGGAAGGCTTGACATGTGTGTAGTGAGAGGCTAACTTGGCTCTGATACCAAACTGTAACACCCCGCCCCTCCTGCTAAGGCGACGGGGGTTACTTACCATACTTAACAACTTAATAACTTATTACAGCGGAAGTCTTACTTGTAAATTTTTGAAACATAGAGTCCATATGTCATACTTAACATTGATTCAAGACATATAGAGTAACATGATAAAATGTCATGGAGTTATAACGTAGTAATATAAACTAGGCATAATTCCAATTAAATAAAAGCAGGTCGTTTTCTTCTTTAGCCAGTCACTGCCACACACATCCTGCTAGCCCCTCCTACTGCTCTCCTAGTTCATCCATCCTTTGCCCTTATCTATGGTACAAGAAAGTAAGCTGTCAGCACTCATGGCTCAGTAAGTTCCTTTCCTACTCATAAAAACCGTATAGCATGTCAACAATCATAAAGCATACATCATAGCACAAGGTATCATGGCATAACATACATGTCATAATCATCATCATAGATATCATGGCATAATCATGGCATAAACACAAGGTAGCATGGCATATCATAAACATGATCATCATAATTATCATGGCATATTCCTAAGGTATATGCAGGGTGAACTCTTAAACATACATCATGAAACATATGCATCATGTTTTTTTAAAACGTATAGCATAAATACTTAAACATAATCTCAACATAAGAGGGGATCCCGGCTTGTACCACGTATATAATTGCGCGCGTCCTAGTAGGTCCAAGGTAGCAAGTCTTGAACCCTATAAGGCATACATATACTAGGCCCGTTTCTTAGTCCATCGACCTAGGGGCACTTAGGAGCTCATCCCTAACGAGGCACGTTTCTTAGTCCATCGACCCCGGGGCGCTTATGGAGCCCACCCTTGATACAAGCCTTAAAAGTAAAATAGCATGTCGTATCTACATAGTCCATATCACTCATGTCATATTCATGTCATGAAGAGTGCTCTTGATCCCACTTATAGGGAAGCAACTCTTTAGGCATAGCTTAAAGCATGTATATTTGAGCACACAGCATATCATGAACTTGAGCACAAAGCATATCATGAACTTGAGCACACAACCTATCATGAATTTGAGCACACAGCATATCATGAATTTGAGCACATAGCATATCATGAGTTTAGGCACATAGCATATCATGAATTTGAGCACATAGCATATCATGAGTTTAAGCACATAGCATATCATGAATTTGAGCACATAGCATATCATGAGTTTAGGCACATAGCATATCATGAATTTGAGCACATAGCATATCATGAGTTTAAGCACATATCATATCATGAATTTAAGCACACAGCATATCATGAACTTAGGCACATAGCATATCATGAATAGGACCTAACATAAACAAATAAACATCACAGCATGTCATACTCTTATCATATCATAAAGCATTGCATGTGAAGTTCATGGAAAGAACATAATTAGGTCTCTAACCTTTGTAACAAGTGGTGGCCGAAACATGTAGAGATGGCTTAGGTTAGCAAGCAACGAAAGAGCATGTGAACCCTAAACATTCATCATTTCTTAGAACATAAGGAACATCTTAAGCATGTTAGGTATAGGTTCCAAGCTTTCTAGTTTCCTTTTCATAACATGGCTGAAACCCATTAAGCCTTTATTTTGGGTTATAAACATCATACAAGCATGAAAAACCCTAACAATTGTCACATCACATTTCATAAGAAACAACTTGAGCATGTTTGATTGAGGTTCTAAGTTCTCTAAGCCTTTAACCCCAACATGGCTGAAACCCTAGCAACATGTTTCTAGGTTACAAGTAACGTAAAAATGTTGAACTTCATACCAATATACCAATACATATCATGAGAAGCACCATAAGTACTTTTAGTCTAAGTTTCAAGCTTCTCAAGCTTTTTAACCTAATGTGGCCGAATCTTGTTAAGCATGGGAATTAGGTTTCTAGTGGCATAATAGCATGAAGAACATAAGAATTTTCCTAGCATTCATTTCAAGGAATAACATGGACCACTTAGTTTAGAATTTGAGCATCTAGGTCAAGAAACAAGTGTGGCCGAAAGTTGTAGAACAAGAATTCAAGTTTCAAGCAACATAAGAACATTAGTTTACTTCATATCTTTTCATCAAGAAGATCATAAGTATCTTAGGCTTGATTTAAACTTTCCTAGGGTTCAAGTCTCAACATGGCCGAATCATCCTATGCATAAAAGAAATATAGTCCAACTTAACCTAAGATCATGACATGTCATATTAGCTTCATATCTTGACTTATGAAAATTATAGTATGCTAAATTTTTAGGTTTAAAGCCCTTCTAGGCCCTCAACTCTATCATAGCCGAAAGTTCATGAAGATGGAATGAAGTTTAAATTAACATACAAGTGGGAAAAACATTAACAACACCATCTACCATAAGGTACATATCATAAGGAGAAGAGAGCATGCTTTGTTTTAGGTCTAGAGTTCTTCTAGTTCATTTGTTCTTTCTTGGCCGAAAGTCTAAGCCCATAAACTTATGTTCTAACCAAACATTCTAGCATGAAAATATTAGTTTAACCCCCTTACCATCAAATACATATCATAGGAAACATCACGAACATACCTAGTTGGTTTTCAAGTTCTTAAAACCTTTCTTATTTTTTTGTTTTGGCCGAAACCCTCATGAAACAAACATAGGTTTTTTTCTAGCAATATATTTACATAAAAATCGTATAGCTGTTGTACCACAGGTGAGGGGAACTTACTTCCTTTCGCTTGTGGTTTTTCTTAAGGAGAAGAATATCCTAGGAGCTAAGAAATGAAGGAGCTTCCTCTTCTTGTGTCTCCTTTGGTTTCCTTTGCTTGGAAGGGCTAGAACTTGAAGATTTCTTCTCGAAAATTAGTTTTCTTGGAGAAGAAACTTGACTTAGTGTTCGGATCAAGGAGAGGGAAGACCTCTTAGTCTCGGTGAAGAAGAGAAAAGGAGGAAGGAGGAGGAAGAAGGAGAAAATGAGAGATTTACTTTCTCATTTTTCTATTTATTCATCACGAGGGGAATTTATGCCTTCATTTATTCCCTTTCTTAACTCTCCCATGTCTCTTCCCTTGGTTCCCACGAGAATGAGAAGAGGAAGAAGTGAGGAAGGCAACTTGCCTTCTTCTTGTTTCTTCTCTTGACCAAGAGGAAGGAGAGGTAAGCAAATTTGGTTTTCTCTTGCTTCTTGCTTTATTTTCTTTTTCTCTCCTTTAACTAACATTTTTATCTCTTCCTATCCATATGTTACTCTCTATCCTAGTGGTGATCATGCCATAAATCTTTCTCCATTGTTTGTGGGAGGTTCAAGGTTCAAACCTTGACCTTCTCCTCTTACCATATTATTATACATCATTTTTTTTTTATCTTCTCTCCTTCTCTTATTCTTTTTTTTTTATTCCTAAGTTCTAGTGGAAATAATTTCTCATGTACTTATAAAAATTCGTGGGTATTACCGTACCCCATACCTCATAGAAAGTTCATCCTCGAACTTAGAATAACGATGTCAAGTGGTGCCGGACTTCCTACTGAGTGCATCGGCTACCTTGTTCTCTTTTCCCGGATGATAAAAGATTTCAAAATCATAGTCCTTGACTAGCTCGAGCCATCTGCGTTGTCTCATATTTAGGTCTTTCTGCGTGAAGAAATACTTCAGGCTCTGATGGTCTGTATAAATTTTGCACTGGGTTCTATATAAATAATGTCTCCATGTTTTTAGTGCGAAGACCACCGCTGCTAGTTCTAAATCATGAACGGGATAATTCCTTTAATGCACTTTGAGTTGTCTAGAGGCATAGGCGATGACTTTGCCCTCTTGCATGAGTACAACTCCAAGTCCTAGTAAGGAAGCATCGCTATACATATCAAAGCCTCTGTTACTTTCCGGAAGAGTGAGGATCGGAGCACTGGTCAGTCTCCATTTCAATTCCGTAAAACTCTTCTCACAGTCATCCGTCCATTCGTACTTATTGTTTTTCTTGGTAAGACCCGTCATAGGGGCTGCAATTTTTGAAAAATCTTCTACAAACTCCTGTAGTAGCCTGCTAATCCTAGAAAACTTCTGATTTCGCTGGCATTCTTTGGTCTGTCCCAGTTACGTACAACATCGATCTTGCTTGGGTCTACCATGACTCCATCTTTGGAGATGACATGACCCAAGAATACTACTCGATCTAGCCAGAACTCGCACTTGGAGAATTTTGCATACAGTTGTTTTTCTCAGAGAATCTGTAGTACAATATTTAGATGTTCAGCATGTTCCTCCTGGGTTCTTGAGTAGATGAGGATATCGTCAATGAAGACTATCACACATTTATCAAGATATGCTGCAAATACCCGATTCATCAAATCCATGAATATAGCAGGGGCGTTTGTTACTCCGAAGGGCATAACCACGAACTCATAGTGTCCGTATCTTGTTCGGAAGGCCGTCTTGGGTATATCATCTTGTTTCACTTTCACTTGATGATAGCCAGACCTTAGATCAATCTTCGAGAAAACGGTTGCTCCCTTCAATTGGTCGAACAAATCGTCGATCCGCGGAAGAGGGTATCTGTTCTTGATTGTTGCATTGTTCAACGCTCGATAATCTATACACATTCGCATAGACACATCCTTCTTTTTCACAAACAGTACCGGAGCTCCCCATGGAGAGTGACTAGGGCAGATAAGTCCTTTGTTGAGTAACTCCTGTAGCTGTTCTTGCAGTTCCTTTAACTCGGTTGGCGCCATCCGGTAAGGTGCTTTAGAGATTGGCTTTGTACCCGGAACTAGTTCAATCGTAAATTCTATTTCTCTATCGGGTGCTAATCCTGGTAGTTCCTCTAGTAATACCTCCGGATAGTTGCATACTATTCTGACCTCTTCTATCTTCTGGTTCTCGGTTTGTCTTGCATCAACCACGTGCGCTAGAAATCCAGCACATCCTTCGTCTAACATTCTCTGCGCCTTTACAGCTGATAAGAATCCTTCAGTTTCCTTCCCAGATTCCTCAATTAATTCAAACATTGGTTCGGCTTCAGGACGAAAGACTACTTTCTTCTTACGGCACTCGATTGACGCACCGTACTTGCTCAGGAAGTCCATGCCTAATATAATGTCATAGTCCCACATATCGAGTACTATCAGGTTGCTGTAAAGTTCCCTGTCTGCGATCCGGATAGGTACGGCCCGCAGCATATGATCTGATGGCATAACCTCCCCTGGAAGGTAGGGTTGTTAAGAACGTGATATCTAGGGTCTGGGGTGGTATGTCTAATCTCTTGGTAAACGATGCCGAAACGAACGAGTGTGTCGCCCCCGTATCAAACAATACTAAAGCATACTGACTGAAAATAGGCAGCTGACCTGTAACGACAGTAGAGGCGTTTGCCACATCTTCCTTAGTGAGCGAGGAAACCCTGGCGTTTGCAGTTGGCGGGGCTTCAAATCTCCCTTGGCTAATCGGTGTCCCTTCAATGGTAGCTTGCATCTGATGTAGTTGTGAGGGAACACTCCTGTTCTGGTTATTCTGCTGGGGGGGTGCTTGAATCCGGTTGGTGCAGTCTCTAGCCAGATGTCCTTCCCCTCCACAATTATAACACCTCCTTGAACCCTTGTGACATACTCTGGAATGCAGCTTTCCGCAAATAGTGCACTGGGGGTATCTCGGTTGCTTATTAGTTGGGCCACCTTTAGCATTGTCCCATTGCTTTCTTTTTCCGGTAGAGGTCCCCTTCCAGTTTGTTTTGCTGCCTGAGGGTCTCTGTCCGTCTGTTCGGGACTGACTCTTATTCTCGTTCATTGCTTTCTGATAGTGCTCCGTGATCAGGGCACTGCTGACTAGTTCCTCTGTAGTCTGCGGTCTATTAACTCCACCAGCTACGTTCAGTGCTATCTCAGGTCGGAGCATTTTCAGCATCAGTCTGACCCTTTCCCTTTCCGTGCGAACCAACTCTGGGCATAAGCGTGCCAATCGGTTGAAGCGTTTCACTGCCTCGTTCACTGATAGGTCACCTTGCCGAAACTCGGTGAATTCATCATAGTGTCGGTTCGTCACTTGCATATGGAAGAACTCCTCAAGGAACTCTGTCTTGAAGTCCGTCCAGGTCATCAGATTAATCTGTTTCTTTGCCTTTACTCTTTCCCACCACATCCTTGCGTCTCCAGAAAAAGAGAATGATACACATTTGATCTTTTCCGACACTGGCCAGTCCAACAATTCTACTATGCTTTCCGCTGTCTTGAACCAGGCCTGGGCGTCCCATGGTTCGCAAGTACCTGAGAAATTCTCCGGCTTCAGCCGTAGCCACTGTATCAAGTAGGTCTCCTGTCGGACCACCGGAATAGGGGCTATCGGTGGTACTCGTGCAACTACTGGAATAACTGGCGCTGCATTCTAATTCACTGGCGGGGTGGCAGGATTTCCTTGCTGACCCATTAAAGTCGTGATCAATTGTTGTTGCTCCGCGATCTGACGCTGGAGGTCAGTAACTACCTGTGTCAGATCCGGTGGAGTCCCTGTCTCGTCGGCTCGAGTAGTGCGTCTCCTGGCCATGCTTATCTTCATTTAAACGACAATAAATTATCGTTATTTCTATCCAATTTATCATAAGGTCGTTATCATTCTTACTCTACCAACATGCATTCCTATCCTAAACTTGTGACTTATCATAATCAAACAGGATAAGTAAACATGCATAATATTAAAGCATCATAACCAAAGAATTTAACTTAAACATATAAATTCTTACTTGGAGTGGCAGGAGGAAGGCTTGACATGTGTGTAGTGAGAGGCTAACTTGGCTCTGATACCAAGCCCCTCCTGCTAAGGCGACGGGGATTACTTACCATACTTAACAACTTAATAACTTATTACAGCGGAAGTCTTACTTGTAAATTTTTGAAACATAGAGTCCATATGTCATACTTAACATTATTTCAAGACATATAGAGTAACATGATAAAATGTCATGGAGTTATAACGTAGTAATATAAACTAGGCATAATTCCTATTAAATAAAAGCAGGTCTTTTTCTTCTTTAGCCAGTCACTGCCACACACATCCTGCTAGCCCCTCCTACTGCTCTCCTAGTTCATCCATCCTTTGCCCTTATCTATGGTACAAGAAAAGAAGCTGTGAGCACTCATGGCTCAGTAAGTTCCTTTCCTACTCATAAAAACCGTATAGCATGTCAACAATCATAAAGCATACATCATAGCACAAGGTATCATGGCATAACATACATGTCATAATCATCATCATAGATATCATGGCATAATCATGGCATAAACACAAGGTAGCATGGAATATCATAAACATGATCATCATAATTATCATGGCATATTCCTAAGGTATATGCAGGGTGAACTCTTAAACATACATCATGAAACATATGCATCATGTCTTTTTAAAACGTATAGCATAGATACTTAAACATAATCTCAACATAAGAGGGGATCCCGGCTTGTACCACGTACATAATTGCGCGCGTCCTAGTAGGTCCAAGGTAGCAAGTCTTGAACCCTACAAGGCATACATATACTAGGCCCGTTTCTTAGTCCATCGACCTAGGTGCACTTAGGAGCCCATCCCTAACGAGGCACGTTTCTTAGTCCATCGACCCCGGGGCGCTTATGGAGTCCACCCTTGGTACAAGCCTTAAAAGTAAAATAACATGTCGTATCTACATAGTCCATATCACTCATGTCATATTCATGTCATGAAGAGTGCTCTTGATCCCACTTATAGGGAAGCAACTCTTTAGGCATAGCTTAAAGCATGTATATTTGAGCACACAGCATATTATGAACTTGAGCACACAGCATATCATGAACTTGAGCACACAACCTATCATGAATTTGAGTACACAGCATATCATGAATTTGAGCACATAGCATATCATGAGTTTAGGCACATAGCATATCATGAATTTGAGCACATAGCATATCATGAGTTTAAGCACATAGCATATCATGAATTTGAGCACATAGCATATCATGAGTTTAGGCACATAGCATATCATGAATTTGAGCACATAGCATATCATGAGTTTAAGCACATAGCATATCATGAATTTAAGCACACAGCATATCATGAACTTAGGCACATAGCATATCATGAATAGGACCTAACATAAACAAATAAACATCACAGCATGTCATACTCTTATCATATCATAAAGCATTGCATGTGAAGTTCATGGAAAGAACATAATTAGGTCTCTAACCTTTGTAACAAGTGGTGGCCGAAACATGTAGAGATGGCTTAGGTTAGCAAGCAACAAAAGAGCATGTGAACCCTAAACATTCATCATTTCTTAGAACATAAGGAACATCTTAAGCATGTTAGGTATAGGTTCCAAGCTTTCTAGTTTCCTTTTCATAACATGGCCGAAACCCATTAAGCCTTTATTTTGGGTTATAAACATCATACAAGCATGAAAAACCCTAACAATTGTCACATCACATTTCATAAGAAACAACTTGAGCATGTTTGATTTAGGTTCTAAGTTCTCTAAGCCTTTAACCCCAACATGGCCGAAACCCTAGCAACATGTTTCTAGGTTACAAGTAACGTAAAAATGTTGAACTTCATACCAATATCCCAATACATATCATGAGAAGCACCATAAGTACTTTTAGTCTAAGTTTCAATCTTCTCAAGCTTTTTAACCTAATGTGGCCGAATCTTGTTAAGCATGGGAATTAGGTTTCTAGTGGCATAATAGCATGAAGACCATAAGAATTTTCCTAGCATTCATTTCAAGGAATAACATGGACCACTTAGTTTAGAATTTGAGCATCCTAGGTCAAGAAACAAGTGTGGCCGAAAGTTGTAGAACAAGAATTCAAGTTTCAAGCAACATAAGAACATTAGTTTACTTCATATCTTTTCATCAAGAAGATCATAAGTATCTTAGGCTTGATTTAAACTTTCCTAGGGTTCAAGTCTCAACATGGCCGAATCATCCTATGCATAAAAGAAATATAGTCCAACTTAACCTAAGATCATGACATGTCATATTAGCTTCATATCTTGTCTTATGAAAATCATAGAATGCTAAATTTTTAGGTTTAAAGCCCTTCTAGGCCCTCAACTCTATCATAGCCGAAAGTTCATGAAGATGGAATCAAGTTTAAATTAACATACAAGTGGGAAAAACATTAACAACACCATCTACCATAAGGTACATATCATAAGGACAAGAGAGCATGCTTTGTTTTAGGTCAAGAGTTCTTCTAGTTCTTTTGTTCTTTCTTGGCCGAAAGTCTAAGCCCATAAACATATGTTCTAACCAAACATTCTAGCATGAAAATATTAGTTTAACCCCCTTACCATCAAATACATATCATAGGAAACATCACGAACATACCTAGTTGGTTTTCAAGTTCTTAAAACCTTTCTTATTTTTTTGTTTTGGCCGAAACCCTCATGAAACAAACATAGGTTTTTTTCTAGCAATATATTTACATAAAAATCGTATAGCTATTGTACCACAGGTGAGAGGAACTTACTTCCTTTCGCTTGTGGTTTTTCTTAAGGAGAAGAATATCCTAGGAGCTAAGAAATGAAGGAGCTTCCTCTTCTTGTGTCTCCTTTTGTTTCCTTTGCTTGGAAGGGCTAGAACTTGAAGATTTCTTCTCGAAAATTAGTTTTCTTGGAGAAGAAACTTGACTTAGTGTTCGGATCAAGGAGAGGGAAGACCTCTTAGTCTCGGTGAAGAAGAGAAAAGGAGGAAGAAGGAGGAAGAAGGAGAAAATGAGAGATTTACTTTCTCATTTTTCTATTTATTCATCATGAGGGGAATTTATGCCTTCATTTATTCCCTTTCTTAACTCTCCCATGTCTCTTCCCTTGGTTCCCACGAGAATGAGAAGAGGGAGAAGTGAGGAAGGCAACTTGCCTTCTTCTTGTTTCTTCTCTTGACCAAGAGGAAGGAGAGGTAAGCAAATTTGGTTTTCTCTTGCTTCTTGCTTTATTTTCTTTTTCTCTCCTTTAAATAACATTTTTATCTCTTCCTATCCATATGTTACTCTCTATCCTAGTGGTGATCATGCCATAAATCTTTCTCCATTGTTTGTGGGAGGTTCAAGGTTCAAACCTTGACCTTCTCCTCTTACCATATTATTATACATCATTTTTTTTTTATCTTCTCTCCTTCTCTTATTCTTTTTTTTTTATTCCTAAGTTCTAGTGGAAATAATTTCTCATGTACTTATAAAAATTCGTGGGTGTTACAAGGAAAGTTCTGTGATTGTACAAATTTTTTATACAGGGGAAGCTGAACAGAATTTCGAGTAGCGACCAACAGGATCAACGCATACTGTTCCCTCGAACGGGGAACGTATCCTCACTAAGTCACTCCCCTTCAGTGACTTATTTTAACTTACCTGCCAGACATCCGGTCAACCCATCGACCTGTCTAGACTTCGTGCCAGCTATTAGGTCAGCCCATCGACCAAGCTGGACTTCGTGCCAGACATCAAGTCAGCCCGTCAACTTGTCTAGACTTCGTACCAGCTATCCGGTCAACCCGTCGACCTAGCTGGGCTTCGTACCAGCTATCCGGTTAGCCCGTCGACCTAGCTGGGCTTCGTGCCAGCTATTCGGTCAGCTCGTCGACCTAGCTGGACTTCTCCTGCACACTCAATCAAAGTCTTAGATCATAACGAAACTAACTTAACCTACTTTGTCATTTATCAAAACATGAATTAGACCGTTAGTGCTAACCACACCAACACAATCGACCTCTAAGGTTTTAATGTTTGACAATATATTTAATGGATCCTAGTCAAGGTTGACCTAGTCAAGTGAGAAGTCTAGTCAGGTCACGGTAAACTAGATGACTGTAAGTGGTGAGTAGTCTACTGAGTGACTGCAAGTACTGAGTAGTTTACCGAGTGACTACAAGGGTAAGTAGTCTACCGAGTGGCTAGCAAGTCCAAGCAGGTTAAGGGGACTTGATGCTTGGCAAGTGGAAAACCATAGGGGGAAGTAACCCTAGATAATACGAAATCTTGGAGAAGTAAACTCCAAGTAAAAGTCCTAGTGTGTGAAACTAGGTTCTAGTGAGTGAACATAGGTGAAAGCCTTGGTGAGTAAATCAGCAATAGAAAATCCTAGGGGGAGGTTTAGGTCCGGATTTAGCCTACAAGAGGGGGTGAATTACTTGAAATTATAATTATACACTTCTTCGATTTTTTCAACTTAAGTTAGATAAACACTTAATAAATGAAAGTTGAAATGCATAAAAAGGAAATATGAGATAATCATATTTACTTGGTTGACAATCAGAAGATTGCTAGTCCAAGGCAATGTCAGCAAACTAAGATCTCCTTTTACGAGCGAATCCTCAAAGGCGAAGAAGGTTCGTACAACCGTTGAAAGAACAACTATGAAAACAAAATAATAAATTTGAAGTACAGAAAGTGTTGTGTCTAATGAAGAGGACCCAGGTTCTATTTATAGTCTACTAGTCGAACTAGCCATTTTTACTGACATGGCATCTTCGGGCGCCTGGACCCGATCTAAACGCCCCTAGTTGTGTGCCTTATCTGCTCGCAATGGATACTCAACAGTCAGATGATAAAGCTTTATCCTAGCCCAGGTGGTGAGACCAGTCCGAGTGCTTAGAGTCTTGCTAAAGTGGACATTTCGATGGTGTCTGAAGCAACAACTTGCCGAGGCACCCCTACGGTGATAGGGGGTCCAAGTGCCCATACCATGTCCAAGCACCTGGACAAGTCAATATAGTGTTGACTTGTCTCGTCGTCCACTCCGGTCCCTTGGGTGATGCTCCAGCCATCCAGAGTTGAGCTCACCCGAATTTAACTGCAGCCTTCTCTCTTCGAGCAGTCTTTCGCTTCAGCTTCTCGTCCCTCGGAAGCGTCATATGCGTCCTTCTCGTCTGTCAGTGTACCGTTCCACAACACCTCGTCCCATGAATGCACTGAGCCCGTCGACTTGCTTTTCATGTCATCCTTCTACTAGCTTCTTCTTCTGCTCAATTTCTTATGTTCCTAAGTTCTTGGACACTTAGACATAAGGATCAAATACAACAGGACTTAACTTAACTCAGTTGATCACATTAAAACATAACCGGGGTACTTACAATCTCTCCCTTATTGATGTGCATCAACCCCAAATTAATTTAGGGTTAAATAAATATAAAATTTATTTGAAAATGTATTGACAATTTAAAATATGAATAATGCAATTAAGTACAACAAAAATATTACAAATAAGTCCTAAATTTAACCCTCCAATTTCTCCCCCTTTAATAACATAAAAAATAGGGATAAATATTTGAAAAGATCTGAAAAATAAATTTATAAGGTTGATTAAACAATACCAATATTTGAGAAATTTTTTATTAAGATTTATTTTTGAGTATCCAAATTTTTAATAATTAAAGAATAGATTCGTTAAAAATAATTTAAAAATAATTTTTAAGTTTTGAAAAATACTAAAAAAAATTCTAATGGTAAAAGAGAAATAGAGAGGGCAAAAAAAAATTTATGAAAAAAAATATTTTCATTAGTATGAAATATTTAATTAAAAATACTAATTTTTAAAATTAAATACTTAAAATAGAATCTAATATCTAAAAACCATGATAATTTTTCTAAATATAAAAAATTTCATGCTTATCTATACAAAAAATTAAATATTTCGAAGATCATTTGTCTAGATAATTTTAAATTATAGGAACATTATTTGCAATAAATAATTCAAAATAAATCAACTAACAGTAAAAAAATATATAAAAAAAATTTCCTATAATAGAGAACATAATATTTTAACATAAAAAAATAATATTTATAAAATTAACTTGTGAAACATTTTTTATTTATAAAATATAATTTTTTAATAAATTTATAAAAAAATATTTAATGGTCAAAAAATAATTCTAAAATTTTCTACTAATAATTAACAAATTTCCTCTTCATAGAAAAATTTAAAATCTAATTAATTTTAAACAAAAGGAATATGAAACAATTTATATGATAAATTTAACTATAAGACAATTTTAAGCATATTAAGGCAAATTAAAAATAAAATATGCATAAAGATTTAACCTAAGTATGATGTGGAACCTAATATAGATTTCTACCTACTGGATTAATCAGGAATGTTCTTGGAATATATTTTCTTATTATTTTCTAATTTAGCCCTTATGATATTTAAAGTATCAATTTAGCCCTTGATAGTTCTTACAATTTTGAGCATGTGTGCATAAATGATCCTTTTTTAGTTTTTCTACTTGATTCTTTAATTTTTCATTTTCAACTTTTAATTTGTCAAAATCTTCTAATCAACATGATTTTGCTAAGATTACTCTTAATTTTAAATTTTCCTTTCTTTAATTTTTAATTTTCTATTTCTAATTTACAAGAACTTTTAGAAAGTATTTTAATAAATTTATATAATTTATCGGGAGGTAGAGAATATACCTCACTTACAGAGTAATTTCATTGGTAGACGCTCTTCCTTCATCGCTACTTGCTTGTGAATTGTCTCCCCCTTCATCGATGCTCACCTCTAACGAAGTCTTATCATCTTCTTAGTGACTTGTCATAAATGCAAGTCCGACATAGGTTTCAATCTTTTATGCAGATGACGATGATTCATTCTACTTCACCTTTAAGTTCTTATGCTTCATTCAGATTGGTCTTTTGTTCTTGTCCTTATTCTTTAATTTTGAGCAGTTTTCCTTGATGTTTCATTCTTCATCATAGTTGTAGCATTTAATTTTCCTTTTGCTTCTAAAATGCTTCTTGGCTTGTGACTTGTTAAAACTATTAGACTTAAAATTTTTTGAAAATTTTCTTACCATGAAAAACACTTCATCTTCATTGAGTGAAGAATTTGACTCTGGTTCAACATTTTTGTTGGCTTTTAATGCCAAGTTCTGACTTGGTTCTTTTTCTTATCTTGTACCTACATATCTAGACTCGTGTAATTCTAATGTGGAGAATAAATCTTCTAAAATACTTATCTCTAGATCCTTTGAGAGATAGTAGACATCTACTATTGAAGTCCCCTCTGGAGTTCTAGGAAAATTGTCACGCCCCGAGAGTATACTTGTCCTCCAAAGTGGACAGTATCCCCTAGTGACAATATAGTAAACAATTGATATTGAACTAATATCAAGCAAGATAACACCAATACAGTATAAAACCAAATAGAAACAAAGGACAATACGTGTATGTATGCATGTACATGTGAACACACTAAAAAATCCAGAACAGAAAGAAACTATAACCGAAAGCAATGGAAACAATAAAACGAAGCAACTCAACACAAAACCAACTCAAGTAGGACTGGCAGCCAGGACCTCTAAAGTACTTACTGTAATGCCCCGGCCCGGGCGGGCTCCACCTGATCGAACCGGGAACGCCACCCAAATTGTCCATCAAGTTGATGACTAGCTCCACAGACCACCGGAGGTCCTTTCAGCGTGTTTTGTCCTCACTTGCACGCACCCTGGAAAACTTCCCAGGAGGTCACCCATCCTCAGATTTCTCCAAGCCAAGCACACTTAACTTTGGAGTTTTTAAGTTTGGGCTTCCGAAAAGGAAAGTGCACCTTGGTGATATGGATAAAACTATTTAACCTTTTAAGCCATACTTAACCAGAATCTCAGAACAGGGGTATTACAATCACCCTCACTTAAAGACACAAGGTCCTCATTGTGTAACCACGAATCACACCACAGACAAACCCAGAATCTCCCTCGCTAGGTGGTGCCTTGGGTGCTCCTACCACAGGCGCACTCATGATCGCAAGGTCGCTCTGATACCATCTGTTGGATCGAAAAGAATTTAGATATCTCTACAATAGCATGATATTGTCCACTTTGGGCCTAGACCCTCATGACTTTGCTCTTGGGCTCTCCCCAAAAGGCCTCATGCCATTGAAGATATCTTTTCTCTTATAAACCCATGATCTTTCCAATGTGTTTTCAATATGGGACTATATTTGCAACCTTGTAATCCCAACAATCCCCCCCCCCTCAAACAAAGGACCATAGGCTTCCCACGTCCGATCCTCGACCCACCAGGTCTTCCTGCCCCTCGGTCCAACTGACCTATTAGGACTTCCTTGCCTAGTCGCAACTAGGACTTCCTGCCTGGTGTCTGGTCCTCTTGATCCGAACATAGGAGCCCCCACTTTCAATCAGACCATAGCTCTTGCGCACAGTCGACAGCCACCTGACCGAACCGAGAACGCCACCCAAATTGTCCATCGAGTTGATGACTAGCTCCACAGACCACCGGAGGTCCTTTTAGCATGTTTTGTCCTCACTTGCACGCACCCTGGAAAACTTCCCAAGAGGTCACCCATCCTCAGATTTCTCCAAGCCAAGCACGCTTAACTTTGGAGTTCTTAAGTTTGGACTTCCGAAAAGGAAAGTGCACCTTGGTGATATGGATAAAATCATCTAACCTTTTAAGCCATACTTAACAGAATCTCAGAACAGGGGTATTACACTTACCTCTAGATCCTTTGAGATATAGTAGACATCTACTATTGAAGTTCAGTTTGGAGTTTTAGGAAAATTATCACATCCCGAGGGTATATTTGTCCTCTAAAGAGGACAGTACCCCTAGTGACAATATAGTAAACAATCGATATCGAACTCAGATCAAGCAAAATAACACTAATACAATATAAAACCAAACAGATACAAAGGACAATGCGTGTATGTATGCATCTAGATGTGAACACACTCAAAAATCCAGAACAGAAAGAAACTATAACTGAAAGCAATGGAAACAATAAAATGAAGCAACTCAACACAAAACCAACTCAAGCGGAACTGGCAGCCAGGACCTCTAAAGTACTCACCTCTAGATCCTTTGAGATATAGTAGACATCTACTATTGAAGTCCACACTAGAGTTCTAGGAAAATTGTCACACCCGAGGGTATACTTGTCCTCGAAAGTGGGTGGTATCCCTAGTGACAATATAGTAAACAATCGATATCGAACTCAGATCAAGCAAAATGACACCAATATAATATAAAACCAAACAAATAAAAGGACAATGTGTGTATGTATGCATGTACATGTGAACACAATAAAAAATCTAGAACATAAAGAAACTATAATCGAAAGCAATGAAAACAATAAAACAAAGTAACTCAACACAAAACCAACTCGAGCAAGACTAGCATCTAGGACCTCTTAGCAATACAACACCTCCTCTATCTACTAACCTGAAAGTCAAAGGAAAAGCAAAGGATAGTGAGTACAACAACTCAATTGGTAGAAGAAGATAGTACATGAATAACATATTGTCAGGAGATCAAAGGATGTAGTCTCAGGTAAAATACTTACCAACCAACGTAGGGGTCCCAACCTGATCACCAGCTAACCAAAAGTATAATCAATAACATAACACTTCACTAACCTGTTCAACCGAGTATAACCAACAAATCGAGAGTACATCCAAACATGCACGCACAAATATATGACTGACATATAGCAAGTATATAGCAAACACTGAATGTAAGAGAACACTCTACCATGGATGGTCTTGTGAGCAGTCATGGTAAATGACTAGTCATTGTTTGTGGGAGAACACTCTACCACAGATGGTCCCGTGGGTAGATAGGGTAAATAACTAGTCACTGTCTGTGGGAGAATGCTCTACCACATATGATCTCATGGGAAGACAAGGTATATACAAATGGTCACTAATGACTCTCTCACCCACGCATGGGAGACAGGATATACTAATGATCGTTGACGACTCTCTCAACTATAAATGGGAGACAATAGTCGACAGGATATACCAATGGTTGTTGACGACTCTAGCAACCATGAATGGGAGATAATGGTCGACAGGATATACTAACGGTCACTGACAACTCTCTCAACCATGAATGGGAGACAATAGTCGATAAGGTATAACAACCAAGGGTCTAGTAGGATCCTCAAAATCCTACACTATGGTATAATTCTACTAATGTATAGGCATAAGCCTATATAACAAGTAAGGGTCTACCAGGATACTTGGTATCCTATAGTATGATATAATCCTACTGGTATATAGGTAGAAAATAGACAATCATGTCCCAAGTTACTAGTCATCGAGCATTAATATCTCAACTAATTCCAAGGAATCATCTCAGATATAATAAATAACGAGATCAAGATCAAATAATCCTAGGGGATGATTCAATGGGGAAAGCCTAGTGGAATACACTACCCTTCTGCTAGGGAGTGATTTCTATCAAGTAAATGTCAGTATAATCTCACTAACATATATGCCCTCGCACCAGTATACAAGTATACTACTTATAATATCAGTAACCTAGAGGCACGAGCCTAAGTATGTAACCATACTATAACATAAACTCACGAACATAAGCTATAGGCCTAAATAATAGCAAGGGTCCATTAGGATACTCAATATCCTACACTACAGTATGCAATAATAAACAAAGCTTTAGCAAGATGCTCAATATCCTATACTATGGTATGATCATCCTAATAATAAACATAGAGTCAAATCATCTACTAAGGGGTCTAGCAGAATATCCAATGTCATACACTACGGTATGGTAATGTCATGCATATCCATAAACACAATCATGAAATTAAACATAACTGCATAGCTATCCACAATAGATCAATATATAATAGTAAACAACAAGGTATCAAACTCGGGAGTGATATAGGATAAACTTAAGATAAGTGAGTAATTGCGACCTCATCAAAATATGGTAGTAAATAATCATGCACTATAATCAAAGCTATTAAAAAGATAAGCAAGATCTGCCCACCTGATATATAGATCGTGCTAACTATCTTCACTTCTGAGAGTTACATCAAGCTTGAGTCCTACAAGTATATGACACAAAGTTGATCTAAGTACTAGAATGATCCTACCAATTAACTATTATCAATTTGGTTAGAGTTCAATTAACTACTAAGTTAATTATTCTTATCATTAAATTGATTACTACCCACTCATCTCTTAATTACATCAATATGTTGATCCACTTAATTAAACTTAAGCCATGAATAAATCTGTGTGCATAGATCATAGATAAGTTAATTGATAAATCCAAGCTCTAAGCATTTACTTAATTAATCTATTAACTAATCTGTTAATACATCTAATTACACAACTAATCAATTACCTTAACTCACTCTACTCTTCTTCTCTATCAGCAGTGACGGCTCTTGGCTGTGGCCGGTGGTCGGTGACAGCAAGGTGGTGGCTGATGGCTCAACGGTGATTGTTGGAGATAGAATTGCCAACGACGGATGTCTCGTGACCAAGAATGGAAACTGGCGGCGACGGCCTTCGGGATGACAATGGTGTAAGGAACTAGTGCGCCAAACACATGAAAGCACAGCGAAAAACATCTAGTTCCTTTCCAGAAGATCCATGCATAAGGAAACCATATACTAAGTACTAAGTTTCTACATGAAAAAGGAGTTATACCTTTGTTGCATGCCCTTCGTAATCCTGATAGCAACGTTTCTTTCTATGCGGATCTTAGCACGATCAAGTGCCCACGCCTCTATGGTATCCACATGAACAAACCTTGTTTGTATCACAAACTCACAATGTGGAGAATGAAACAACCAAAGGTTGTGCTAGCAACCCTTCTTGGAAGTTTCGGCCAACTTAAGAGAGGAGGAGGAAGAAGAGTAAGAACACCAAAAACTCATCATCAAAATGAATCCAAAAAAACTCCTTTTTATAGATTCATGAAATTGCTTCATGCCTTAATGTCAATTGCCTTAATTGACATTAATATTTGTCTTCATCCAATGAATCCAATGCAAGAGCAATTCAAATGGTTCACTCATCATCCAATGAATCCAATGCATCCAATGCATGAGCAATTCAAATGGTTCACTCTTCATCCAATGAATCCAATGCATCCAATGCATGAGCAATTCAAATTGCTCATTCCTCTTTCTTCATGAATTCAAATTCATAAAATCACATGATGAGTCCAACTCATTAATCATCAATCTAATTGACTTAATGAGTCTAATTCAAATTGGACTCAATCCTATAGTTGGATTCAATTGAGTCTAACTCAATGAGTCTAATTTGAATTAGATTTAATCCAAATCCAATGATCCATCATATGAATCTATCTCCATTGGCTTGTTCTTTATGTGTGACCCAATAGGTTCTTGAAACATTGGCAATGTATCCAAATCAACATTTAAATACATAAGCAATGAGTGACATCTAGCAAGCAATCATTGCTACCTAAGTGATGAGAATGTCGAGATTCAACTTAATCTTTCCGTGACTATTATCTTGTATATCTCAATCCTTCTATCCTCGATATCCAGATTGATCAATGAGGCATAGACCATGTCATCCTCTTATCAATCTTTATGTTTTTTGATCTCTAAGTAGACACACTCAATTAAATAAGCTCAATATCGCATATTAACTCATTTAAGCATGACCATGCATTCTTGTGTCCTACTAATCAAGGGGCCCATAGATATCACTTCCATCATATGGAAGAGGAAGATCCCATCTACATCACTCACATCCCTCCACATAACTTATTGCATACCCAATGATTGGCTTTATGGTCCACCTTGTTACGGATGACGTTTGTCGATACCAAAGTATACAACTCCTTATTTTGGGAACCGTAGTGATTTCAGGTCTAAAGACTATTCATACTAATAGTCACATGAGAATGTTTATGATACTCATATAACGATTCATGAAACATTCTTATGGAGGGTCATTCAGTATATATCCTCTAATAAATACTCATGTATCAACCTGATATTTCATATCCATGACTTGTGAGATTAAGTCATCCCATGGCCTACATGCTAGTCTCAACACATTAATATTGTCCTTGCATATTAATGCTTGACTAGGAATAGTTTAGAGTAGTGTTCTATGTATATCTACAATATCTCACAATCAATTCAATCAATTGATATATTGTAGATTAGAACCTCCTACTCTAGGACATTATTATACTTATTCATTCGACACTGAATTGAAGTAAATATAATAACCAACTTTGTCTTTATTAATAATGAAATATGATACAAAAGGAACCCTTTACAATCATCTCATAATTGGTATTAGGTCTAATACTAACAATCTTCCATTAGCACTAGTGCCAATCACTGAAATATCTAATACCTAGTAACCTAGTATGACCATCATATTTCCTCTGTGCCAAAGCCTTGGTTAAGGGATCAACAATGTTAGCATTGATCGGTACTCTACATATACTCACATCTCCTCTATCGATGATCTCTCGAATAAGATGGAATTGTCGTAGTATACGTTTGGATCTCTGATGAGAGCGAGGTTCCTTAGTCTGTACAATAGCCCCATTATTATCACAATAGAAGTCTATTGGGTTCACTATACTAGGAACAACACCAAGCTCTGTAATGAACTTCCTGATCCAAATAGCCTCCTTTGTTGTAGCTGAAGTAGCAATATTCTCGGCCTCAGTTGTAGAATGAGCGACTGTGTCCTGCTTTGAACTCTTCCAGCTCACAGCACCACTATTTAAGTAAAATACATACCCTGACTGCGATCTATAATCATCCTTGTTAGTTTGGAAGCTAGCATCGGTGTAACCCTTTACAACAAGGTCTTCATTGTTAGAGTGTATACTGAAAGCCTAAGCTTTTGTAAACATTTATTTTGAATAAAGAATCATATTTGGTCAAATTATCTACACTTATTTGTAGTTGTTCAATTAATTTATATTGTAGATAACATAGTATGTGGTGTCACATGCAGAAGATAATGTTATCAGTACCTTATAAATTATAAACAGTAGCTCACGACCAAGATGGAAAGGAACAAACCATTGGAAGGTCATAGTGTAATTGGAAATTAGTTTATCTTAACTATATAATTACACTAGTATACTTAGAGTGTATTGAGTAGGACCATTAGAGGTCGTTTCTTTTATACTGATTTTATAAAGGAACAAATACCTCAGTTATTATGGAAGTGTGTGCTCTTAATCCTAATATAATAACAAGCACATATATTTGATATTTATTTCTTTAATTTATCAATGGGTGAGATTTAGTTTGATAAATCAATAAGCCCGATAAGTTGGGAAATGATATCACTTATAGTGTGTGTTGTTGATTATGTTAGTTAGAGCCCTAGAGCCAATCATTTGATGATTGTATAGACTCATGTATATCATATTCTTATATTAATAAAGGCAATAGTTTGGTTATTATGCTTATTTGTTTTAGTGTCAAATAAACTAAGTATAGTAACGTCCTTGAGTAGATCGTTCTTACCTATATCAATCGATTGGTTGAATCGATAGTGAGATGATATAGGGAATACTACTCTTAATCATTCCTAGTCGAGTATTAACATTCAGGGACGATGTTAATGTAATAAGACTAGCATGTAGGTCAACTCGATGACTTGATCTCACAAGTCATGGATATGGAGATATCAAGTTGACACATGGGTATATATTGGAGAATGTATACTGAATGACCCGCCATGAGAAAGTATCATGGATCGTTATATGAGTGTCATATACTTTCTCATGTGGCTATTAGTATGACTATTAGTCCTTAGACCTGAAGTCACCATGGATCCCTACATAAGGAGTTATGTACTTTGGTTTCGTCAAACGTCACCCGTAACTGGGTGGACTATAAAGGCGATTACTGGGTATATAACGAATTATGCAGAGGGATGTGAGTGATGTAGATGGGATCTATCCCTCTCATATGATGGGAGCGACATCGCTATTCTTGATAGAGTGAGACCACTAAGTGCATGGTCATGCCCAAATGAGTCAACATTAGATGTTGAGCTCATTTGATCGAGTGAGTCTACTTGGAGTTCAAGATTTAGATTGATTAGAGGATGACACGGTCTATGCCTCATATTGATCAATCTAGATGTCTAGGATAGAAGGACAATGTCACATATTGTGAGGAGTCACAATTAGTAGTCACAAGGTGATGTTGGATCTCAACATTTCTTGTAACTTGGGTAGCAATGATGTATTGCTAGATGCCGCTCATTGCTTATGTTTCTAAAAGAGTTTAGAAACATTGCCAACGTTACAAGAACCTATTGGGTCACACACAAAGAACATGTGGATGGAGATTAGGTTCATATGATGAAACAAAAGGATTAGGTTCATATGATGAACCAAAGATTGGATTCGAATTAGACTTATTGAGTTAGACTCAATTAGATTCAATTGTTGAATGAGTCTAATTTACATTTGATTCATTGAGTCAATTTATATTAATGAGTTGAGATTCATTAAATTAAAATTGACTTGAATCAAAGCTTGGATTTAACTCAACAAGGAAGAGATTGGGTCAAGTTTGACTTGACCAAATTGGAAGTTGAAACATCAAGTTTGACTTGATGCATTGCCACATCATGTAGGTTGACTCATCCTACATGGCATGACACATAGTTGCCACATCACCTCCACCTCATGAGGTGTGCCACCTCATTGGAGGTTACACTCTCCTTTCTTTAATGTGGCCGGCCACATTAATGAGAGGAGTTATGTGGCCGGCCACACTTAATGGTGTGGAGTTTTTTCATTTTGTGTGTATTGATGTGGTTTTATTGTATCATCTTCCTTCTTGCTTTGGCTCTCCATGGCTGATTGTTGCCGTGCACTTCATTGGGAGGAGAGGTGTGAGTTAAGTCCAAGACAATAAGCGAGTGTGAAGGTCACAAAGGAGAAGACTACTAGAGGAGTGGTGAGATTCTTCTTGTTTTCTCTTGTTTTCTCTTCTTTCCAATTCCATCCGAGAGTATCTAGAGAGTGCTAGCACACTTGTGGTGCTCTCTCTTCCATCCTTGAGAGTTAGAGAACCCTCCTTGTTCGTGTGGATACCGAGAGAGGATTGTCTACGTTGATAATCTTGAGTTCCGACGATTTTGGACCTTGCAGGAAAGGCACGCTTCAAAGGTAAACATTTTCCTCGTAGATCTAAGTAGTAGATCAGTTCGTGAACTCGTACAAGAAATAGTTTTTTGAATTTTGTATACGAATCTTTGCACGGATCTACGGCTTTGGGTCCTTCGGGGTTTCCGCGACGCGGAAAAGCAGTTTTCGCGGCCCGAAGAACCCAACAGTGGTATCAGAGCCACGTGCAAAGACTTGTACGAGTTACTTTTTGGTTTTTGGAAAACAAAAAGCTTCTGTGATTTTCTATAAAAATTCAATTTTTATGTTTTTATGGGTAATTTTTCCTTATAGGCGAAGCACAAGTGTCTCGGCACTTGTAGGCTTCGGCTATCGGGAAGAATTTTCCCAAACGGCTTCGTTTCGACCCAAAATCTTTTGGGACAGCGGACTCGGGTGCCTTTAGATCGCAACGGAGCAACTCACAATGGTTAGATCGTGGGTAGGGGCGCTGCCCCTAACCCCGCAAGGGGATTTGCTCCGCGATCGCACCCGAAATCGCTAAAAATGAACCCGTCGGGAAGATTTTTCCGAAACGGTAATCTCTCGGCCCAAATCGTTTTGGGACAGCGGGTTTGGGCGCTGTTGGATCGCAATGGGACCCTCGCGATGGTTAGATCGCGGGTAGGGGCGCTGCCCCTGGCCCCGCAAGGGGATCCGTTCCGCGATTGCGCCCGAAACCGCTAACCGGGACCGCCGGGAAATTTTACTTGTAAAATTGTAAAATTGTAAAAAAAAAAAATTATTTTTAAAATTACAGAAAATAAGAAAATATATAATTTTGAATTATATATTAATTTTGTGATAGTCATGGCCCAAAAACCCAATATGATTGATTGTGTTGTAATTCATAATACGGCCTGCGTGCCGTGATGTGTTTTCGCGTGTTGTATTTATTTTATTATTCACGACCTGCGCGTTGTGCCTCATCTTTTATTCTTGTTGTAAATTAGATTTAGACTCGAATGTAACTCGAGTTTCAAATTGTAATGTACAAATTGGAGCGGTGGAGGGTCCACACAAGACGGAGTTCCGAGGCGGGCACGAGCAACACAAGGTGGTCAAAGGGAGGAGCTTGGAGAAGCTGTTGACCCTAGGTTGACCATTCAATCTTCTCATTGGCTTGAGAATATCGTAGTAGGGCCATGACTAAATCACAAATAGATTAATTAATTAATTATTATGTATCTGATGCATGTTTAATAGTTAATTAATTAATTAGTGCCTTAACGATTAGATTAGATCTAAGTCGTGCACATGATGCACCCTTGCGATTAGATTAGATCTAAGTCGTGCACAAGATGCATCCTTCTCGATTAGATTAGATCTAGATCGAACCAACTCTAAATGCCTAACCGTGCCGTGATACCTATCACTACCTCGATCACATGTATTGTTAAATCTGCCAAAGCAGAGCAATACATATTATCTTGGTAGGGTACGGAGGGACAATCTTGGTCCCGCCTATCAACGCATGGGTGAATACAAACTCAATTAGATTGAGTATTCCTAGTTACTCGGTTGGATCGAGTCAACTATAGCCATTATTCCAACGGTTGGAAAAGATAGGTCAAAATCACATCTATATTAACTCTCGGGCGTATTAGCCGAAGCTAACTCGAGTTTTAATATAAATGCGGATATTGATTCTATAAACAAGAGTTGCATAGAGATGTAATTGGTAATCGTTACCTACCGATCATACTAAGCCTTGGGCGTATTAGCCAAAGCTAACTCAAGGGTTAGTATGATGTGGATCTTGTCCCACAAGAATTATAGAATTCTGGGAGCATCATTTAATTAAAGGCCTAATTAAATGATTTTTAAAAGAATATGATATTTATTTCTGCATTTTTTGTTGTAGATAACCATGACGTCAAATACGAACACTTTCTCCTGCGATTCATCCTTGAGAAGGACAAGCTCAACGGAGCGAATTTCCTGGATGGTACGGGAACTTGAGAATAGTTCTCACCGGGAGCGTGGTATGCGTTGGGCGGCCTATTCCGAGGCTCCTCCGCCAATGCCCATGGTGACAAAGATGCTTATAAGAAGCATCAAGACGACGCATTAGATGTGTCTGTCTAATGCTCGCGACCATGAACTCGAGCTTGAAGCAACATGAGTTGATGGGCGCTACGATATGGTTGAGCATCTTCGCCAACTATATCAGGGACAAGCGAGCATGAGAGATTTGAGATCTCGAAGGCACTGTTTCAGTGCAAGATGTCGACAGGGCTCCTGTAGGTCCTTATGTACTCAAGATGATTGGGTACATAGAGAACCTACAAAGACTGGGTTCCCACTTGGCCAAGAGCTGGCCACTGACTTGATCTTGCGGATAGCTATAGTCAATTCGTTCTGAACTATAACATGAACGAGATTGACAAGCCACTGCCCGAGCTACTTAGTATGTTACGAAATGCTGAGATTAACCTTAAGAAGGTTAAGCCCATTCTGATGGTTCAGAAGCACAAGGGCAAGGGCAAGCCCAAAGGTAAGGGAAAGTCCCAAACCAAGGGCAAAGGCAAGGCATTGAAGCCTGGAGGAGGAGTCGCCAAGGATGCTACCTGCTTCCACTGCGGTCAAACCGGGCACTGGAAGAGGAACTGCAAGGTATACTTGGAGGATCTTAAGAAGAAGCGAAGTGACACTTCCACTTCAGGAATATATGTTATAGAAGTCAATCTATCTATTTCTACATCTTGGGTATTAGATACTGGATGTGCTTCTCACATTTGTATTGATGTGCAGGCGCTGAGAAATAGCAGGGCATTGACAAAGGGCGAGGTGGACCTACGAGAAGGCAATGGAGCACGGGTTGCTGCTGTTGCTGTAGAGATTTACTTTCTATCTCTGCCCTCTGGGCTTGTACTAGAGTTAGTCGATTGTTGTTATGTGCCTGCTCTTACTAAGAACATAGTTTCAGTTTCTTGTTTAGACAAGAGAGGATACTCGTTTATAATAAAGAACAAATGTTGTTCCGTCTTTTTAAACGATATGTTCTATTGTAGTGCACCTCTGATAAACGGACTCTACATTATAGACCTAGAGAGCCCTGTCTATAACATAAATACCAAGAGGATCAAGTCGAATGACTTGAACCAAACTTACCTCTGGCACTGTCGCTTAGGTCATATAAATGACAAGCGCTTATCCCAGCTCCATAAGGATGGTTTGCTGGACTCATTTGATTTTGAATCATATGAGATATGCGAGTCATGCCTACGAGGCAAGATGACCAAGACTCCCTTTAGTGGGCACGGCGAGAGAGCGACTGATTTGTTAGGACTCATACATAGTGATGTATGTGGCCCTTTTAATGTCGCTGCTAGAGGCGGTTATAGATACTTCATCACATTTACTGATGACTTCAATAGATACGGTTATGTGTACCTGATGACACATAAATCTGAATCCTTTGAAAAGTTCAAAGAATTCAAGAATGAAGTACAAAACCAGCTTGGCAAGAGTATTAAAATACTTTGATCCGATCGAGGTGGAGAATACTTAAGCCATGAGTTTCGTGACTATTTAGCTGAGTGTGGGATTCTATCCCAACTCACTCCTCCTGGAACACCACAGTGGAATGGTGTATCCGAAAGGAGGAATCGTACCTTATTAGATATGGTACAGTCTATGTTGAGTCACACAGATCTTCCGACATACCTCTGGGGTTATGCTCTAGACACGGCAGCTTTCATTCTCAACCGAGTTCCATCCAAGGCCGTGATAAAGACACCATATAGGATATAGACTGGGAGAGATGCCCAGGTGTCTTTCATGAGGATTTGGGGCTGTGAGGCTTACGTACGACGTCAAGTCTCAGACAAATTAGGACCCAAATCCGACAAGTGCTATTTCATCGGATATTCCAAGGAAACTAAGGGATATTACTTCTACATTCCCAGTCAGTTGTGGCAAAGACTGGGGTCTTTCTAGAAAGGGACTTTGTTTCTAGAAAGACTAGTGGGAGCGCATTCGATCTTGAAGAAGTTCAAGATGCGAACAATAGCACTGATGCCTCGATGGAAGTTGAACTGGAACCACAAAGTGTTGTGGATGATGTTGTTCTACAAAGAGTTGAGGAACAACAACCAGTTCAAGTAGACATACCTCTTCGCAGGTCTGATAGGGTACATCGTCAGCCTGAGAGATATTCATTTCTCGTGTCTGACCATGATGACGTTGTGCTCATAGAGGATGAGCCTAACACCTATCAGGAAGCTGTGATGAGACCAGATTCCAAGATATGGCGGATGGATATCAAAAACCACGTTTCTGAATGGAAACATACTCGAGGATGTGTACATGACACAACCTGAGGGTTTTTTAGTTCCACAGCCATAGGATCTATCATGTATGCCATGTTATGTACTCGACCTGATGTCTCGTATGCTATGAGCATGACGAGCAGATACCAGTCAGATCCAGGTGAAAGTCACTGGATAGCGGTCAAGAATATTCTTAAGTACTTGAGAAGGACTAAAGAATATTTCTTGATATATGGAGGCGATGATGAGCTAGCTGTAAAGAGTTACAGTGATACTAGCTTCCAGACCGACCAGGATGATTAAATCGCAGTCGAGGTTCGTGTTTTGCTTGAATGGTAGTGCTATGAGCTGGCAGAGTTCACAGCAGTTCTACAACGTTTCCATCTCATTCGAGAGATTATCGATAGAGGAGATGTGAAGATTTGCAGAGTACTTACAGAGGCTAACATTGCAGATCCCTTGACCAAGGCTTTGGCACAGAGGAAGCATGACGGTCACACTAGGTCTTTAGTGTTGGTTGCTACTCGGAAAGCCTAGAGGTTCCACTGTACAAAAATTTTGTACAAAGGTCTGAACCTTTTCCTAGCTACCATGTGTTCTTTTAAATTAAATTTTGGATCGCCTGCGGAACTTAACACGTTTGATCCAAAACTTAATCTATTTGTTCTTTTAGGTTTTGACTTGGATCTCCTGCAGAACTTAACACGTTCGACCCAAGTCACCTTAAGTTATTAACTCCATTAAATATTAATTTCCATAATCGGTTCCCAGTACTAACGTGGCGAGGCACATGGCCTTCTTGGATATGGGAGTAACCACCACCGACTAGACAAAACCTTTTATAGAAAACTAATATTTAATTTCCTAAAATAACTTTAGGTTAACCGAAAAGAACAATCAAATCACAAGGACAAGAAAAACAAAAGAACACTATATCGAAAATAAATTCGAAACTCTAGAATCGTATGCCTCTTGTATATAGTATTATTTCCAAAAATAACTAGTATGATGCGGAAAGAAAAATTACTAGTTATACCTTTTAGAAAAACCTCTTGATCTTCTACCGTATTCCTCTTCTAACCTCGGACGTTGTGTGGACAACGATCTTCCGAGATGAGAACCACCAAGCACCTTCTTCTTCCTTACAAGTTTCGGCCACCACAATTCTCCAAGAGAAGTAGAGGTCCGGCCACCACCACCAAGCTCCAAGGGATGCAAGAAACAAAACCACCTTTCTCTCCTTCTTCTCCTAGCTAGAACCGGCCACCATCAAGAGCTCCAAAAGAGAGGTTTCCGCCGGCCATAAGAAGAAGAGAAGAGGAAGAAGCTAGGGCCGGCCACCAAGGAGGAAAAGAGAGGAGAAGAAATAATAGAGGTTGTTCTTTATGAAGCCTTCTCTACCCCCTCTTTTATAATCCTTGGTCTTGGCAAATAAGGAAATTTAATTAAAAACTTCCTTAATTATTTTGCCATGAAAAAGAAAATTTTATTTAATTAAAAATAATTTCCTTTTTACAAATACAATGGCCGGCCACACCATTCCACAAATCAAGGAAATTTTAATTCACACAAGAATTAAAACTTCCTAATTTGCTTTCAGAAATTTATAAAAATTTCTCAAATAATTTTTCCCTTCATGGTGGTTAATAAAAAGGAAATTTTATAAATTAAAATATTTCTTTTAAACATGTGGATAAAAAGAAAGTTATCTCTAAAAATTAAAATCTCTTTTAATCTACAAATAAGGAAAGATATCAAATCTTTTCTTAATCTTTTGTAGAAACTTATAAAAGAGAATATTTAATTTTAAACTCTCTTTTAAATCATGAACATGATTAAAATTGAAAGTTTTCTTAAAATTTAAAATCCTCCTTTAATCAACAAATAAGGAAAGATTTCAAATTTTAAACTCTCTTTTAAACATGTAGATGATTTACAAATAAGGAAAGTTTTTACCAAAAATTAAAACCATCCTTTAATCTACAAATAAGGAAAGAGATTAATCTCTTCTCTTAATCTTTTGTAGAAAGTTATAAAAGGAATTTTTTAATTTTTTAAACTCTCTTTTAAAATCATGATATCCACATAAGAAATAATTTTAATAAAAATCCTTTTTAATATTCTAGTGGCCGGCCACCTAAGCTTGGGACCCAAGCTTTGGCCGGCCACCTGCATGGCTCATCCACTTGGACTTGGCTGGCCCTAGCTTGGGTTCCAAGCTAGCTTGGCCGGCCCCATTGGATGGGTAAGAAGGTGGGTATGCGGTGGGTATAAATCTCTATATACTAGAGGCTATGATAAGGACCAAGAGGAGGAATTGGTTTTGGTCTCCCGATGAAATTAAGCATCCCGTGTTCGCCCCGAACATACAACTTAATTTCATCAATAATAATTCATTCCACTAAAGAACTATTATTGAACTACCGCACCAATCCCAAATTACATTTTGGGCTCCTTCTTATTATGAGTGTGTTAGTCTCCCTGTGTTTAAGATAACAAATGTCCACTAATTAAGTAAGTTACTGACAACTCACTTAATTAATATCTAGTTCCAAGAGTAGTACCACTCAACTTCATCGTCATGTCGGACTAAGTCCACCTGCAGGGTTTAACATGACAATCCTTATGAGCTCCTCTTGGGGACATTCTCAACCTAGTATCTCTAGGACACAGTTTCCTTCTATAATCAACAACACACACTATAAGTGATATCATTTCCCAACTTATCGGGCTTATTGATTCATCGAACTAAATCTCACCCATTGATAAATTAAAGAAATAAATATCAAATATATGTGCTTGTTATTATATCAGGATTAAGAGCACACACTTCCATAATAACCGAGGTCTTTGTTTCTTTATAAAATCAGTATAAAAGAAACGACCTCAAATGGTCCTACTCAATACACTCTAAGTGTACTAGTGTAATTATACAGTCCAGATAAACTGATACCTAATTACACTACGACCTTCTAATGGTTTGTTCCTTTCCATTTTGGTCGTGAGCTACTGTTTATAATTTATAAGGTACTGATAACATGATCCTCTGTGTGTGACACCACACACCATGTTATCTACAATATAAATTAATTGAACAACTACATTTATCACAAATGTAGACATTTGACCAATGTGATTCTTATTTCTAGATAAATGTTTATACCAAAAGCTAGGCTTTTAGTATACACTCTAACATTTAGGCCTTAGAGGCTATACTGATTGGCACTAGTGCTAGTGGGAGATTGTTAGTTAGAGCCCTAGAGCCAATCATTTGATGATTGTATGGACTCATGTATATCATATTCTTATATTAATAAAGGCAATAGTTTGGTTATTATGCTTATTTGTTTTAGTGCCAAATAAACTAAGTATAGTAACGTCCTTGAGTAGATCGTTCTTACCTATATCAATCGATTGGTTGAATCGATAGTGAGATGATATAGGGAACACTACTCTTAATCATTCCTAGTCGAGTATTAACATTCAGGGACGATGTTAATGCAATAAGACTAGCATGTAGGTCAACTCGATGACTTGATCTCACAAGTCATGGATATGGAGATATCAAGTTGACACATGGGTATATATTGGAGAATGTATACTGAATGACCCGCCATGAGAAAGTATCATGGATCGTTATATGAGTGTCATATACTTTATCATGTGGCTATTAGTATGACTATTAGTCCTTAGACCTGAAGTCACCATGGATCCCTACATAAGGAGTTATGTACTTTGGTTTCGTCAAACGTCACTCGTAACTGGGTGAACTATAAAGGCGATTACTGGGTATATAACGAATTATGCAGAGGGATGTGAGTGATGTAGATGGGATCTATCCCTCTCATATGACGGGAGCGACATCGCTATTCTTGATAGAGTGAGACCACTAAGTGCATGGCCATGCCCAAATGAGTCAACATTAGATGTTGAGCTCATTTGATCGAGTGAGTCTACTTGGAGTTCAAGATTTAGATTGATTAGAGGATGACACGGTCTATGCCTCATATTGATCAATCTAGATGTCTAGGATAGAAGGACAATGTCTCATATTGTGAGGAGTCACAATTAGTAGTCACAAGGTGATGTTGGATCTCAACATTTCTTGTAACTTGGGTAGCAATGATGTATTGCTAGATGCCGCTCATTGCTTATGTTTCTAAAAGAGTTTAGAAACATTGCCAACGTTACAAGAACCTATTGGGTCACACACAAAGAACATGTGGATGGAGATTAGGTTCATATGATGAACCAAAAGGATTATGTTCATATGATGAACCAAAGATTGGATTCGAATTAGACTTATTGAGTTAGACTCAATTAGATTCAATTGTTGAATGAGTCTAATTTACATTTGATTCATTGAGTCAATTTATATTAATGAATTGAGATTCATTAAATTAAAATTGACTTGAATCAAAGCTTGGATTTAACTCAACAAGGAAGAGATTGGGTCAAGTTTGACTTGACCAAATTGGAAGTTGAAACATCAAGTTTGACTTGATGCATTGCCACATCATGTAGGTTGACTCATCCTACATGGCATGACACATAGTTGCCACATCACCTCCACCTCATGAGGTGTGCCACCTCATTGGAGGTTACACTCTCCTTTCTTTAATGTGGCCGGCCACATTAATGAGAGGAGTTATGTGGCCGGCCACACTTAATGGTGTGGAGTTTTTTCATTTTGTGTGTATTGATGTGGTTTTATTGTATCATCTTCCTTCTTGCTTTGGCTCTCCATGGCTGATGGTTGCCGTGCACTTCATTGGGAGGAGAGGTGTGAGTTAAGTCCAAGACAATAAGAGAGTGTGAAGGTCACAAAGGAGAAGACTACTAGAGGAGTGGTGAGATTCTTCTTGTTTTCTCTTGTTTTCTCTTCTTTCCAATTCCATCCGAGAGTATCTAGAGAGTGCTAGCACACTTGTGGTGCTCTCTCTTCCATCCTTGAGAGTTAGAGAACCCTCCTTGTTCGTGTGGATACCGAGAGAGGATTGTCTACGTTGATAATCTTGAGTTCCGACGATTTTGGACCTTGCAGGATTGCGAAAGGCACGCTACAAGGGTAAACATTTTTCTCGTAGATCTAAGTATTAGATCAGTTCATGAACTCGTACAAGAAATAGTTTTTCGAATTTTGTATACGAATCTTTGCACGGATCTACGGCTTTGGGTCCTTCGGGGTTTCCGCGACGCGAAAAAGAGGTTTTCGCGGCCCGTAGAACCCAACAGTGGTATCAGAGCCACGTGCAAAGACTTGTACAAGTTAGTTTTTGGTTTTTGGAAAACAAAAAGCTTCTGTGATTTTTTGTAAAAATTCAATTTTTATGTTTTTATGGGTAATTTTTCCTTATAGGAGAAGCACAAGTGTCTCGGCACTTGTAGGCTTCGGCTATCGGGAAGAATTTTCCCAAACGGCTTCGTTTCGACCCAAAATCTTTTGGGACAGCGGACTCGGGTGCCTTTAGATCGCAACGGAGCAACTCACAATGGTTAGATCGTGGGTAGGGCCGCTGCCCCTAACCCCGCAAGGGGATTTGCTCCGCGATCGCTAAAACGAACCCGTCGGGAAGATTTTTCCGAAACGGTAATGTCTCGGCCCAAATCGTTTTGGGACAGCGGGTTTGGGCGCTGTTGGATCGCAATGGGACCCTCGCGATGGTTAGATCGCGGGTAGGGGCGCTGCCCCTGGCCCCGCAAGGGGATCCGTTCCGCGATTGCGCCCGAAACCGCTAACCGGGACCGCCGGGAAATTTTACTTGTAAAATTGTAAAAAAAATTATTTTAAAATTACAGAAAATAAGAAAATATATAATTTTGAATTATATATTAATTTTGTGATAGTCATGGCCCAAAACCCAATATGATTGGTTGTGTTGTAATTCATAATACGGCCTGCGTGCCGTGATGTGTTTTCGCGTGTTGTATTTATTTTATTATTCACGACCTGCGCGTTGTGCCTCGTCTTTTATTCTTGTTGTAAATTAGATTTAGACTCGAATGTAACTCGAGTTTCAAATTGTAATGTACAAATTGGAGCGGTGGAGGGTCCACACGAGACGGAGTTCCGAGGCGGGCACGAGCAACACAAGGTGGTCAAAGGGAGGAGCTTGGAGAAGCTGTTGACCCTAGGTTGACCATTCGATCTTCTCATTGGCTTGAGAAGATCATAGTAGGGCCATGACTAAATCACAAATAGATTAATTAATTAATTATTATGTATCTGATGCATGTTTAATAGTTAATTAATTAATTAGTGCCTTAACGATTAGATTAGATCTAAGTCGTGCACATGATGCACCCTTGCGATTAGATTAGATCTAAGTCATGGACAAGATGCATCCTTCTCGATTAGATTAGATCTAGATCGAACCAACTCTAAATGCCTAACCGTGCCGTGATACCTATCACTACCTCGATCACATGTATTGTTGAATCTGCCAAAGCAGAGCAATACATATTATCTTGGTAGGGTACGGAGGGACAATCTTGGTCCCGCCTATCAACGCATGGGTGAATACAAACTCAATTAGATTGAGTATTCCTAGTTACTCGGTTGGATCGAGTCAACTATAGGCATTATTCCAACGGTTGGAAAAGATAGGTCAAAATCACATTTATATTAACTCTCGGGCGTATTAGCCGAAGCTAACTCGAGTTTTAATATAAATGCGGATATTCATTCTATAAACAAGAGTTGCATAGAGATATAATTGGTAATCGTTACCTACCGATCATACTAAGCCTTGGGCGTATTAGCCAAAGCTAACTCAAGGGTTAGTATGATGTGGATCTTGTCCCACAAGAATTATAGAATTCAGTGGGAGCATCATTTAATTAAAGGCCTAATTAAATGATTTTTAAAAGAATATGATATTTATTTCTACAAATTTTTCTGTTGTAGATAACCATGACGTCAAATACGAACACTTTCTCCCTGCGATCTGTCCTTGAGAAGGACAAGCTCAACGGAGTGAATTACCTGGACTGGTACAGGAACTTGAGAATAGTTCTCACCCAGGAGCGTAAGCTGTACGTTCTGGAGCAGCCTATTCCTGAGGCTCCTCCTGCCAATGCCCCACGAGCCGACAAAGATGCTTATAAGAAGCATCAAGACGACGCATTAGATGTGTCCTGTCTAATGCTCGCGACCATGAACTCAGAGCTTCAGAAGCAACATGAGTTGATGGGCGCTTACGATATGGTTGAGCATCTTCGCCAACTATATCAGGGACAAGCGAGGCATGAGAGATTTGAGATCTCGAAGGCACTGTTTCAGTGCAAGATGTCAGACGGGGCTCCTGTAGGTCCTTATGTACTCAAGATGATTGGGTACATAGAGAACCTACAAAGACTGGGGTTCCCACTTGGCCAAGAGCTGGCCACTGACTTGATCTTGCAGTCCTTGCCAGATAGCTATAGTCAATTCGTTCTGAACTATAACATGAACGAGATTGACAAGCCACTGCCCGAGCTACTTAGTATGTTACGAACTGCTGAGATTAACCTTAAGAAGGTTAAGCCCATTCTGATGGTTCAGAAGCACAAGGGCAAGGGCAAGCCCAAAGGTAAGGGAAAGTCCCAAACCAAGGGCAAAGGCAAGGCACTGAAGCCTGGAGGAGGAGTCGCCAAGGATGCTACCTGCTTCCACTGCGGTCAAACCGGGCACTGGAAGAGGAACTGCAAGGTATACTTGGAGGATCTTAAGAAGAAGCGAAGTGACACTTCCACTTCAGGTATATATGTTATAGAAGTCAATCTATCTATTTCTACATCTTGGGTATTAGATACTGGATGTGCTTCTCACATTTGTATTGATGTGCAGGCGCTGAGAAATAGCAGGGCATTGACAAAGGGCGAGGTGGACCTACGAGAAGGCAATGGAGCACGGGTTGCTGCTGTTGCTGTAGGGATTTACTTTCTATCTCTGCCCTCTGGGCTTGTACTAGAGTTAGTCGATTGTTGTTATGTGCCTGCTCTTACTAAGAACATAGTTTCAGTTTCTTGTTTAGACAAGAGAGGATACTCGTTTATAATAAAGAATAAATGTTGTTCCGTCTTTTTAAATGATATGTTCTATTGTAGTGCACCTCTGATAAACGGACTCTACATTATAGACCTAGAGAGCCCTGTCTATAACATAAATACCAAGAGGATCAAGTCGAATGACTTGAACCAAACTTACCTCTGGCACTGTCGCTTAGGTCATATAAATGACAAGCGCTTATCACAGCTCCATAAGGATGGTTTCCTGGACTCATTTGAATTTGAATCATATGAGATATGCGAGTCATGCCTACGAGGCAAGATGACCAAGACTCCCTTTAGTGGGCACGGCGAGAGAGCGATTGATTTGTTAGGATTCATACATAGTGATGTATGTGGCCCTTTTAATGTCGCTGCTAGAGGCGGTTATAGATACTTCATCACATTTACTGATGACTTCAGTAGATACGGTTATGTGTACCTGATGACACATAAATCTGAATCCTTTGAAAAGTTCAAAGAATTCAAGAATGAAGTACAAAACCAGCTTGGCAAGAGTATTAAAATACTTCGATCCGATCGAGGTGGAGAATACTTAAGCCATGAGTTTCGTGACTATTTAGCTGAGTGTGGGATTCTATCCCAACTCACTCCTCCTGGAACACCACAGTGGAATGGTGTATCCGAAAGGAGGAATCGTACCTTATTAGATATGGTACGGTCTATGTTGAGTCACACAGATCTTCCGACATACCTCTGGGGTTATGCACTAGACACGGCAGCTTTCATTCTCAACCGAGTTCCATCCAAGGCCGTGATAAAGACACCATATAGGATATGGACTGGGAGAGATGCCCAGGTGTCTTTCATGAGGATTTGGGGCTGTGAGGCTTACGTACGACGTCAAGTCTCAGACAAATTAGGACCCAAATCTGACAAGTGCTATTTCATCGGATATTCCAAGGAAACTAAGGGATATTACTTCTACATTCCCAGTCAGCACAAGGTAGTTGTGGCAAAGACTGGGGTCTTTCTAGAAAGAGACTTTGTTTCTAGAAAGACTAGTGGGAGCGCGTTCGATCTTGAAGAAGTTCAAGATGCGAACAATAGCACTGATGCCTCGATGGAAGTTGAACTGGAACCACAAAGTGTTATGGATGATGTTGTTCTACAAAGAGTTGAGGAACAACAACCAGTTCAAGTAGACATACCTCTTCGCAGGTCTGATAGGGTACATCGTCAGCCTGAGAGATATTCATTTCTCGTGTCTGACCATGATGACGTTGTGCTCATAGAGGATGAGCCTAACACCTATCAGGAAGCTGTGATGAGACCAGATTCCAAGATATGGCGGATGGATATCAAAAACCACGTTTCTGAATGGAAACATACTCGAGGATATGTACATGACACAACCTGAGGGTTTTTGTAGTTCCACAGCCATAGGATCTATCATGTATGTCATGTTATGTACTCGACCTGATGTCTCGTATGCTATGAGCATGACGAGCAGATACCAGTCAGATCCAGGTGAAAGTCACTGGATAGCGGTCAAGAATATTCTTAAGTACTTGAGAAGGACTAAAGAATATTTCTTGATATATGGAGGCGATGATGAGCTAGCTATAAAGAGTTACAGTGATACTAGCTTCCAGACCGACCAGGATGATTAAATCGCAGTTGAGGTTCGTGTTTTTCTTGAATGGTAGTGTTATGAGCTGGCAGAGTTCACAGTAGTTCTACAACGTTTCCATCTCATTCGAGAGATTATCGATAGAGGAGATGTGAAGATTTGCAGAGTACTTACAGAGGCTAACATTGCAGATCCCTTGACCAAGGCTTTGGCACAGAGGAAGCATGACGGTCACACTAGGTCTTTAGGCCTTAGAGGCTATACTGATTAGCACTAGTGCTAGTGGGAGATTGTTAGTTAGAGCCCTAGAGCCAATCATTTGATGATTGTATGGACTCATGTATATCATATTCTTATATTAATAAAGGCAATAGTTTGGTTATTATGCTTATTTGTTTTAGTGCCAAATAAACTAAGTATAGCAACGTCCTTGAGTAGATCGTTCTTACCTATATCAATCGATTGGTTTAATCGATAGTGAGATGATATAGGGAACACTACTCTTAATCATTCCTAGTCGAGTATTAACATTCAGGGACGATGTTAATGCAATAAGACTAGCATGTAGGTCAACTCGATGACTTGATCTCACAAGTCATTGATATGGAGATATCAAGTTGACACATGGGTATATATTGGAGAATGTATAATCAATGACCCGCCATGAGAAAGTATCATGGATCGTTATATGAGTGTCATATACTTTCTCATGTGGCTATTAGTATGACTATTAGTCCTTAGACTTGAAGTCACCATGGATCCCTACATAAGTAGTTATGTACTTTGGTTTCGTCAAACGTCACCCGTAACTGGGTGGACTATAAAGGCGATTACTGGGTATATAACGAATTATGCAGAGGGATGTGAGTGATGTAGATGAGATATATCCCTCCCATATGACGGGAGCGACATCGCTATTCTTGATAGAGTGAGACCACTAAGTGCATGGCCATGCCCAAATGAGTCAACATTAGATGTTGAGCTCATTTGATCGAGTGAGTCTACTTGGAGTTCAAGATTTAGATTGATTAGAGGATGACATGGTCTATGCCTCATATTGATCAATCTAGATGTCTAGGATAGAAGGACAATGTCACATATTGTGAGGAGTCACAATTAGTAGTCACAAGGTGATGTTGGATCTCAACATTTCTTGTAACTTGGGTAGCAATGATGTATTGCTAGATGCCACTCATTGCTTATGTTTCTAAAAGAGTTTAGAAACATTGTCAACGTTACAAGAACCTATTGGGTCACACACAAAGAACATGTGGATGGAGATTAGGTTCATATGATGAACCAAAAGGATTAGGTTCATATGATGAACCAAAGATTGGATTCGAATTAGACTTATTGAGTTAGACTCAATTAGATTCAATTGTTGAATGAGTCTAATTTACATTTGATTCATTGAGTCAATTTATATTAATGAATTGAGATTCATTAAATTAAAATTGACTTGAATCAAAGCTTGGATTTAACTCAACAAGGAAGAGATTGGGTCAAGTTTGACTTGACCAAATTGGAAGTTGAAACATCAAGTTTGACTTGATGCATTGCCACATCATGTAGGTTGACTCATCCTACATGGCATGACACATAGTTGCCACATCACCTCCACCTCATGAGGTGTGCCACCTCATTGGAGGTTACACTCTCCTTTCTTTAATGTGGCCGGCCACATTAATGAGAGGAGTTATGTGGCCGGCCACACTTAATGGTGTGGAGTTTTTTCATTTTGTGTGTATTGATGTGGTTTTATTGTATCATCTTCCTTCTTGCTTTGGCTCTCCATGGCTGATGGTTGCCGTGCACTTCATTGGGAGGAGAGGTGTGAGTTAAGTCCAAGACAATAAGAGAGTGTGAAGGTCACAAAGGAGAAGACTATTAGAGGAGTGGTGAGATTCTTCTTGTTTTCTCTTCTTTTCTCTTCTTTCCAATTCCATCCGAGAGTATCTAGAGAGTGCTAGCACACTTGTGGTGCTCTCTCTTCCATCCTTGAGAGTTAGAGAACCCTCCTTGTTCGTGTGGATACCGAGAGAGGATTGTCTACGTTGACAATCTTGAGTTCCGATGATTTTGGACCTTGCGGGATTGCGAAAGGCACGCTACAAGGGTAAACATTTTTCTCGTAGATCTAAGTAGTAGATCAGTTCATGAACTCGTACAAGAAATAGTTTTTCAAATTTTGTATACGAATCTTTGCACGGATCTACGGCTTTGGGTCCTTCGGGGTTTCCGCGACGTGAAAAAGCGGTTTTTGCGGCCCGTAGAACCCAACAGATTATAAAAGGAAACTGTGTCCTAGAAATCTAGGTTGAGAATGTCCCCAAGAGGAGCTCATAAGGATTGTCATGTTAAATCCTGCAGGTGGACTTAGTCCGACATGATGATAAGGTTGAGTGGTACTACTCTTGGACTAAGATATTAATTAAGTGAGTTGTCAGTAACTCATTTAATTAGTGGACATTCATTATCTTAAACACAGGGAGACTAACATACTCATAATAAGAAGGAGCCCAAAAATGTAATTTGGGATTGGTGCGGTAGTTCAATAATAGTTCTCTAGTAGAATGAATTATTATTGATAAAATTAAGTTGTGTGTTCAGGGCGAACACGGGATGCTTAATTTTATCAAGAGACCAAAACCAATTCCTCCTCTCGGTCCCTATCATAGCCTCTTAATTATAGAGTACTATACCCACCTTCACACCCATCTAAAAGGGGCCGGCCAAGCCTTGCTTGGAGCCAAGCAAGGGGCCGGCCAAACCATGTTTAGATGGGAATGATTATGGCCGACCCAAGCATCGGTTCAATCTATGTGTGGCCGACCATTAAAAATAGAAAAGGAATTTTAATTTTAAATTTTTTCTTATGTGGAATACATGATTTAAAAGAGAGTTTAAAAATTAAAATATTTCCTTTTATAAGATTCTACAAAAGATTAAGAGAAGAGTTAAATCTCTTTCTTTATTTGTAGATTAAAAGGTTGATTTTAATTTTGGTAAAAACTTTCCTTATTTATAAATCATCCACATGTTGAAAAGATAAATTATAAAATTATAGAAATTTCCTTTTATAACATCAACCATGAAGGGATTATTAAAGAGAAATTTTATTTTAAAATTTTTCTGGAAGCAAATTAGGAAGCTTTAATTTTTCTAGCGAAAAATTTCCTTGTTTGCTTGTTTTGATGTGGCCGGCCATATGCATTAAAAAAAAGGATTTTAATTTTAATTAATTAAAATTTTCCTTTTCAATGGCAAAAGAATTAAGGAAGGTTTTATTAAATTTTCCTTATTTGCCAAGGCTAAGGATTATAAAAGAGGGGGTTTGGGTGCCTTTATGGAGACAACCTCTATTCTATTTCTCCCTCTTTTCTTCCTTGGTGTGGCCGGCCTCTTCCTTTTCTCTTCTCTCCATCTTTGTGGCCGAACCTCCTCTTCCTCTTGGAGATTAAGTGGTGGCCGGATCCTAGCTTGGAGAAGAAGAAGAGGAAGCTTGCATCCCTTGGAGCTTGGTTGGTGGAAAAGGTTCTTCATCCTTAGGAGTTTTTGTGCTTGGCCGAAACTTGAAGGAAGAAGAAGGTGCTAGGTGGTTCTCGTCTCGGAAGATCGTTGCCCACACAACATCTGAGATTAGAAGAGGAATACGGTAGAAGATCAAGAGGTCATTATCCACAAAGAAAGGTATAACTAATAATTGTTTTCCGCATCATGTAAGTTTTGTTTCTTTGTAAAAATACCAAATACAAGAGGCATGCGATTCTAGTTTTTCGAATTAGTTTTCGAAATTATGTTTTTTTTTTATTTTCCTTGTGATTTGATTGTTCTTAGTGGTTAACCTAGGGTTACTATGGGAAGGTTAAATATTTAATTTCCTTAAAAGGCTTTGTCTAGTCGGTGGTGGTTGCTCCCATATCCAAGAAGGCCAAGTGCCTCGCCATGCAGTACTGGAAGCCGATTTTGGAAATAGATATTTAATTGTCTTCATGACCTAGGTGATTTGGATCGAACATGTTAAGTTCTGCAGGAGATCCAAGTCTAAACCTAAAAGAACAAATAAGTTAAACTTAGGATCAAACGTGTTAAGTTCCGCAAGCGATCCAAGTTTAATTTAAAAGAACACATGGTAGCTAGGAAAATGTTCAGACCTTTGTACAAAATTTTTGTACAATGGAACCGTTAGGCTTTCCAAGTAGCAACCAACATTCATCACCTCTAAAGATTAAGAAATAATCTTGAGCCATTCTCAAGTACTTAAGAATATTCTTAACTGTTGTCCAGTGATCTTCGCTTGGATTTGACTAGTATCTGCTCGTCATGCTTAACGCATATGAGACATCTGGGCGAGTACAAAGTATGGCGTACATGATAGACCCTATTACAGATGCATAAGGAATTTGATCCATGCGGTCCCTTTCTTCCTTAGAAGAGGGGCATTGAGTCTTCGAAATACTCACACCATGTGACATAAGTAGGAATCTCTTCTTGGAATTCTCCATGGCAAAACGTTTAAACACCTTGTCAATATATGTACTCTAGCTTAGACCAAGCAATCTTTTAGATCTATCTCCATAGATCTTAAGGCCTAGAATGTAGGCTGTTTCACCTAAGTCTTTCATTGAAAAATAATTCCCAAGTCAAGTCTTCACTGATTGAAAAGTAGGGATATCATTTTCAATGAGAAGTATGTCATCTACATACAATATAAGAAAGATGATTGTGCTCCCACTAACCTTCTTGTAAACACAAGGTTCATCATCATTATTAATGAAACCAAACGTTTTGATTACATCATTGAATCGAAGATTCCAGCTTCTAGAAGTTGCGTCAATCCATAAATAGATCTTTGCAACTTACACACCTTTCTAGCATTCTTTGGATCTACAAAACCCTCAGGTTGTGTTATGTACACATCCTCGAGTAGATTTTCATTAAAAATGCAGTTTTGACATCTATCTGCTAAATCTCATAATCATAATAAGTTACAATTGCAAGCATGATCCGAATAGACTTGAGCATCACAACTAGTGAAAAGGTTTCATCATAGTCTATACTATGAATCTACTTGAATCCTTTAGCCACCAATCTACCTTTATAGGTATACATATGACCATCCTTGTCAGTCTTCACTTTGAAGATCCACTTACACCCAATGGGTTTGATCCCTTCAAGTGGATCAACCAAAGTCCATACTTGGTTAGTGTACATGGATTTCATTTCGGATCTCATGGCCTCTAGCTATTTCTCAAAATCTAGGCCCTGTATAGCCTCCTGATAAGATGTAGGCTCATTGAGACCAATAAGTTCTACATCACCATGGTCAGACGAGAGAAAAGAATATCTCTCAAGTTGACAACTGGTCCTATCAGATTTGCGTAGAGCCTTGTGCTACTTGAACAAGTTGTTGTTCCGCAACTTCTTATAGTGTAACAAAATCATGATTCAAAACATCTTGTTGTACCTGTTCAATTTCCATCAAGGCACCGGTGCTAGTTTGTGTATCTTGAATTTATTTAAGATCGACATTACTCTCACTAGTTCTTCTAGAAATAAATTCTCTTTCTAAAAAGATACCAGTTTTGGCAACAAACACTTTGCCTTGTGTAGGATTATAGAAATAATATCCCTTTGTTCCTTGGGATATCCTAGAAAATAGCACTTGTCAGATTTGAGTCCTAGTTTATCGGAGACTTGTCATCGAACGTAAGCCTCACATCCCTAAATCTTCAGGAAAGACATCTTGGGACTCTTCCCAGTCCATATCATATATGGTGTCTTTATGACAGCCTTAGATGCGGTTAAGTGTGAAAGCGACCATCTCTAGAGCATGCCCTCAGAAGAAAGTAAGAAGTTCTATTTGACTCATCATCGTGCATACCATATCTAATAAAGTATGATTTCTCCATTCTGATACATCATTCCATTGTGGTGTTCCAGGTGGAGTGAGTTGAGATATTATCCCACACTCAACGAGACGGTCATGAAACTCTTGGCTAAGGTATTCCCCACCTTGATCTGATCGAAGCATCTTAATACTCTTACCAAGTTGATTTTGTACTTTATTCTTTAATTCTTTGAACTTTTCAAAGGATTCTGACTTATGTCGCATTAGATACACATAGCCATATCTACTGAAATCATTAGTAAAAGTAATGAAGTAATGGTAGCCTCCACTAGCTGCTATTCTGAAAGGGCCACACTGTATGTTGAGTCCTAACAAGTCATTAGCTCTTTCGCTATGTCCACTAAATAGAGTCTTTGTTATCTTGCCTAGAAGACAAGATTCGCATATCTCATATGATTCAAAATCAAATGAGTCCAAAAGTCCATCCTTATGGAGTTGGGATATGCGACTCTCATTTATGTGACCCAAGCAATAATGCCAGAGATATGTTTGGTTCAAATCATTAGACTTAAACTGTTTGATATTTATGTTATAGATTGGGTTGTCAAAGTCTAGAACATAGAGTTCATTCACAAGATGCGCACTATAATAGAACATTTCATTGAAATAAATGGAATAACATTTGTCCTTTATTACAAATGAGAATCCTTTCTTGTCCAAACAAGAAATAGAGATAATGTTCTTAGTTAAGGTAGACACATAACAACACTCTTCAAATTATAAAACAAGTCCAGTGGACAAAGATAACGAATATATTCCTACAACTATAGCAGCAACTCTTGCACCATTGCCTACTCGTAGGTCCACTTCTCCCTTTGTCAATGTTCTACTGTTTCTCAAGCCCTGCACATTAGTACAAATGTGAGATGCACATCCGGTATCTAATACCCATGAAGAAGAAATAGATAGATTGACTTCTATAACATGTATACCTAAGGCAGAAGTTTCATTTCTCTTCCTTTTCACTTCCTCTAGGTATAATTTGCAGTTCCTCTTCCAATGTCAGGTCTCACCACAGTGGAAGCAGGTTCCTTCCTTAGCCACCCCACCTTTGGGTTTCAATGCAAGATCTTTTTCCTTGCCTTTGGCTTGGGTCTTACCCTTACCTTTGGGCTTCCATTTGCCTTTGCCTTTTAGCACCATTAAAATTGTGCTAGGTTTTGCCTTCTTAAGGTTGAGTTCAGTAGTTCTTAACATGCTCAACATCTCAGGCAATGGTTTGTCAATTTCATTCATATTATAGTTCATGACAAATTGACTATAGCTTTCAGGAAATGATTGCAGAATTAGGTCAATGGCCAATTCTTGGCCTAGTGGAAATCCAGTCTTTGTAGGTTCTCCACATACCCAATCATTTTGAGCACATAAGGCCTTACGGGACTTCCTTCTTTCATTTTGCATTGAAATAGAGTCTTAGAGATCTCAAATCTCTCATGCCTTGCTTGTCCTTGATATAGTTATCTAAGGTGTTCAACCATATCATAAGCATCCATGTTCTCATGTTGCTTCTGAAGCTCAGAGTTCATGGTAGTGATCATAAGGCATGATACATCTAATGCATCATCTTGATACTTCATATAAGCATCCTTATCAGCTCTAGTGGTAGTAGTGGGGGGTGCTTCAAGAATGGACAGCTCTAGGACGTACAATTTTCTTTCTTGCTTGAGAACTATTCTCAAGTTTCTGTACCAGTCCAGGAAGTTAGCTCAATTGAGCTTGTCCTTATCAAGGGCAGATCGCAGAGAGAGAGAGTATTTGACATATTTGACAACATAGTGATCTACAACAATAAAATGCATAAATAAGTATCATATTTTGATCATTTAACTAGGCCTTTAATTAAATGATTCTCTCACTAAATTGTAACGCTTTGGTAGGAGCAAGTCATGGATGTGATTTTACCCACACTACTAGCTCCAAATCCAATCACGATAATATTCATGTGGGACAAGATTCATATTATACTGCATCTTGAGTTAGCTTTGGCTAATCGCCCAAGACTTAGTATAACTTTGGTAGGCAACATTGACCAATTACATCATATCTAATTCTTGTATCATTGTGTGAACAAGACTATTTGTTCATTTGCCCATCTTATGAAATTTACATTATAACTCATCTTGAGTTAGCTTTGGCTAATCGCCCAAGACTAATATAATTTTAAATTTCATAGTATGGGATATGCCTCTAAGTTCTCAACTTAGTTAAGTCACACCCAAAGTTTTAGTATTCGGACATCACAATTATCCTGTCTCACTCTAGCAAGATAAATCGAGTCACTTTGCTTTGACAAAACCTTACTACAATTGATCAAGCTAGAAGTGAGTATCAAACTTTGGTAGGCATATTTAAAAGACCTAATCATGATTAAACTACACATGCATCACATATAATCATAGCATATCATGGCATACATCACATATATGCATAAAAGAAATTGTGACATGGTTATGGCCCCATTTTCTATGATCCTCTCAAGCCAATGAGAAGATCAAAAAGTCAACCTAGGCAAAAGCATCTTCTCCAAGTGCTTCCTTGATCGTCGTGTGTTGTTGTCCTTTTCCTTTTTCACCGTCGTCAAGTAGACTTATTCTTCTCTAATTTGTACATTACAAAATCTAAAAAAAACTCGAGTTACATTCGAGTGTAGTCTAAAATTACAACTAGAATGAAAGAGGAGAGGCACGACACGCAGGCCGTATTATGAATTACAACACACACATCCAATCACATCGGGGTTTGAAGGGCCATAACCATGCACCATGTCATATAACATTCTCAATTTATTATGACAAAAATTTACTATGATTTAACCAACTAATTATGAGCCGCAATGTCATGATGGTCTCGCTAAAAACCTCTTGGCCGAAACTTGCTCATAATCATGCAAATCATAATAAACATGTCATGCAATTTCTATATCACATATGAAATTCTAACTACTTAGTATATGCCATCGTAAGTGGCTCTGATACCACTGTAAGGTACTAGGGTGCTAAACACACGAAAGCACAGCGAAAAACAACTAGTTCCTTTCTAGAAGATTCATGCGAAAGGAAACCATATACTAAGTACTAAGTTTCTACATGAAAAAGGAGTTATACCTTTGTTGCATGCCCTTTGCAATCCCGACAGTAACATTTCTTTCTATGCAGATCTTAACGTGATCAACTGGTCGTACCTCTATGGTATCCACATGAACAAGCCTCATTTGTGTCACAAACTCACAATGTGGAGAATGAAACAACTAAAGGTTGTGCTAGCAACCCTTCTTGGAAGTTTCGTCCAAGTGAAGAGAGGTGGAGAAAGAAGAGCAAGAACACCAAAAACTCATCATCAAAATGAATAAAAAAAAAACTCCCTTTTAGAGATTCATGAAATTACTTCATGCCTTAATGTCAATTGCCTTGATTGACATTAATATTTGTCTTCATCCAATGCATCCTATGCATGAACAATTCAAATGGTTCACTCTTCATTCAATGAATCCAATGCATCCAATGCATGAGCAATTCAAATTACTCATTCCTCTTTCTTCATGAATTCAAATTCATAAAATCACATGAAGAGTCCAACTCATTAATCATCAATCTAATTGACTTAATGAGTCTAATTCAAATTGGACTCAATCCTATAGTTGGATTCAATTGAGTCTAACTCAATGAGTCTAATTTGAATTAGATTTAATCCAAATCCAATGATCCATCATATGAATCTATCTCCATTGACTTGTTCTTTATGTGTAACCTAATAGGTTCTTGAAATATTGGCAATGTATCCAAATCAACATTTAAATACATAAGCAATGAGTGGTATTTAGCAAGGCATCATTGCTACCCAAGTGATGAGAATATCGAGATCCGACTTAATCTTTCCGTGGCTATTATCTTATATAACTCAATCCTTGTATTCTCGATATCTAGATTGATCAATGAGGTATAGACCGTGTTATCCATTTATCAATCTTTATGTTTTTTGATCTCTAAGTAGACACACTCAATTAAATAAGCTCAATATCACATATTGACTCATTTAAGTATGATCATGTATTCTTGTGTCCTACTAATCAAGGGGACCATAGATATCACTTCCATCATATGGAAGGGGTAGATCCCATCTACATCACTCACATCCCTCCACATAACTTATTGCATACCCAATGATTGACTTTATGGTCCACCTTGTTACGGGTGACGTTTGTCGATACCAAAGTTTACAACTCCTTATGTTGGGAACCGTAGTGACTTCAGGTCTAAAGACAATTCATACTAATAGTCACATGAGAATGTTTATGATACTCATATAACGATTCATGAAACATTCTTATGGAGGGTCATTCAGTATATATCCTCTAATATATACTCATGTGTCAACCTGATATTTCATATCTATGACTTGTGAGATTAAGTCATCCCTTGGCCTACATGCTAGTCTCAACACATTAATATTGTCCTTGCATATTAATGCTTGATTAGGAATAGTTTAGAGTAGTGTTCTATGTATATCTACAATATCTCACAATCAATTCAATCAATTTATATGTTGTAGATTAGAACCTCCTACTCTAGGACATTATTATACTTATTCATTCGACACTGAATTGAAGAAAATATAATAACCAACTTTGTCTTTATTAATAATGAAATATGATACAAAAGGAACCCTTTACAATCATCTCATAATTGGTAGTAGGGCTAATATTGACAAATGGTTGTGATGCTATAGTGGTCAGGGGAAGAAGGCAACGACGATGGCGTAGGCGGGTAGATCAACGACTGTGGTCGGGGTTGGCAGGAGATCTCGAGCACCATACTCAGACTTTTTTCCCGTCCACTTAAACAAAATAGCGATCTTTGACATCGGGCGATGTGTAACACCCACTAAGCTTTTAAGATAAATATGAGAATGATGAATTTGCCTTAGAAAAATATTAGTAGAATGTTGAACCCAAAAAGAAATAAAAAGAATTAAAATATAGGGAGTGGTCAAGGATTGAACCTTGAACCTCTCATGATGTAAATAATAGGATTAAGGAGTAATGACCAGTTGGGATAGGAATAATATATTGATAGAAAAGGAGGGAAACTCATGATAAGGGTGAGAGTAAAAGCTAGCCAAGAGAAAACAAGAAAAGAGCAAGAGAAAGACAATTTGCCTTCCTTCTTTCTCTCCCTATTTCTCTCTTCTTTTGCCGAAAATTAAAGAGGACCATTAAGGGGATTCATTCCCCCTTGTTTCACCATGAATAATGAGGACAAATAAATAAATAAAAATAAAAAGAAAATAGAAAAAAAGGCTGAGGGAGAAGGAAAGCAAAAATCAATTTTGCTACCTCTTCCCCCTTAACATAAAAGGAAGCAAGTAAAGAGAAGAATTTTAATTTTTCTCTCATTTCTCTCATTCTTCCCTCTCCATCACCGAATCCTCAGTCCCCTCTACTCCATCTTCAGCCCCAAGCCAAGGTTTTTCTCCTAAGAAAGCCTAAGATACAAGGAGGACTTAGCAAGGGAATCAAGGGAAGGGAACTAGAAGAAGAAGCTACTTCTTCCATCACCACACCTTAGATCCACAAGCGAAAAGGATGTAAGCTTCCCCTCACCTGTGGTACAAGGCGTTTTATGTGCTTTTTGGATTTTATGAGGATTAGAAAACCTAGAATAGAATTTAAGAAAAATTCAGCCAAAGAAGAGTTTTCAAATCTAGGAAGGTTTAAACAAGTCCTCATTTCATGATATTTTTTTTATGCTATGTAGGAAGGTTTTCCTTCATGTTTTTATACCTATATCATGCTTGGTCAGAGGAGTACCTAACCCTAGAATTTTGGCCAAAAATATTTTAAAGAGGTTAGGGAAATCATTGTTTAACCAAACTAGTACAAGATTCCCTCCATGAATTACTAAGGGTCTTTTGTTGGTTTTCCTTGCTTGAAAGTTACTTGGAACCAAAAGAAATCCACTCATATGTTTCGGCCAAGAAAAGAGCTTAGGGTTAGGAAGACCTTTAAATTTAAGTAACCATGTTTATATGATAGAATATAGAGTTCTCTTAAAGAATTGCATGTTGAATATTGCTAGAAATTCATGAACTCTTCATTAAGATTTTCGGCCATGATAAGATGGATAGCTTAGAAAAGCTTAAACAAAATTTTAACATACTCAAGACCTCTGTGATATTAAGATATGAAAGTTTTTTAATGCTCTCATGCTTAATTAGGGTATAGAGAATTTAGTTACATGATATATGACATGTAAGATCACAAGGGTCCTAGCTTGTTTATGAACCAAATTTGTATATGATGTTCTTAGTAATTTTTGCCATGAAACTTACTTAGGTTTTCCATGCTTTAGGCCACTTAAAACCTAGTTTAGAAATTGGTAGGTTTCGGCCATGAGGAAAAATAAAAGAAAAAGGAAGGAAACCTAGGAAGCCTAAGACACAATTCACTTGTATGTTTATTATGCTTGTCTTTATACATGCTATGAAACTTGTATGACTTCCTATGCTTTTAGGCTATTTGAAGCAAATGTAAACACTGATGAGTCTCGGCCAAGTAGGGTTTAAATGACCTAGAGGCCTTAGAATTGAAACCAATTGTGTTAAAAATGCTTCTTATGGAAATATGATAACATGTTGATTAAGTCACATGCTTGTATAATTTTTCCATGACCTAAATGGACCATTGTATGTTTCGGCCATGAAGGGATAGATGCCCTAGAAACCCTAGAACAAGAATTAAATATGCTCATGTCACTCTACATGAAATATGATAAGTAGAAAGCCAAAGTTCTCATGCTATATGTTGTTAATGACCTAAAATGAGGCTAGGGTAAGTTTCGGCCATACCCATTGTATGATGCCTTATTATGAATTTATACATGATGTTAGTTCAAGTTCACATGCTTGTATGCTTGCTTTTATCCCTAATGAATACTTGTTAAATTTCGGCCATGAAATATGTTAAGGGCTTGAAGAACTTAGGAACTAGTTCAAATATGCTTACTATGTTACTTGGAAAAAAAATGCTATAAAATATGGTTTAAGGTTTCCATGCTTTCATGACATTTGGGACCTTGTTTCACACTTGATAGGGTTCGGACACATGAAGTTTAGGGACTTGGAGAACTTAGAAACCAAGTTAATCATGCTTATAATCCTTCCTATGAAATTTATGTGATGATAATTTAGGTTCCACATGCTTGGAGGTTGTTTTTACCTAAATTGAGATATAAGGGGGGGTTCGGCCATGATAAGAACCCAAGGGATTAGGAAGCTTAGAACCCAAGCTAACTATGTTATTATGTTTCTTATGATAGTATAATCACATGATACACCCTTATGCTTAAACATGTATGCTTGTGATTTATACTTTTCATGATATGCTATGTGGATAGAAATATGCATGCTTTGATGATATGCTATGTGCTTAAAATATGCATGCTTTCATGATATGCTATGTGGATAGAAATATGCATGCTTTGATGATATACTATGTGCTTAAAATATGCATGCTTTCATGATATGCTATGTGGATAGAAATATGCATGCTTTGATGATATGCTATGTGCTTAAAATATGCATGCTTTCATGATATGCTATGTGGATAGAAATATGCTTGCTTTGATGATATGCTATGTGCTTAAAATATGCATGCTTTCATGATATGCTATGTGGATAGAAATATGCATGCTTTGATGATATGTTATGTGCCTAAAATATGCATGCTCTCATGATATGCTATGTGGTGAAAATATGCATGCTTTTATGACATGATGTATGCCTAAGTGATGCATACTTTTTATGACATGATGTATGCCTAAGTGATGCATACTATTTATGATATGATGTATGCCTAAGTGATGCATACTATTTATGATATGATGTATGCCTAAGTGATGCATACTTTTATGACATAATGTATGCCTAAGTGATGCATACTTCTATGATATGCTATGTGACTAAAGGATGCATTTTTATACATGCTACTTTACTTTGTAAGGCTTGTAACAAGGGTGGGCTCCTAATCAGCCCCTAGGCCTTTGGCTGTGTCATCCGGGCTAGTAAAAACAAAGGAATGGGCTCCTTAGTACGCCCCTAGGTCTATCGCTGTGTGATCCTGACCTAGTTCCTAGTATGATTCAAGACTTGCTACCTTGGATATACTTAGAAAGCGCGCTTATCTATGTGATTTATCTATGTGTGGTACAAGCCGGGGCCCTGATTATGTTGATATTATGTTCAAGTATATATGTAAGAAGAAATGATTTTAAAGATCATGAGACATACACATATTTTTCGGATACATGTTTTCAAAATCATATTGCATATACCTTATGATCATGTTGTGATGATGCCATGATTTATGATATGCCATGATTAGATATGATTATGTTATGTTTCATGCTATGCTTTAAGAGTTGATATGCCATGACTAGTTATGATTTTGTTATGTTGCATGATATGCTTAAAGAGTATGATATATTATGCCATGACTAGTTGAGATCATGTTATGTTGAGACACTCTTTGATCATGTGATGATTTTCGGTTTTAGTGAGTAGGAAAGGAACTTACTGAGCCCGAGTGCTCATAGTTTACTTTCCTTGTACCACAGATAAAGGAAAAAGCTGGATGAGCTAGAGGAGCAGGAGGAGAGGCAAGGAGATGTGTGTGGCGGTGGCTAGGCAACCCAATAAGAACCTGCTTTAAAAACATTTAAGAACTATGCTTTGGTTTCATGAATTGTAGAACTATATGTGTGACTTGATGTTATGTTTCTACTAAATTTGTTATCATGTTATTGAGACCATGATAGTGTAGTTCGAATTGGTTAAAGAAAAAAAAAAGAAAACAAAAGAAAAGTTTTATTAAACTAAGAAAATTATTTTAAGTCTTCCGCTGTTATTTGTACATAGAGTATCGTAGCCCCGTCCCTTAGGGTTAGCAGGGAGGGCGGGCGTTACACGATGACGGTTTGCGATGCCAAGTGACGGCATCGAGGAGAGATGGTGGTAGTGGCAGCAGCGCACGGTACCGATGGAGAAGTGTTGTCGCACCTTCATGAAGTCGACACAGTGATGACGGGACTACAATGGCAACGTCAAGTGGACGTGCGACACTGCGTGGAATAGCACAAATGCGATTGTGTTGCACGGTGGAACCTGGAAAGAAGCGGCGTGACCTGGCACCAACATCAGCCAACCTCGAGGCTGAAGGTGGGGCATCGACCGTCAGCACGACGAGGCAAAGTTGTTACCACGTGCGGGACATCGCCGCAGTGCTTGGCGAAGAGTGACGACGCGAGGAAAACTTAGGTTTAGGAAATTACTTAGGGAAATTGATTTAATGAACTCCCACTTTAATTGGGTATTCAAAATAGGCTTTAGAAAAGCCTAACGCATTTATCCCTATAAAATATGTCAATATTCATTTTAAAATTCTAGAAAATTTCAATAAATTCTAGAAAAATTTCTATACTTTATATAAACTTATTTCCTAGTAAATTATACACTAAAATATATTTATTTTCCTTAATAAAGTTTAATTATGCCACATTTTCATTATTTTCACCTTTATCTATATTTTTAGTATATTACATTTTCTCTCACTAATAAAAATTTAGTTCTCAAATTTACAACTTAGATTGTCATACTATGATATTCTCATCTAAGGTGACAACTATGCAATACACCCTTACACTCATCCATTCTAATAGCAAGGGAGGTCTTAACTATTAGAGAACAGGGGTTCCTTATTACTATCTATTCTAAGGTGAAGAATCACTACTCTATTGTTGGGTTCTACGGGCCACGAAAACCGCTTTTTCGCGTCGCGGAAACCCCGAAGGACCCAAAGCCGTAGATCCGGGCAAAGATTCGTATACAAAATTCGAAAAAACTATTTCTTGTACGAGTTCATGAACTGATCTACTACTTAGATCTACGAGAAAAATGTTTACCCTTGTAGCGTGCCTTTCGCAATCCCGCAAGATCTAAAATCGTCGGAACTCAAGATTGTCAACGTAGACAATCCTCTCTCGGTATCCACACGAACAAGGAGGGTTCTCTAACTCTCAAGGATGGAAGAGAGAGCACCACAAGTGTGCTAGCACTCTCTAGATACTCTCGGATGGGATTGGAAAGAAGAGAAAAGAAGAGAAAACAAGAAGAATCTCACCACTCCTCTAGTAGTCTTCTCCTTTGTGACCTTCACACTCTCTTATTTTCTTGGACTTAACTCACACCTCTCCTCCCAATGAAGTGCACGGCAACCATCAGCCATGGAGAGCCAAAGCAAGAAGGAAGATGATACAATAAAACCACATCAATACACACAAATGAAAAAACTTCACACCATTAAGTGTGGCCGGCCACATAACTCCTCTCATTAATGTGGCCGGCCACATTAAAGAAAGGAGAGTGTAACCTCCAATGAGGTGGCACACCTCATGAGGTGGAGGTGATGTGGCAACTATGTGTCATGCCATGTAGGATTAGTCAACCTACATGATGTGGCAATGCATCAAGTCAAACTTGATGTTTCAACTTCCAATTTGGTCAAGTCAAACTTGACCCAATCTCTTCCTTGTTGAGTTAAATCCAAGCTTTGATTCAAGTCAATTTTAATTTAATGAATCTCAATTCATTAATATAAATTGACTCAATGAATCAAATGTAAATTAGACTCATTCAACAATTGAATCTAATTGAGTCTAACTCAATAAGTCTAATTCGAATCCAATCTTTGGTTCATCATATGAACCTAATCCTTTTGGTTCATCATATGAACCTAATCTCCATCCACATGTTCTTTGTGTGTGACCCAATAGGTTCTTGTAACGTTGGCAATATTTCTAAACTCTTTTAGAAACATAAGCAATGAGCGGCATCTAGCAATACATCATTGCTACCCAAGTTACAAGAAATGTTGAGATCCAACATCACCTTGTGACTACTAATTGTGACTCCTCACAATATGTGACATTGTCCTTCTATCCTAGACATCTAGATTGATCAATATGAGGCATAGACCGTGTCATCCTCTAATCAATCTAAATCTTGAACTCCAAGTAGACTCACTCGATCAAATAAGCTCAACATCTAATGTTGACTCATTTGGGCATGGCCATGCACTTCGTGGTCTAACTCTATCAAGAATATTGATGTCGCTCCCGTCATATGGGAGGGATAGATCCCATCTACATCACTCACATCCCTCTGCATAATTTGTTACATACCCAGTAATCGCCTTTATAGTCCACCCTGTTACGGGTGACGTTTGACGAAACCAAAGTACATAACTCCTTATGTAGGGATCCATGGTGACTTCAGGTCTAAGGACTAATAGTCATACTAATAGCCACATGAGAAAGTATATGACACTCATATAACGATCCATGATACTTTCTCATGGCGGGTCATTCAGTATACATTCTCCAATATATACCCATGTGTCAACTTGATATCTCCATATCCATGACTTGTGAGATCAAGTCATCGAGTTGACCTACATGCTAGTCTTATTACATTAACATCGTCCCTGAATGTTAATACTCGACTAGGAATGATTAAGAGTAGCGTTCCTTATATCATCTCACTATCGATTCAACCAATCGATTGATATAGGTAAGAACGATCTACTCAAGGACGTTACTATACTTAGTTTATTTGGCACTAAAACAAATAAGCATAATAACCAAACTATTGCCTTTATTAATATAAGAATATGATATACATGAGTCCACACAATCATCAAATGATTGGCTCCAGGGCTCTAACTAACAATCTTCCACTAGCACTAGTGCCAATCAGTATAGCCTCTAAGGCCTAAAGACCTAGTGTGACCATCATGCTTCCTCTGTGCCAAAGCCTTGGTCAAGGGATCTGCGATGTTAGCCTCTGTAGGTACTCTGCAAATCTTCACATCTCCTCTATCGATAATCTCTCGAATGAGATGGAAACGTTGTAGAACTGCTGTGAACTCTGCAAGCTCATAGCACTACCATTCAAGCAAAACACGAACCTCGACTGCGATTTAATCATCCGGGTCGGTCTAGAAGCTAGTATCACTATAACTCTTTACAGCTAGCTCATCATCGCCTCCATATATCAAGAAATATTCTTTAGTCCTTCTCAAGTACTTAAGAATATTCTTGACCGCTATCCAGTGACTTTCACCTGGATCTGACTGGTATCTGCTCGTCATGCTCATAGCATACGAGACATCAGGTCGAGTACATAACATGGCATACATGATAGATCCTATGGCTGTGGAACTAAAAAACCCTCAGGTTGTGTCATGTACACATCCTCGAGTATGTTTCCATTCAGAAACGTGGTTTTTGATATCCATCCGCCATATCTTGGAATCTGGTCTCATCACAGCTTCCTGATAGGTGTTAGGCTCATCCTCTATGAGCACAACGTCATCATGGTCAGACACGAGAAATGAATATCTCTCAGGCTGACGATGTACCCTATCAGACCTGCGAAGAGGTATGTCTACTTGAACTGGTTGTTGTTCCTCAACTCTTTGTAGAACAACATCATCCACAACACTTTGTGGTTCCAGTTCAACTTCCATCGAGGCATCAGTGCTATTGTTCGCATCTTGAACTTCTTCAAGATCGAACGCGCTCCCACTAGTGTTTCTAGAAACAAAGTCCCTTTCTAGAAAGACCCCAGTCTTTGCCACAACTACCTTGTGCTGACTGGGAATGTAGAAGTAATATCCCTTAGTTTCCTTGGAATATCCGATGAAATAGCACTTGTCGGATTTAGGTCCTAATTTGTCTGAGACTTGACGTCGTACGTAAGCCTCACAACCCCAAATCTTCATGAAAGACACCTGGGCATCTCTCTCAGTCCATATCCTATATGGTGTCTTTATCACGGCCTTGGATGGAACTCGGTTGAGAATGAAAGCTGCCGTGTCTAGAGCATATCCCCATAGATATGTCGGAAGATCTGTGTGACTCATCATAGATCGTACCATATCTAATAGGGTACGATTTCTCCTTTCGGATACACCATTCCACTGTGGTGTTCCAGGAGGAGTGAGTTGGGATAGAATCCCACACTCAGCTAAATAGTCACGAAACTCGTGGCTTAAGTATTCTCCACCTCGATCGGATCGAAGTATTTTAATACTCTTGCCAAGCTGGTTCTGTACTTCATTCTTGAATTCTTTGAACTTTTCAAAGGATTCATATTTATGTGTCATCAAGTACACATAACCGTATCTACTGAAGTCATCAGTAAATGTGATGAAGTATCTATAACCGCCTCTAGCAGCGACATTAAAAGGGCCACATACATCACTATGTATGAGTCCTAACAAATCAGTCGCTCTCTCGTCGTGCCCACTAAAGGGAGTCTTGGTCATCTTGCCTCGTAGGCATGACTCGCATATCTCATATGATTCAAAATCAAATGAGTCCAGCAAACCATCCTTATGGAGCTGGGATAAGCGCTTGTCATTTATATGACCTAAGCGACAGTGCCAGAGGTAAGTTTGGTTCAAGTCATTCGACTTGATCCTCTTGGTATTTATGTTATAGACAGGGCTCTCTAGGTCTAGAATGTAGAGTCCGTTTATCAGAGGTGCACTACAATAGAACATATCGTTTAAAAAGACGGAACAACATTTGTTCTATATTATAAACGAGTATCCTCTTGTCCAAACAAGAAACTGATATTATGTTCTTTGTCAAGGCAGGCACATAACAACAATCGTCTAATTCTAGTACTAGCCCAGAGGGCAGAGATAGATGATAAGTTCCTACAGCAATAGCAGCAACTCGTGCTCCATTGCCTACTCGTAGGTCTATCTCACCCTTCGTCAATGCTCTGCTATTCCTCAGCGCTTGTACATTAGTACAAATGTGCGAAGCACATCCGGTATCTAATACCCACGATGAAGAAATAGAGAGGTTGACTTCTATAACATTTATACCTGAAGTAGAAATCTTATTTCTCTTCTTCTTAAGATCTTCCAGGTATTCTTTGGAGCTCCTCTTCCAGTGCCTTGCTTGTCCTTGATATAGGTGACAAAGATGTTCAACCATATCGTAAGCGCTCATAAACTCATGTTGCTTCTGAAGCTCAAAGTTCATGGTTGCGAGCATAAGACAAGACACATCTAATGCGTCATCTTGATGCTTCTTGTAAGCATCTCGGTCTGCTCGCGTGGCAGTGGCAGGAGGGGCCTCCGGAATGGGCTGCTCCAGAACATACAGTTTACGTTCTTGGGTGAGAACTATTCTCAGATTCCTGTACCAGTCCAGGAAATTTGCTCCGTTGAGCTTGTCCTTCTTAAGGACAGATCGCAGAGAGAAAATGTTCGTATTCGACGTCATGGCAATTCTACAACAGAAATAAATGCAGAAATAAGTATCATATTCTTTAAAATCATTTAATTAGGCCTTTAATTAAATGATGCTCCCACTGAATTCTATAATTCTTGTGGGACAAGATCCACATCATACTAACCCTTAAGTTAGCTTTGGCTAATACGCCCAAGGCTTAGTATGATCGGTAGGTAACAATTACCAATTACATCTCTATGCAACTCTTGTTTATAGAATCAATATCCGTATTTATATTAAAACTCGAGTTAGCTTTGGCTAATACGCCCGAGAGTTAATATAGATGTGATTTTGACCTATCTTTTCCAACCGTTGGAATAATGCCTATAGTTGACTCGATCCAACCGAGTAACTAGGAATACTCAATCTAATTGAGTTTGTATTCTCCCATGCGTTGATAGGCGGGACCAAGATTGTCCCTCCGTACCCTACCAAGATAATATGTATTGCTCTGCTTTGGCAGATTCAACAATACATGTGATCGAGGTAGTGATAAGTATCACGGCACGGTTAGGCATTTAGAGTTGAGTCGATTGAGATCTAATCTAATCGAAAAAGGATGCATCTTGTCCACGACTTAGATCTAATCTAATCGCAAGGGTGCATCATGTGCACGACTTAGATCTAATCTAATCGTAAGGCACTAATTAATTAACTACTTATTAAATATGCATCACATACACAAGCAATTAATTAATTTATTTGTGATTTAGTCATGGCTCTACTACGATCTTCTCAAGCCAATGAGAAGATCGATTGGTCAACCTAGGGTCAACAGCTTCTCCAAGCTCCTCCCTTTGACCACCTTGTGTTGCTCGTGCCCGCCTCGGAACTCCGTCTCGTGTGGACCCTCCACCGCTCCAATTTGTACATTACAATTTGAAACTCGAGTTACATTCGAGTCTAAATCTAATTTACAACAAGAATATAAGAGAAAGGCACGACGCGCAGGTCGCGGAAAAATAAAAACATACAACACGCGCAAACACATAACGGCACGCAGGCCGTATTATGAATTACAACACAATCCAATCATATTGGGTTTTTGGGCCATGACTATCACAAAATTAATATATAATTCAAAATTATATATTTTCATAATTTTCTATAATTTTAAAATAATTTTTACAATTTTACGAGTAAAATTTCCGCCGGTCCCGTTTAGCGGCGCAATCGCTGAACGGATCCCCTTGCGGGGCCCAGGGCAGCGCCCTACCCGCGATCTAACCATCGCGAGGGTTCGTTATGCGATCCAACAGCGCCTAAACCCGCTGTCCCAAAACGATTTGGGCGAGACATTGTCGGAAAAATCTTCCCTGCGGGTTCGTTTTTAGCGATTTCGGGTGCGATCGCGGAGCAAATCCCCTTGCGGGGTTAGGGGCAGTACCCCTACCCACGATCTAACCATCGTGAGTTGCTCCTTTGCGATCTAATGGCACCCAAGCCCGCTGTCCCAAACAGATTTGGGGCAAAACGAAGCCGATTTTGAAAGATCTTTCCAGTAGCCGAAGCCTACAAGTGCCGAGACACTTGTGCTTCGCATCTACGGAAAAATTACCCATAAAATCATAAAAAACTAATTTTTACAGAAAATCACAGAAGGTTTTTATTTTTCATAAAAATAAAAACAAACTCGTACAAGCCTTGCACGTGGCTCTGATACCACTGTTGGGTTCTACGGGCCGCGAAAACCGCTTTTTCGCGTCGCGGAAACCCCGAAGGACCCAAAGCCGTAGATCCGTGCAAAGATTCGTATACCAAATTCAAAAAAACTATTTCTTGTACGAGTTCATGAACTGATCTACTACTTAGATCTACGAGAAAAATGTTTACCCTTGTAGCGTGCCTTTCGCAATCCCGCAAGATCCAAAATCGTCGGAACTCAAGATTGTCAACGTAGACAATCCTCTCTCGGTATCCACACGAACAAGGAGGGTTCTCTAACTCTCAAGGATGGAAGAGAGAGCACCACAAGTGTGCTAGCACTCTCTAGATACTCTCGGATGGGATTGGAAAGAAGAGAAAAGAAGAGAAAACAAGAAGAATCTCACCACTCCTCTAGTAGTCTTCTCCTTTGTGACCTTCACACTCTCTTATTTTCTTGGACTTAACTCACACCTCTCCTCCCAATGAAGTGTAACACCCACTAAGCTTTTAAGAATAAATATGAGAATGATGAATTTTGCCTTAGAAAAATAATAAGAAGTGAGTTGAAGTAAAAAGAAATAAAATGAAATAAAAAGAAGTAATGGTCAAGGATTGAACCTTGAACCTCTTATATTATATTTTATAGAGTTAATGGGTAATAACCAGTTGGGATAGAGAGAAGATATTGATAGCAAAGGAGGGAAACTCATGATAAAGGTGAGAATAAAAGATAGCCAAAAGAAAACAAGTAAAGAACAAGAGAAAGGCAATTTGCCTTCCTCCCTTCCTCTCCCTCTTTCTCTCTTCCCTTGCCGAAAATAAAAGAGACCATTAAGGGGATTCATTCCCCCTTATTTCACCATGAATGATGGGGATAAATAAATAAATAAAAATAAAAATAAAATAGAAAAAAAAAAGGCTAAGGGAGAAGGAAAGCAAAAACTAAGTTTGCTACCTCTTCCCCCTTAACATAAAAGAGAATATGTAAAGGGAAAATTCTATTTTCTCTCATTTTCTCATTCTCTCCTCTCCCTCACCGAAACCTCAGTTCCCCTCTCCTCCATTTTCGTCCCCAAGCCAAGGTTTTCTCCTAAGAAAACCTAAGATACAAGGAGGACTTAGCAAGGGAATCAAGGGAAAGGAACTAGAAGAAGAGGCTACTTCTTCTTCACCATACCTTAGATCCACAAGAGAAAAAGGATGTAAGCTTCCCCTCACCTGTGGTACAAGGATTTTATGTGTTTTTTGGATTTTATGAAGATTTTAAAACCTAGAAACAAGTTTGAGAAAATTCGGCTAAGAAGAGCTTTCAAAAAATCTAGTGATGTTTAACTAGTCTTCACTACATGATAGATTTTCTATGCCATGGAAAAGGGTTCTTCTTCATGTTTTTATACCTATATGATGCTTGATCAGAGAAGTACTTAACCCTAGAATTTCGGCCAAAAATATTTTTAAGAGGCTAGGGAAATTTATTGTTTTACCCAACTAGTACAAGGTTCTTCCTATGAAATATTAAGGATCATGTATTAGTTTTCTTGCTTAGAAGATATTTGAACTAAAAGAAAACCCACTCATATGTTTCGGCCAAGAAAGGGTTTAGGGTTAGGAAGACCCTTAAATTTAAATAAACATGCTCATGTGATAGAATACAAATATCTTAAAAGAGTTGTATGTTTGAATATTGCTAGAACTTCATGAACTCTTTCTTAGGGTTTTCGGCCATGATGAGATGAATAGCTTAGAAAAGCTTAAACAAAACTTTAATATGCTCAATACCTCTGTGATGTTTAGATATGAAATTTTTCTAATGCCCTCATGCTTGATTAGGGTGTAGAAAAAATTGGTTATATGACATATGACATGTATGATCACAAGAGTCCAAGTTTGTTCATGAACCAAATATATATATATGTTTCTTAGTAAATTTTACCATGAAATTTACTTAGGTTTTTCATGCTTTAGGCCACTTAAAAACCTAGCTAAAGAATGGTAGGTTTCGGCCATGAGAAAAAAATAAAAGAAAAAGAGAAAAAGAAACCTAGAAAGCCTAAGACACAATTCATATGTATGCTCATTATGTTGTCTTTACACATGCTATGAAACTTGTATGACTTCATATGTTTTTATGTTACTTGAAGCAAGTTTAAACACTGATGAGTTTCTGCCAAAAAGGATTTAAATGACCTAGAGGCCCTAGAATTTAAACCAAAGGTGTTAAAATGCTTCTTATGAAAATATGATAACCTATTGATTGTGTCACATGCTTGTATGATTTTTCCATGACCTAAATGGACCATTGTAAGTCTCGGCCATGAAGGTTTAGATGCCCTAGAAACCCTAGGACCTAAATTAAATATGCTCATGTCACTCTACATGGAATATGATAAGTAGAAAGCCAAGGTTCAAATGCTATATGTTGTTTTATGACCTAAAATGATGCTAGGGTTTGTTTCGGCCATAACTATTGGATGATGCCTTGTATGAATTTATACATAATGTTAGTCCAAGTTCACATGCTTGTATGCTTGTTTGTAGCCCTAATGAGAACTTGTTAAATTTCGGCCATGATATATGTTAAGGGCTTAAAGAACTTAGGAACTAATTCAAATGTGTCAAATGTGTTTACCTTGTTCCTTGGTAAAAATGTTATAAATATGATTTAAAGTTTTCCATGCTTTTATATCATATGGAACCTTGTTCCACACCTTAAGGTTTCGGCCATATGAAATTAGGGACTTGAGGAACTTAGAAACTAAGTTAATCATGTTTATAATGCTTCCTATGAAAATGCTATGATGATAATTTAGGTGCCACATGCTTGGATGTTGTGTTTAACCTAAATTGAGATTTAAAGGGTTTCGGCCACAAGGGTTTAGGAAGCTTAAAACCAAGATAAATATGATACCATGTTTCCTATGATAGGATAATCACAAGATACACCCTTATGCTTAATATGTATGCTTGTGATTTATGACTTATGATATGATATGCATGCTTTTATGATATGATATGCTTTGTGCTTAAATTATGCATGCTTATGTTATGATATGTGGTTAAATTATGCATGCTTGATGCTATGTTTAGTGCTTAAAATATGCATGCTTTCATGATATGATATGTGGTTAAATCATGCATGCTTGATGATATGCTTTATGCTTAAGACATGCATGTTTTTATGATCTATGCCTAAGTGATGCATATTGATATGACATGATGTATGCCTAAGTGATGCATACCTTTATGACATGATGTATGCCTAAGTGATGCATACCTTTATGATATGATGTATGCCTAAGTGATGCATACTTTTATGACATGATGTATGCCTAAGTGATGCATACTTTTATAATATGATGTGTGCCTAAGTGATGCATGCTTTTATGATACATGATATGTATGACATGTATTTTACTTTATATGTGAGTGGCTTGTACCAAGGGTGGACTCCTAATCAGTCCCTAGGCCTTGCTTTGTGATCTAGGCCAAGCCTTGCTTTGTGATCTGGGCTAATAAGGGATGGGTTCCTTAGTACACCCCTAAGCCTTGCTGTGTGATCTAGGCTAAGCCTTGCTTTGTGATCTGGGCTAATAAGGGATGGACTCTTTAAATACGCCCCTAGGCCATGCTTTGTGATCTTGACCTAGTTCCTAGTATGATTCAAGACTTGCTACCTTGGATATACTTAGGACGCGCGCATCTATGTTATGTATGTATGGTACAAGCCGGGGCCCTAAATATGTTGATATTATTTTCAAGTATATATGTAAAAGAAAATGGTTTAAAGGATCATGAGACATACACATGTTTTACGGATACATGTTTTCCAAAATCATATTGCATACACCTTATGATTATGCTATGTTTCATGTTATGCTCTTGATTATGATATGCCATGATAAGGTATGATTACGTTATGTTCATGCTATACCTTATAGACATGTTTCAGCCATTGAGTTGTTGATGCTTGATATATAGATTTCGGCCAAGGATATGATGATACCTTGATGTACATGTTTCGGCCATAGTATGCTGCATTGATATACATGTTTCGGCCATGCTTTGATATACCATGATACTTGTTGTTATGCCATGTCTAGCTATGTTTTATGCAATGCACTATGTATATGTTTCGGCCATGGTGATGCTTGATATGCTATGACTAGTTGAGATTATATTATGATGCATGATATGCTTGAATAGAACGCTATGTTATGCCATGATTAGTTTAGATTATGACTTGTTGATGCATTCTTGATTATGTGCTGATTGTTGGATTTTAGTGAGTAGGAAAGGAACTTACTGAGCCATGAGTGCTCATAGCTTACTTTCCTTGTACCACAGATAAAGGAAAAAGCTGGATGAGTTAGAGGAGCAGCAGGAGGGGCAACGAAGATGTGTGTGGCGGTGGCTAGGCAACCAAATAAATAAGAACCTGCTTAAAGTTTCTTTAAAGAACTATGCATTGGTATTTTATGACTTGTGATACCTAAACATGTGTGGCTTGACATTATGGTTCCACTGGATTTGATGTTATGATTTTTGATGCCATGTGATAGTATAGTTCAAAAGAAATTTAAAAGAAAAGTTTTATTAAAACTATGAAAATTATTTTAAGTCTTCCGCTGTTTTAGAAAGAAAAATTTATACGTAGAGTATCGTAGCCCCGTCCCTTAGGGTAGCAGGGAGGGCGGGCGTTACATGAAGTGCACGGCAACCATCAGCCATGGAGAGCCAAAGCAAGAAGGAAGATGATACAATAAAACCACATCAATACACACAAATGAAAAAACTCCACACCATTAAGTGTGGCCGGCCACATAACTCCTCTCATTAATGTGGCCGGCCACATTAAAGAAAGGAGAGTGTAACCTCCAATGAGGTGGCACACCTCATGAGGTGGAGGTGATGTGGCAACTATGTGTCATGCCATGTAGGATGAGTCAACCTACATGATGTGGCAATGCATCAAGTCAAACTTGATGTTTCAACTTCCAATTTGGTCAAGTCAAACTTGACCCAATCTCTTCCTTGTTGAGTTAAATCCAAGCTTTGATTCAAGTCAATTTTAATTTAATGAATCTCAATTCATTAATATAAATTGACTCAATGAATCAAATGTAAATTAGACTCATTCAACAATTGAATCTAATTGAGTCTAACTCAATAAGTCTAATTCGAATCCAATCTTTGGTTCATCATATGAACCTAATCCTTTTGGTTCATCATATGAACCTAATCTCCATCCACATGTTCTTTGTGTGTGACCCAATAGGTTCTTGTAACGTTGGCAATGTTTCTAAACTCTTTTAGAAACATAAGCAATGAGCGGCATCTAGCAATACATCATTGCTACCCAAGTTACAAGAAATGTTGAGATCCAACATCACCTTGTGACTACTAATTGTGACTCCTCACAATATGTGACATTGTCCTTCTATCCTAGACATCTAGATTGATCAATATGAGGCATATACCGTGTCATCCTCTAATCAATCTAAATCTTGAACTCCAAGTAGACTCACTCGATCAAATGAGCTCAACATCTAATGTTGACTCATTTGGGCATGGCCATGCACTTCGTGGTCTAACTCTATCAAGAATATTGATGTCGCTCCCGTCATATGGGAGGGATAGATCCCATCTACATCACTCACATCCCTCTGCATAATTTGTTACATACCCAGTAATCGCCTTTATAGTCCACCCTATTACGGGTGACGTTTGACGAAACCAAAGTACATAACTCCTTATGTAGGGATCCATGGTGACTTCAGGTCTAAGGACTAATAGTCATACTAATAGCCACATGAGAAAGTATATGACACTCATATAACGATCCATGATACTTTCTCATGGCGGGTCATTCAGTATACATTCTCCAATATATATCCATGTGTCAACTTGATATCTCCATATCCATGACTTGTGAGATCAAGTCATCGAGTTGACCTACATGCTAGTCTTATTGCATTAACATCGTCCCTGAATGTTAATACTCGACTAGGAATGATTAAGAGTAGCGTTCCCTATATCACCTCACTATCGATTCAACCAATCGATTGATATAGGTAAGAACGATCTACTCAAGGACGTTACTATACTTAGTTTATTTGGCACTAAAACAAATAAGCATAATAACCAAACTATTGCCTTTATTAATATAAGAATATGATATACATGAGTCTATACAATCATCAAATGATTGGCTCTAGGGCTCTAACTAACATCTATGTGATATGAGCCTATCTGTTGCAGCTACACCCACATTACCTTCTAACTAACTATTGTGGGAAAGATTCACTTGGTATAAATGTTCTTCTTGCTGCCTTCGATGTCCATCTTGCATGTTTGAAGTAAGTACTCCAGTTAGTGAATGGTGCGCTCCATCCGTTTATCCATTTGAAATTATTCACAAAATGAAGTTTTGTACACATGACTCCTTGGAAACTCCACCAAGTAATCCAAAGAGTCAGTTTACAGGGTCAATAGAAACTGGTCAAACTTGGTTAATCGGTTAATGATCACTCAAATCAAATTATGTACTCTCCACCAAGGAAAAGAGAAGAGGGAACTTTAGGTTGTGTTGTTCCATAAGGCACCATCTACCTCTCTTTTATAATCCTTGGTGAATGCTAAAAAGGAAAGTTTTAAACATAATTAAAACTTCCTTTTAATTCCAATCATGGCAAAAAAGGAAATTTTAATAATAATTAAAATTTCTCTCTTTTAAATTTCCTATTGTGATGGCTACAAAAGGAAAGTTTAAAATTAAACTTCTCTTTTAAATCATGCTTACAAAAAAGGAAAGTTTTATCAAAATTAAAATCTCTCTTTTTAAACCAATATAGATGGCAAAAGAAAGGAAAGATTTTAAAATTTAAAACTCTCTTTTAAAACCATGTGGATGACTTCAAAAAAGGAAAGATTTTAAAAATAAAATCTCTCTTTTAATCTTTTGTAGATTGCTATAAAAGGAAAGATTTTAACAAAAAATTAAAAACTCCCTTTTATTTCTTTTAGTGGTCGCGCCTTTGCTTGGTCACCAAGCAAGGCTTCGCCGGCCACATCTTGGACACCAAGATGGGCTTGGCCAGTCCCTTGCTTGGGCACCAAGCAAGGATGTAGCCAGCCCCTAGCTTGGGTAAGATGCTGGGCTTTGGGTGCATAAAAAGGCTTTTAATAAGAGGCTACAACAGGGAGCTAGAGGAGGAATTAATTATGGTCTCTCGATGAGCTTAAGCTTCCTGTGTTCGACCCGAACACACAACTCAAATTCATCAATAATAACTCATACCACTAAAGAGTTATTATTGAACTATCGCACCGATCCCATATTACATTATGAGCTCCTTCTTATCATGAGTGCATTAATCTCCCTATGTTTAAGATATCGAATGTCCATTAATTAAAATGAGTTACTGACAACTCACTTAATTAGCATCTAGTTCCAAGAGTAGTACCACTCAACTTCATTGTCATGTCGGACTAAGTCCACCTGCAGGGTTTACATGACAATCCTTATGAGCTCCTCAAGGGGGCATCATCAACCTAGATAACTAGGACACAGTTTCCTTCTATAATCAACAGCACACTATATAAATAATATTATTTCCCAACTTATCGGACCTATTAATTTAACGAATAAATATCACCTATTGATAAATTAAAGAAATAAATACTAAGTATATGTGCTTGTTATTATATCAGGATTAAGAGTATGCATATCCATAATAACAGAGGTTATGTTCTTTTATGCAGTCAGTATAAAAGGAACAACTTTAAATGGTCCTGCTCAATACACACATAGTGTACTAGTGTAATTTTATAGTCAAGATAAACTAGTACCAATTTACACTACAATCATTCCAATGGTTTGTCCCAATCCATCTTGGTTGTGAGCTACTATTTATAATTTATAAGAAACTGATAACATGATCTTCTGTGTGACACCACACACCATGTTATCTACAATATAAATTAAATGGACAACTGCATTTAACTAAATGCAGACATTTGACCAATATGATTCTTATTATAAAATAAATGTTCATACAAAAAGCTAGGCTTTTAGTATACATCCTAACATAATGTTAGTACCATATGCAAAACATCATCTTCTATACGTCTATAACTTTTACTCTACGCTGATGTCAGCCAAATCTTGATGTGATCTTAGAGTATACTGATATGTCCTTGAATTGATCAACAATTCCTCTAGATGGTATCTATTTTAAGTTGTCTCAACTTGCTAGACATTGTCAAAGATTCATCCTTCTTCTCAATAATGAAGACCAAAGCTCCCCAACAAGTGACATTGGGAAGAATAAATCTTCTATTATCACTAGGGATATTTATTCTTGATGATCTTTGCATTAAGTAGTCTGGAACCAATAGACCATTTCAACCATGCATCCTTCTTCTTCCCTTAATCCAACACAGTACATAGAGGTAATCATCCAATCAACTAGAGTAAACAACATAAGTATGTATAGAAGATATTTAGTCCATAGTTCATCAAATTCGCACCCTGGCACACTCAACCGTAATATCACTGACAATGGCTTTATAATCTGATCACCAACTGCAAATCATCAAATCTATAATATCACCCTATGCCACTCCTTGTGCTACAATCAACGACAAATACCCAATGATAAACCATTAAGTCCATATCCACTAATAGACCATCATAAATCGACATATCACCACATCTAAGCTCACAATATCCATCAATGTCTCAAATCATCCTCAATATCAATCAAACTTGATCACTTCCTAAACAATGATAGAGCAAAATAAAGTCATCTGCCCACAAGTGTATGACTACTGAAGTCCAAGGGACATCCCTAGACTTCCTAATTGATAATCAACCCTCTCCTAGTGGTACAGATACGGCTAATCCATACGATATAAGTATAGAACCCCTACTAATCTTATCCTAAAATATCCTCCAATATGTGCCGACAAAGTGTTGACTAATATGATATACTATATAGACTTTAAGACCTTGGGTAAATGATCATGTGCTCAAGGTCTTAAACTAGTTGATGGAGATTGATCCTATCTGAAATCTGCGAGGTGGTGTGCTGGCTTCGGCAAATGACGGTTTCTGATGAAGATGAACTCCTAAAGATCCGGAAGAGTTCCTCCCCTATCCTATGCACAATGAGACAAGCCAACAAAACGTTAGTGACCTAAGACCGTGGTGTGGATCCCTGGCTAGATCCTCCGACGCTCAAGTCAGTTTCTCTCTCAAAGGGTGGAAGAAGAAGAAGAAGAAGTACAGTAACTGAAGTACTTAGAAACATAGTTTAGATGCTAGAACTTACTTACCTTGCCAATGGAGAGGATCCCCCTTTTTATACTACCTCATGTAACCTCCGTAGTCATGAAAATGGTCCCCAGTTTGTTGGAGATGAAGTCATTTTCAAAGCTTCATGTAATAATCCTTTAAGGAATCTTTTTTGTACCCCAAATGTACCTCGTTTGTCATTTGTGACTCATATTTATGATGAGGTATGTATAGGAACACGTCATTATAACTGAATAAGCTTCTAGAAGATATTTTCCACCAAATTTATTATGTTGTCATACTTATATACTTTTATTAAGCATATCTCGCCTGATCATTCAAGCCAGTAAGGGATATATTAGGAATATCTTTTACTAAGCATGTTTCAGTTGAAAATACCTGTGAGCTTTATAAGGCTGAATGCCCCTACGCTCGATCGAGCTCTACCCGGCCAAGCACATATACGCACACTGGTCCTTGTTTGACCTTCAATCGACCGATAATATACTAAAAACTTCTATAAGACTAAATGCCTTTATGCTCAGTTGGGTTTTACTTGAATGAGCACGTGTAAGCACATGGGTGCTCACTTGGCCTTCACTTGCCTAGAAACATACTAAAAACTATAGATAAAGTTAAGTGCCCTTACGCTCGATCAGACCTTGTCTGGCCGAGTGCATATACACATATTGACACTCGCTCGGCCTTCACTCAGTCGGTAATATACTACAAGCTGTATAAGGCTTAATGCCTTTACGCTCGGTCAGACATTGTCCGGTCGAGCATATATACATATACTGGTGCTCGCTCGACCTTTATTCAGCCAATAATGTATTGAAAACTATATATAAGGCTAAGTGCCCTTACGCTCGGTTAGGCAAAGCCTGACCGAGCGCATATACACATACTGGTACTTGCTTGGCCCTCACTCGGCCAGTAATATACTACAAGCTATATGAGGCTTAATGCTTTTATGCTCGATCAAGTTTTGCCTCACTGAGCACGTGTAAGCATATCAATGCTCGCTCGGCCCTCACTCGATCGGTAACATACTAAAAACTATATATAAGGCTAAGTGCCCTTACGCTCAATCAAACTTTATCCAGCCGAGCGCTCGTAGGCGCATTGGTGTCTACTCGGCCCTCACTCGGGCGGTAAAAACTATATATAAGGCTAAGTGCCCCTACACTTAGTTGGGTTTTGCCTGACCTAGCGCGTGTAAGCATATTAGCGCTTTCTTAGCCTTCATTCGACCGGTAATATACTAAAAGCTTCTATAAGGCTATGTACCTTTACGCTCGATCGGGCTTTCCTTGATCGAGCACGTGTAGGCACATTGGTGCTCACTCAGCCCTCACTCTGTCGGTAATATACTAAAAGCTTCTATAAGGCTAAGTACCTTTACGCTCAGTCGGGCTTTGCTAACTGAGCGCGCGAAGGTACATTGGTACTCACTCGGCTTTCACTCGGCCGGTAATATATTAAAAGCGTTTACAAGGCTAAATACCTTTATGCTCGGTCAGACTTTGCCTGATTAAGCGCCTGCAAAAAAAGCCTTTTATTTGGTCATTCATTATCTTATACATAGCTATCCTCCATGTGTCGCCAACCCTAGCTGTCAGCCCTAGGGTTTATGTCGTCGCATCTATCGTGCTTCCTTCTCTGCTGCGCCTCTGGTCCTCAACTAGTACCACGTCTTACAAGGATACGATCCGCGACAAAAATAAAATTTTACATTTATCGATCCTATATTCCTCAAGGGAATGTACATATAATCTAGGTCGAATAGAATGTAAAATCCTAAAACTAATACAGCTTCTGCTGTATTTAATAAATACAATCATGCACACACATAAAATGCCCTCGACATATCCGAGGGTCCAATCACACACAAAACACAATAGGGTCATACTAGTTGGATCTAGGATGCCTACAACCATAGAGTTAGTCTATTTGCACATCCTACTATTAACCTGCCTAAATTATATATGACTTGTGCATAATTAAACTGAAAACCTAACACACAGAGGCAGAAAACTAGCTCTGATACTAATTGTTTGTTGCTACACCTGGATTCTGTTTTGTTCCCCTGTACAAAAATTTTGTACAAGCATAGAACTTTTCCTAGCTACCCATGTGCCCTACTGAAGTTAAACTTGGATTGCAAACTATGCTTAATATTATTAATCCAAGTTGCTCTTCAGAAGTTAAACTTGGATTGGAAATGAAACTTAACATTTTTACTCCAAGTTCAACCTTTTTTTCATAAAGTTTAACATTCAACGTAGACTATCGTAAAGTTTACTCCAAGTTCAACTTAACATTTTCAAAGTTTAACCTTTTTTTCCTGGATGCTTAACATTATTAACATTTTTCATTCATAAAGTTTTAATCATCTAAATCCTTCCCTTCGTAACATTCAACGTAGACTATCTACACATTCTTTTCATTATATTCGTACTCTCATTGCCCTTACTTTATCTAGGCTTTCTAGGGGTGTTACACAAGGCTTGGTCGGCCATTGCTTAAGCTTAAGAAGCTAGGCTTTGGGTGGATATAAGGCTTGATATAAGAGGCTACAATAGGGACCTAGAGGAGGAATTGGCTTTGGTCTCCCGATGAGCTTGAGCTTCCCGTGTTCGCCCCGAACACCCAACTCAAGTTCATCAATAATAACTCATACCACTAAAGAGTTATTATTAAACTACCGTACCATTCCCAAATTATATTATGGGCTCCTTCTTATCATGAATGTGTTAATCTCCCTGTATTTAAGATATCAAATGTTCATCAATTAAATGAGTTACTGACACTCGCTTAATTAGCATCTAGCTCCAAGAGTAGTACCACGCAACTTTTTTGTCATGCCGGACTAAATCCACCTGCAGAGTTTACATGACAATCCTTATGAGTTCCTCAAAGGGACATCATCAACCTAGATAACTAGGACACAGTTTCCTTCTATAATCAACAACACACCATATAAATAATATTATTTCCCAACTTATCGGGCCTATTGATTTAATGAACTAAATCTCACCCATTGATAAATTAAAGAAATAAATACTAAATATATGTGTTTGTCATTATATCGGGATTAAGAGTACGCACTTCCATAATAACAGAGGTCTTGTTCTTTCATGCAATCAGTATAAAAAGAACAACCTCAAATGGTCTTGCTCAATACATTCAGAGTGTACTAATGTAATTTTATAGTCAAGATAAACTAATACTAAATTACTCTACGACCGTTCCAATGGTTTGTCCCTATCCATTTTGATCGTGAGCTACTATTTATAATTTATAAGGAACTGATAACATGATATTATGTGTGACACCACACACCATGTTATCTACAATATAAATGAAATGAACAACTACATTTAACATAAATGAAGATATTTGACCAATATGATTCTTATTTCAAAATAAATGTTTATACAAAAAGCTAAGCTTTTAGTATACATTCTAACAGATTCATCATAGTCTAACCATTCTACTTGGCTGAACCCTTTTGCTACCAGTCTAGCTTTGTTTCTTACTATTTCGCCCTTATCGTCCAATTTATTTCTAAATACCCATTTAGTGTCAACTATGGTTTTATTAATGGGTTTAGGTACTAGTTCCCAGATCTAGTTTCTTTCAAATTGGACTAACTCGTCTTGTATTGCTAATATCCAATCTGAGTCTGGTAGGGCTTATTCTATCATTTTGGGTTTAATTTTTTCATTCTACTAGTCCATTTTGTTGGGGGTTCTAGGGCATGAGTGCTCGTGTTTGTATCCATTAATTTCATAAAATTCAGTAAATTTATGGTTTTCAAATTTCCCTCCATGATCACTTCTATTTCTTTTAATTTTAATATCTTTTTCATTTTCTACTAAGTTGCAAAAGGTTTTAAAGATTTCATAAGTTTCATCTTTAGTTTTTAGAATTACCCAAGTAAATCTTGAGTAATCATCAATTATAATTAAGCAATATTGGTTCTTGCTTAGTGGCTTGGCTCTATGTGAATCAAATAGATCTAAGTGTAGGAGCTCAAGTATTGAGTTGGTTCTATTTAAGTTTGTTAATTTGTGGGATGATTTGGTTTGTTTACCCTGTTAGCAACCATTACAAATTATATTTTCTATAAATTTTAATTTGGGTAAACATCTAACTAAGTCATTTTGACTCACTTTTTAAATGAGTGTGGTATGAGTGTACCAAGTCTTCTGTGCCACAACTTAGTTTTCTCTTGTTGTGTCAATAGACACTTTAGTGAGGAGGTTAGTAGGTCAATTATATAGATGTTCTTTTTCCTAATTCCCTTAAGTGCAATTTCAGGGTTTTCAACATTTTTAATTAAGCAATCAATTTTTGAAAATGTGACTAAGTACCCTGAGTCATATAATTGACTATTACTAAGTAAGTTAAAATTCAGTTGATCAACCAATAAAATTTTTTGAATATAGAAATCGGAACTCAGTTGGATATTACCTGTTCTGATTACCTTAAGTGTTCCGTCGTTGTCGAATTCAACTGGCCCTAGGTTCTTGAATTTCAACTTAGTAAATTTCAATCTGTCTCCAGTCATGTGTCTGGAGCATCCACTATCTAACATCCATTGATCCAAATCTTTATGCTCCTACACATAAAGTATTTGATTTGGTTCAATTTAACAAATCAAAAGATAGTTTGATTGAAATTAACCCCTTAATACTCCATCTCACCCAGTCTAAATTATCAAACATGGTTAATTAGATAAATTTAATCAATTTTATTAATTAGATTTATTAATTGATTAGGTTAATTGATCTAAAGTTTTATCTAAGTCCATCTCACCCTTTTCTAAATTATCAATCAGGGAACCTTATAGGTTTTTGTAAGATGATTAATTTTATCTTTGATTTAGGTTATTATCTAAGGATTGAGTTATATTTGAGTTAGACTCAGGTTTTACAATTAGTCAATTAAATATTTATTTCAAAGATTAGCTTCCAGGCTGTGGCAAGGCACTAAGCCTTCTTGGGTATGGGATCATCCACCACTTCTAGACAAAGTCTTTCAAAAAAATTAGATATTTAATTTTTTTTAAACCCCTAGGTCTAACTAGACAAGTGTAAATCATGCCTAGGTCATTATTTAGACTAATCTAAGCATGTATAATAAAAGCAATAAAACAAAGCATCAAACAATTCTATTTATAAAAATAATTTTTCTATTGGCTCCCCTTGGATCATAGCCTCGATAGGGTCTATCAAGGTAGTGGATTTGATCCTTAGGGACTCAATATTGGCCAAGTTCAACTTGATTAATCAAGTTTGAATTGGAGACTTATACTTGGACTATTTTTCTATTAACTCTATTTACAAGTGATAAATAAGACTTGTATTGTCATTTAGCCTTGAATCCAAGTTCGTATCGGTTGTAGACGGCTCTCTGTTTTCCAAAAATCAAGTCAAGATTCTTAGAGCCCAAGGTGAACTGTTCCAACGTGTCTTTAAGTTCTTTGACTTGAGTTTTCAAATTGGAGTTTTCTTCCTCAAGTTGTTGGACTTGAGTTGAGCTTCCAATTTGAACTGGCTCAGTCAAAGGACACAATTTAGTCTCCTCCTTAAGGATTGTTACCTCCTTTTGGAGTGACTTGACCCAAACGTTGGATTTGGCTAACTTACACATAAGGTAATTAACTAAATTATGCAACTTAAAGTTGGATCGAGAAGCACTAGAGGGGGATGAATAGCTCTCGTGTCTTTCACTTGTTTCGCATTCAGAAATTCGAGTAAGAGCAGCGATAATTAACCCAAACACACAAAACACACAGAAGACTCCAAGATTTACTTGGTTCGGAGCCTAGGGTGACTCCTACTCCAAGGCCCACACTCGTTGAGCATTTACTTTGGGCAACAACTATTATGCACAAAAGGTTACAAGAGTATTACAATTTAATAGTAAAAAAAACTATACCGACAACAAGAATTGAAGATCTCGAAGCTTCGAGTTGTCGGAGACTTGTCGTAACTTAGTCGGGTCGTTTCTTGAGCAGCACACGAAGGATGAATCACTTGGAATCTGATGAATGGAGTTGTTGGTCGAATACCCCTTAAAATGGTTGTTGGAGGCGCCTCAAAGTCCCTTGAGGGCGCCTCCATCGCAGCCGAGTCAGCCGCGCGGATAAGCACAGAAGTCCTCGCTAATCCTCTTGAAGGCTCCTCCATAAGCCTTGAAGGGGCCTCCAAGGCTGTCCAAGGTGCCTCAAGCCTTCATGAGGGCGCCTCCATCCTTGCCAAGCAAGCTTCTTTTCCTTTGCACCCGAGGCGCCTCCAAACTCCATGAGGTGCCTCGGGTATTGTTCATGTAACACCCACGAAATGATAAGTTATACCTATGGGTATTTTTTCTTTTAGAATAAAAGAAAAAGAGAAATGAAAATAGAAACCAAAATGAAATAAAAAGAAAGAGAGGTTAAGGTTTGAACCTTGAACCTCCCACAAATGATAGAGTTAAATTGGTGTATGGTAACCACTAGATTAAGGAATGATGTATGAATAGAAAAGAATGGAAATTGTAGTTAAAAGTAAGAATATAATTAAGTAAAGGAATAAGAGAAAAGCAAGTAGCTTTCCTCCTCTTCCTCTTGGTTAAGAAAAGAAGCAAGCAAAAGACAAGTTGCCTTTCTTACTTCTTTTTCTCTATTTTCGTGGGAATTAAGAGAGTGAGGAGATAGAGGAGTTAAGGGGATGAATGGAGACATGTTTCATTCTCATTGGGAATAAATAGGAATAAGAGAAGAAAAGGGAAAGAAAGTTGGTTAATTCTTCCTCCTTCTTCTTCCTCCTCCTTCCTTCTCCTTCTTCCTTCTCCACCGAGACCTAAACCTCTTCCTCTCTCATTTCCAAAAATCCAAGCTAAGTTTCTTCTTGCTAAGAAAAACTAATTCACAAGAAGGAGTCCTCAAGATCTACTCCTTACAAGCAAGAGAAGAGAAGAGAGACTAAGAAGAGAAGTTTCTTCTTCCTCTTCACAAGGGTACCATCTTCCTTAGGAAAAACAAGCAACAAGTTGTAAGTATCCCCTCACCTGTGGTACAAGTTGTTTACGTGTTTTCCATAAGGTTAGAATGCTTAAAAACCTAGGATCACTTTTTGGAAATTTCGGCCAAAAACTTGAACAAAGGTTTTAGATAAAGTTTAAGACCTAACTAAGCATGCTCACTATGTTCTTATGATATGTACCCTAGTATAGGAGTTAGTGAACGTTTCTTATGCTTGTATGCTTAACTAAAACTTAGATCCATGCTCTTGAACTTTCGGCCAAGTGTGAATAAAAGATTAGGAAGGCTTAAGACCTAAACTAAATATGCTCACTATGTCTTTATGATATGTGCCCTATGATAAGAGATTAGTTTGGTGTTTTATGCTTGTATGTTGCTTTAAACCTAAATTTATGCTCATGAAGTGTTCAGCCATGATAGAGAAATTGACTAAGAGAGGCTAAAAATTTAGTCTACCATGATCATGACTTGCTTATTAATATGTTATGAAGAGTACTTAGTGTTTTCACAATTGTGTGTTAATTGGAACCTAAATGCATGCCACCTTAGGGAATTAGGGTTTTGGCCATGATAGAAATGAAGACCTAGAAGTGTTTAAATTTTAATCTATCATGCTCATGACTTTCCTTATGAAAATGGTAGGAAGATTTCTTAGGGTTTCATGCTTGTAAGTTATTTGGAACCTTGATATGTTGCACCTTAGGGTTTCGGCCATGATGAGAATTAAGACCTAGGAGAGCTTAAGACTTACTCCAACATGCTCATGACTCTTCTTATGACATGATATAAAGCTAACTTAGGGTTATCATGTTTGAATGTTGCTTGAAACCTAGATGCATGTCTCCTTATGTTTCGGCCATGATCAATTATAGGGTCCAAGGAAGCTTAAAATTAAATCTAGCATGCTCATGAATTCCCTTATGATATGATATGAAGTTAGCTTGACATTTATGCTTATATGTTGTTTAGAGCTTAATTTTCCTTCTTCATGAACTTTCGGCCATGATAGAATTAGAGACCTAGGGAAGCTTAAAAATTGATTTAACGTGCTTATGACTTTCCTTATGATATGATATGAAGTTAACATGAGATTCTTATGCTTGTATGTTGTTAGAGCTTAAATTCCTCCTTCATGAACTTTCGTCCATGATGAGAATCAAGACCTAGGAAAGCTTAAAAATTAGATTAACATGCTTATGACTTTCCTTATGATATGATATGAAATTAACATGAGATTCTTATGCTTGTATGTTGTTAGAGTTTAAGTTCATACTCTTTGAACTTTCGGCCATGATGGGATTAGGAGTCTAGGAAAGTTTAAAAGTTGATTTAACATGCTCATGACTTTCCTTATGATATGATATAAAGTTAACATGATATTCTCATGCTTGTATGTTGTTTAGAACTTAGTTTCATGCTCCTTAATATTCGGCCAGAACAAGATTTAAATACCTAGGAAGCTTGGAACCTATACAAAACATACTCATGATATTCCTTAAAGTATATGATATGAAATTGGTTTAGGGTTCATATGCTTTTGTGTCACTTGTAACCTAGGTTCATGCTTTACAATGTTTCGGCCATAACTAGGTTGAAAGACCTAGGGAGTTTAGAACCTAACTAAATATGCTCATGATGTTCTTTATGATAAATGCTATGAAATGGATTTAAGTTTCATATACTTTCATGTTGTTTGTACCCTAGGGCAATACTTTGAATGTTTCGGCCTCCCTATAGAGTTTGGTGATTGAGATCCAATTATGAATCTTTATGTGCCTCACATGCTACGTTATGAATTAAGAGATGTTATTTAATGATTCCATGCATGATTATGTTTTTCTATGATAGGTGATGTGTTCATTTATGTATACCTATGAACCATGCATGATAATGTCTCTTATGATGTGCTATGTGGCTCAAGTATGCATGCTTTATGATATGACAAGTAATATGCTCATTTATGTATGCTTATGATCCATGCATGATAATGTCTCTTATGATGTGATATGTGCTCAAGTATGCATGCTTTATGATATGATAAACAAAGGCCTAAGAGTTGCTTCCCTTTTTGTTGGGATTAAGAGCACTCTCTATGATATGACAAGTGAAGGCCTAAGAGTTGCTTCCCCTTGGGGACTAAGAGCACTCTTCATGATATGACAAGATATGATATGCTATGTTATGACATGAACCATGATATGCTATTTTACTTTGTATGACTTGTACCAAGGGTGGGCTCCATAAGCGCCCCAAGGCCGACAGACTATGAACGGGTCTAGTAAAAAGGGATGGGCTCCTTAGTGCGCCCCTAGGTCGACGGTCGTAGTACGGACCTAGTTCCCTAGTAGGTTCGGGGCTAGCTACCCTGTCCTAGGGATTACGTGCATTTATGTATATATGTGGTACAAGCCGGACCCTCATGATGATATTATGTTCAAGTACTATATGATATGTTTTAAGACATCTTGCACATGACATGACACATGTTTTAAAAGACATCTTGCATGATATTGCTTTATGATATGATATGTTTTTATGATTTATATGACATGATGTTCTTTTATTGATGATATGATACATCATGATATTTCTTTATTATATGTTATGCCCTTATGATTTATATGACATGATGCTCTTATGATTTATGATATGATATAGCATGATGTTCTTTATGAGATGATATATTATGATGCTATGTTTTCACGATATGATGTTAGATGATTATGTTTCCATTGTTATATACTTATGTGATTATGATATGAAATATGTTTTTGTGAGTAGGAAAGGATCTTACTAAGCCTGTGTGCTTATAGCTTACTTTCCTTGTACCACATATAAAGGTAAAGAATGGATGAACTAGGGGAGCCGCAGGAGAGGTAAGAGATGTGTGTGGTGGTGGCTCGGCTAAGACAAATAAAAGACTTGCTTATGTTTATTATGTTAATGTTTCGCATGATTTCATGATACTTATTCATGTTTATGATAGAATTTGACATCGTGACCTCGTTCACTAAAGAGAATATAAAAATAAATAAATTCTTCCGCTGTGTTACTTTAGAAAAAAAAATATTAATATGCATGTATGTCCCCCTCGTAAGCAAAGTAAAGTAACCTCGCCCTACTAGCAGGAGGGGCGGGCATTACAGTTCATCCGTGGCCAAAAGTGCTCTTTTGTCCCTGCAAGATAGGTTAGTCCACAAGACAATAATATATCCTACAAAACAAGGTTAGCACATAATTAACATAGTAACAAAATTGTTTTGACAGTCTCCAAACTGTCTAGTTCTGACTTCGGATTTCCGACCAGAAACCCTAGGTCGAACCGACATCTACTATTCCCTCCGCGGGGAACGCGTCCTCACCTACTCCACTCAGGAGAGCATACCTGATACCAGTTCGGTCCTCCAGACCTACTGGACTTTCTGCCTAAGGTTACTACCCCCTAGACCTAGGGTTACCACCTCCTAGGATTTTTCCGCCACCTAGGATTACCTCCCCCTAGGACCTAAGGTTACCCCCCCCCCCCTTTAGGTTTTCCTCCACCTAAGGTTACCACCCCCTAGGACCTAAGGTTGCTGCCCCTTAGGGTTTTTCACCACCTAGGGTTACCACCCCTTAGGACCTAACGTTGTCGTCCCTTAGGGTTTTCCTCCACCTAGGGTTACCACCCCCTAGGACCTAAGGTTACCGCCCCTTAGGGTTTTCCACCTGCTTAACCGCAGTTAGGACTTTTCTGCAAAGTCATTCAACATATCAGATAACAAATAACCTTAACTTTAAATCCCTTTACCATTATCAAAACTTGGGTTCGATCGTTGGTGTCGGCACCAACAATCTCCCCCTTTATGATTATGGCAACTGAAATTCAAAGTTAAACAAAAAAACACAATAAAGAAAAGCTATAAAGATAACAGTGCAAGCATAAAAATAGCACAATCATAAATTTCGTAAAAAGCCCCCCCCCCCCCTTAATAAAAGCTCCCCTTGAATTTAATAAATTTTCGATTTCTTTTTCTTTGAATTTGCTTATACTCTCCCCCTTTGTCATATATCAAAATAAACAAGAAGGTAAAGAAAAGTTGAGTATAGGCCTTATCTTGTTTAGAGAAATATTTTTTATCGATATTAACTTTGATAAACGCTTAACATTTTTTTGAATAAATTTTGAGAAACTTAGCTAATTTTGAGAAAAATATGAAAACTTAGTTAGATTTGAAAATCTTTTTGAAGGATACTTAGCTAAATTTGAAAATATTTTTGAAAAGTATTTAGCTAAATTTGAAAGGCTTTTGAAAAAATATTTAGCTAAATTTGAAAGGCTTTTGAAAAGATATTTTGGAAAATACTTAGCTTAATTGCAACAAAAATTTAGCTAAACTTAAGCTTTTGAAAATAATTGTTGTTTGAAAAACTAAACTCTTAAGATGATTAAAAGTATTGATAAAAAACTTGACTTTTAAAAGATTTTCTTGATTTTAGTTTAAGTACTTAACTTAAAAAAGGATTTACACAAAAGCTTAGCTTAAGTACTTAGCTTTGAAAATATTTAGCTTCTAGAAAAGTTTTAATTTTAAAGTCAGGTCACAAATAATTTTAATTTTAAAGTCAAGTCAAAAAGAATCTGTATTTTTGAAGACAAGTCAAAAATAGTTTTTAATTTTGAAGTTAAGTCAAAAACAATTTTTATTTTAAAGAAAAAACTAACTTGAAAAAAATTTCACTCCCCCTTAATTAATGTCTATAGTCCAAGCATGTATTTAAAGGTAATTATTTTCCTAATTTACCATCTCACTCATTCTAAGTTATCAAGCAAGTTCAGCTTATGAGTGAGTGTGAGACGGAGTTGTCTTTGTTTAAATTGTAATTGATATTTAAATAAGTTTGAGTGTGAATTTCAAATGAGTAAACATTTATAATTATGAATATTTTAAAAATTGAGTTTGAAATTATAATTTGAATATATGATTTAAAAATTAATTAAGATTTAAAAATTAAAAATCATTAAGACTCTGAGAATAATTTAAAAAATAATAATTATTAAGATTTTAAATCAAATATGATTTGAAAATTTATTAAGATTGAGATTTTGAATTTTGAAATTATTATGATTTATATCTTAATAATAATTAACTTTTTAAGAAATAATTTAAAAATTAATTATAATATAAAGTGAGATTTTGAAATTAATTATGTTTTTGAAAATAATTATGATATGAAGTGAGATTCTGAAATTAATTATGATTTTTAAAATAATTTTCAAATTGAGTGATATTAAATATGGTTTTTAAAATTATTTTCAAATTGAGTGAGATTAATTATGATTTGAAATTATAACTTTGTAAATAATGATTTTGAGTTTTGAAAATATCAAAAATAATTAATTTACTTTGATTGAAAATAATTAGACTTTTGAAATTAATTAAAAAAATATAGTTTAATTATGATTTAAACATTAATATTAAAATTAATTAAGTTAATTTAATTGAATTGATTAAGTATTTTAATCAATTGTTGATACAATTTGTAAACTAAATTGGTGAATTAAATTGTTAATTAAATTGGTAAATTAATTCTAAATTTTTACCTAGATCTATCTCACCTTTTTCTAAGTTATCAACCAGGGAACCTTATTGATTTTTGTTAGATGGTTATCTTTAGATTTAGATTATTTCTAAGGATTAATTTACATTTGAGCTAGACTTTGGTTTTCCAATTAATCAATTAAATACACATTTCAAAGATTGGCTTCCAGGCTGTGGCGAGGCACTAGGCCTTCTTGAGGATGGGATCATCCACCACTTCTAGATAGAGCCTTTCAAAGAAATCATATATTTAATTTCCTTTTTGAAACCCCTAGGTTTAACTAAACAAGTGTAAATTACGCCTAGATCCTTAATCTATCCTAATCTAAACATGCATATTATAAAAAAAAAAAGAAACAATCATCAAGCAATTTTATCTATTTATCAAGATAGTTTTTCTATTGGCTCCCCCTGGATCATAGTCTCAATATGGTCTATCAAGGTAATGTATCTGATCCTTGGGGACCCAATAGTGTCCAAGTCTGACTTGATTAGTCAGATTTGACATGGGGACCCAATGCTTGGATTACTTTTCTATTTAATCGATTTACAACTAATAAGTACGACTTGTATTTGTGTTTGGCCTTAAATCCAAGTCCGGATTTGTTGTAAACGGCTCTTTGTTTTCCAAGAATCAGATTAAGATTATTGGAACCCAACATGAACCGTTCAAGCGTGTTCTTAAGTTCTTTAACTTGAGTTTTTAAATTGAAATTTTCTTCCTCAAGTTATTGGACTTGGGTTGAATTTCCAATTTGAACTGGCTCAGTCAAAGGACTCGAGTTAGTCACTTCCTTAAGGGATGTTACCTCCTTTTGGAGTGGCTTAACCCGGATGTTGGATTTAGCCAATTTCTTCAATAAATAAAAAACTAGATTTTCTAGATTATCTATGTTAATACCAGAAATTAAAGTGCTTACAGTGGTTTTGGGTCCTTCGGAAATGGATACGGATTTGTGGCTTTGCTCGGACTCAATTTCTGATTCGTCCTCGATTTCTGAATCAGACTCAAATTTGGACTCAATTTCGGCAATATTTGCTTGAATCGGTAGTGTGAGGAAGCTTGCTTGTTCTTCTTTATCGGACTCGTCTGATGATTCGGACCATGTTGCTTTGAATACCTTCTTTCTTTGTTGCTTCTGGTTTGGACAATCCGGCTTGTAGTGTCCCTTCTGATTGCAGCCGTAACATGTGACTCCAATCTTGTTCTTCTTGGACTGGATCACCTTCTTGATGTCCTTCTTCTTTTTGTAGAGATTTCTTACCAAGTTGATGAGTTTTGCAGTGATCTCATCGTCATCATCGTCGGAATCCAGTTCTTCTTCTGGCTCTAGTTTGGTTCTGCATCTTAGTTTTGATTTGCATGCTCTACTTATACCTGCAATCAAAGCTATACCTTTATCGGTCGATTGGGCATTAACTTGTTCATGCAATTCAAATTCAGTGAAAAGTTCATCTAGCTTAATTAAGGAGAGATCCTTAGAAACCTTGTAAGCATCTACCATGGATGCCCACAAGGTATTCCTTGGAAATGTGTTTAAGGCATACCTTAGGATGTCACGATTTTCTACTCTTTGTCCGATCCCATGAAGCCCGTTGAGTAGATCTTGTATCCTGGCGTGGAGCTGGCTAGCTGTCTAACCTTCCTACATTTTAATATTGTACAATTTGTTAAGTAGTAAATCACTTTACTTACCTTCGTGTCGGACGTTCCCTCGTGCAACTCGATCAGCTTCTGCCATAGTTCTTTGGCACTCAAGAACGAGCTGACGCGGTTCAGCTCCTCCTTGGTTAAGCCGCACTGTAGTATACAGGTTGCTTTGGCATTTGCTTCTACCTTCTTGATTATACTTGCATCCCAGTTCACGCACGAAACCAGTTCTCCAGAGCCGTCAAGTGGAAGCTCGAGTCTGGTTTTGATGATCATCCAGACTTTGAAGTTGGTTTGAAGGTATGCCTCCATTTGTCCCTTCCAGTAATCGAAATCATCTCCGGTGAAGAGCGGAGGGCGAGCAATGCTATAACCTTCTTTGTCTGCCATAATAATGAAATCTAAACACAGAGAAATAGAAAACTTGTCCCAGGACTTAATCCTAGATTAATAGTGCGGTTTAAAAGATAAGATATTACGTGATCTCGAGTGGTGTTTCACCAATTTCGAGACAAATCCGATTACGAAAAACTAGATCAAAAGACGGTAAGAATACCGATTCCGATCGACTTCAAAAAAACTGAAAAACACCACGAAAGTATGCTTGATTGGTGATTGCACCAAATCAAAGCGACCCCGCTCTGATACCAATTATTAGATCAAGAAGCGCTAGAGGGGGTGAATAGTACTTGTGGCTTTCACTTGTTTCGTATTCGGAAATTCGAGTAAGAGCAGCGGAAATTAAACCAAACACACAAAACACATAGAAGACTCCAAGATTTACTTGGTTCGGAACCTAAGGTGACTTCTACTCCAAGGCTCATGTTCGTTGAGTGTTTACTTTGGACAATAACTATTATGCACAAAAGTTACAATAGTATTACAATTTAGCAGTTAAAAAATCTATATCGACAACAAGAATTGAAGATCTCGAAGCTTCGGATTGTTGGGGACTTGTCGTAGCTTAGCTGGGTCATTTCTTGAGCAACACACGAAGGATGAATCACTTGGAATCTAATGAATGGAGCTACTGGTCGAATACCCCTTATAATGGTTGTTGGAGGCGCCTTAAAGTCCCTTGAGGGTGCATTCATCGCAGCCAAGTCAGCCGCGCGAATAAGCACAAAAGAAGTCCTCGTTGATCCTCTTGAAGGAGCCTCCATAAGCCTTGAAGGCGCCTCCAAGGCTGTCCGAGGTGCCTCAAGCCTCCATGAGGGTGCCTCCAGCCTTGTCGCGCGCGCTTCTTCTCCTTTGCACCCGAGGCGACTCTAAGCTCCATGAGGGTGCCTCGGGTACTGTTTATCTGAGGCCAAAAGTATTCTTTTGTCCCTATAATATAGGTTAGCCCACAAGAAAACAATATATCCTACAAAACAAGGTTAGCACATAATTAACATAGTAACAAAATTGTTTTGACAGTCTCTGGATTGTTCAGTTCTGACTTCGAATTTTCGACCGGAAACCCTAAGTCGAACCGACGCCTACTGTTCCCTCTGTGGGGAACGCGTCCTCACCTACTTCACTCAAGAGAGCATACCTGATGCTAATACGGTCCTCTAGACCTACTGGACTTTCTGCCTAGGGTTACCACCCCTATGACCTAGGGTTACCACACCCTAGGATTTTTTCGCCACCTAGGGTTACCTCCCCCTAGGACCTAAGATTACCTCCCCTTAGGATTTCCTCCACCTAGGGTTGTCACCCCCTAGGACCTATGGTTGTCATCCCTTAGGGTTTTTCACCACCTAGGGTTACCACCCCCTAGGACCTAAGGTTGTCGTCCCTTAGGGTTTTCCTCCACCTAGGGTTACCACCCCCTAGGTTCTGCCCCTTAGGGTTTTTCACCTGCTTAACCGTAGTTAGGACTTTCCTGCAAACTCATTCAACATATCAGATAACAAATAACCTTAACTTTGAATCCCTTTGCCATTATCAAAACTTGGGTTCGATCGTCGGATGCTTCTCGCACCAACACTTAATTAATTGAGAGTTTCTTACAATGGTGTTAGACCCTTCGGAAATGGATACAGATCTGTGGCTTCACTCGAACTCAATTTTCAATTCGTTCTCAGATTTTGATTCTTCAAGTTGTTCCTGGGCCGTTAGCACGAGGAAGCTCGTCTGTTTGAGCTCTTCGTCGAAGTCTTCTGAAGAAGACTCATCCCATGTTGCTTGCAGTGCGTTCTTCTTCCTTTACTTCTTTGCTTCCTTTTGGTTTGGACAATTGTCTTTGATGTGTCCCTTTTGGTTGCATCCGTAGCATGTTACATCGAGCTTCACTTTTGGATTTGATTGTACCTTCTTGGATTGGATCACCTTTTTGATGTCCTTCTTGGTGAACACTTTCTTCTTTTTGTAGAGTTTGCGTACTAGGTTGATGATCTCGGTTGTGATCTCATCATCGTCATCTTCTGAGTCTAATTCATCTTCAGACTCAGGTTCGGTTCTGTGCTTAGCTTTTAGTTCCTGGGTTCTACTCGTACCCATAATTAATGCAATGCCTTTCTCAGCTGAGTGTGCATTAATCTGTTCATGCAATTCAAATTCGGAAAACAATTCGTCTAACTTAATTGATGAAAGATCCTTGGATACTTTGTAAGCATCTACCATGGATGTCCACAAAGTATTCCTCGGAAAAGTATTGAGTGTATACCTGATTATATCACGGTTTTCTATCTTTTGACCGATTCCATGGAGACCAATTAGTAGATCCTGAATCTGTACGTGTAGTTGGCTAGCCATCTCACCTTCCTGCATTTTTATGTTATATAATTTATTCAAATTTAAATCGTGCTTACTTTCGTATCGGAGGTGCCTTCATGCAGCTCGATCAGCTTTTCCCATAGTTCTTTCATGCTTGAGAATGGGCCGACTCGGTTAAGTTCTTCTTTTCTTAGGTCGCATTGAAGAGTACATGTTGCTTTGGCATTGTCCTCGACCTTCTTTATTATACTTGTGTCCCAGTTCTCGCATGATACTAGTTTTCCCGTGCCGTCGAGTGAGAGTGAGATGTTGATTTTGATGATCATCCACATCTCGAATTGGGTTTGAAGATAGGACTCCATTCAGCCATTCTAGTAGCCGAAGTCTTCGCCGGTGAAGAGCAGCGGGCGACCTGTGCTATAGCCTTTTTGATAGACCATTTAAGAGGAAACCTCGTACACACAAAAAAAATAGCAAAGATTCTAAGACTAGGTCTTGGATTTAGTAGTGCAGGAATAAGAGAATATAATAAGAACTCAAGTGGTGGTTGCATCGACTTCGAAAAATGAAAAAAAAACTACCACGGAAAATTGCTTGAATGGTGGTTTCACCAATTTGAAGCGACCCCGCTCTGATACCAATTGAAGGATCGAACGTGCTAGAGGGGGGTGAATAGTGCTCGTGGCTTTCACATGATTTTAAAACAATTGATCGGAGTAAACGTTACGCAGTGGAATAAAAGAAACAACACACAAGCACACCAAGGAATTACTTGGTTCGGAGCCTGTGGCGACTCCTACTTCAAGGTCCACACTCATTGAGTGTTTACTTTGGGCAATTCACTATCAATCCAGAAATATTACAAAAGGAGTATTACAATTTAAATGCAATAAATAAAAGTATACCAACAACTCAAGAATGGGGAAAGTCGAGCTTGTGGTTGTCGGAGTAGCATTATGACTTTGCTAGATTGTTTTGTTAGTAGTGCGCATTTGAAGAATCGTGAATTTCAGTTGTATTGAAGCATCTGTTCAAGACAGGCTTATATAGCCCATTGAGGGCACCTCCAACCTCGCCAAATCTGCAGCATCGATAAGCCCCGTGTCGCCCGCTGCTTATCCACCTGAGGGTGCCTCCAAGCATTATGGAGGGTGCCCTCTGCCTAGTGTCCAATGCGCCTCCAAGGTCCATAGAGGGTGCCCTCTACTCTACTGCGCGGAGGTCTTCGACTAGTGCACCCGAGGCGCCTCCAAGCTCAATGGAGGGTGCCTCAGGTACTATTCATCTGAGGCTTTACATCTTTTTCACTCCCTACAAGATGTGTTAGTCCAAAATACAAAACATATCCTGCAAAATAGAGTTAAACACAATAAAATAAGATTAAGATAAATATTTGACAATCACTGAACTGTCCAGTTCTAACTTTGGATTTCCATCCAAAAACCCTAGGTTAAATCGACGTCTATTGTTCCCTCACCGGGGAATGCATCCTCGCCTATTCCACTCAGGAGAGTTTACCTATTGCCAGACCGGTCCTCCAGACCGACTGGACTTTTGCTCAACGCCCGAGATTCCAGGACTTTCTGCTGGACGTTCGCTCCACGACCCATCCAGTCTTTTCACCTGGTCCGCGATCACCAGGACTTTCCTCCTAGAGTCCCTGACCCTAGGGTTTTTGCCCAAAGCCTTCGACCTACCAAGACTTTCTGCCTAGGGTTACCACCCCCTAGGATTTTCCACCTGCTTAACCACAGCTAGGACTTTTGCCTAAGTACACTTAAGACTTTCCTGCAAACTTATTTAAACATGTTAGACCACAAATAACCTTAACGTTGAACCCTTTGCCATTATCAAAACTTAGGTTTGATCGTCGGATGCTTCCCGCACCAACACAATCCTCGGGCATTAATGATGTTTAATGGTTCGGTCGACTGATCTCATTGTTTAGTCGACCAAATGATGAGCTTTCCCCGTTCGTCGAGATTCTTTATTACTGGGCCATTATTGTCTTTGTTGTTCGGTCGATCGATCCCCTGGTTCGGTCAACCAATCAGGCAGTCTTCCTTCTTTTCTTTGGCTCGATCTGATCTATTCTGAGTCATCAGGATTTGATTGACTGATCAAGCTTAGATCAAAAGTTGTGTTCTATTCGGTTCTGATCTGGTCTGAGTCAACCTGGTTCGGTCAACCGATCCCTGCGTTTAATCGACTGATCATGTCGGATCTGCAAAATAGTGTTAGACATATAATCCTACAAAACATAGGTTAGCACATTAATATTATATTTGATGCATGACTAATATTAGACAATAGAACTATCTTCATCTCAACTTGGAAACCTTCCCAGTTTCTTTAGTTGGATCAGCAACCTTAGGTTGTTCCTTTCAGGAACATGACCTCACTGTCGCTCCTCTAATTTCTTACCTCAACCTACCTGCCAAACATTGGTCCTCCAAACCTGTTTGGACTTTGTCTGCTCAATGTCTGATCGCCTGATCCACTAAGACTTTTCCTGCAATACTACATTAGCCAATAGCAATAATAGTAATATAGAATACTATGGTAAATCTAAACTTAGATTTACTGAGATCTGCTAGTTCGGTGGACTGCTCGTGGTCGACCGAAAACTATCCAATCAACCTTGCTTAGAGTTCACTCCTCTAAGACTTCTCGTTACCTAAGGTTATCTCCCCTTAGGATTTTCTCCATCTGGCTTCACTCACCAAAACCTAAGGTTACCATCCCTTAGGGTTTTCTCCATCTGGCTTCACTCACTAAGACTCAGTATTCGGCTACCCAGGGATCAAGTCCTCTAGACCTATCGAATCCATCTGGCTTCCACGATCTACCGAGATTTCTCTTGCCTAGCGTACAACTAGAACTTTCCATACATAACCAAGATTCAATATTCGGCTACCCAGGGATCAGGTCCTCTAGACCTATCGAATCCACCTGGCTTCCAAGATCTACCGAGTTTTCCCTTGCTTAGCCTACAACTAAGACTTTCCATGATCAAGCTCTATTAAACATTCTTAAACATATTTATCGGACATTAAAACCTTAGAGGTTGATTGCACCAATATTTTCTTGTAATGACCTCATGACCTCTAGCCATTTCTTATAATCTAGGATCATTACAACTTCCTGATAGGATGTAGGCTCCTTGAGATGAACACGCAATACATCCTCGTGATCAAATAAGAAAAAAGAATATCTTTCAGGATGATGACTTAACCTATCAGATCTGCATAGAGCTTGTTCTACTCAAATAAGTTGTTACTCAACAACTTCTATCAGTGTAACAAATTCATGATCCACGACACTTTGTGGTGCTTGTTCAATTTTCATCAATATCTCATTGCTAGTTTATGTATCTCGAATTTCATCAAGATCAACTTTACTCCCACTAGAGCTTCTAGAAATAAATTATCTTTCTAGAAAAACACTATTTTTGATAACAAACACATTGCCTTATGTGAAATTATAAAAGTAATATCCCTTTATTTCCTTGGGATATCCTATAAAATAGTACTTATCATATTTGGGTCCTAATTTCTCTAAAACTTGATATTGAATGTAAGTCTCATAACCCCAAATCTTCATAAAAAATATCTTGGGATAATTCCCAGTCCATATCGTATATGGTGTTATAATGACAGCTTTAGATGGATCATACCATATCACAAAAAATAAGTAAGAAGATGTGTTTGACTTATCATTGATCATACCATATCTAATAAAGTACTATTTCTTCTCTCTGATACACCATTCTATTATGGTGTTCTAGGTGGAGTGAGTAAAGATATGATCCTAAATTCAATGAGATGGTCACAAAACTCTTGGCTAAGATATTCCCCACCTCGATTTGATCAAAGTATTTTAATACGCTTACTAAGTTGGTTTTGTCCTTCATTCTTGAATTCTTTAAACTTTTTAAAGAATTTAGACTTGTGTTTCATGAGATACACATAGTCATATCTACTAAAATCATCAGTGAAAATAATGAAACATTGATAGCCTCCTCTAACTGCTATATTGAAAGGACTGCAAATATCAGTATGTATGAGTCTTAATAAATCATTAGCTCTTTTAATGTGCCCACTAAAAGGAGTCTTTGTCATCTTACCTACAACACAAGATCTGAATGTCTCATATGATTCAAAATCAAATAAGTCTAAAAATTCATACTTATGGAGTAATGATATGTGATTCTCATTTATGTGACCCAAGCAACAATGCCAAAGATATGTTTGGTTTAAGTCATGATATTTGAACCATTTTATATTTATGCTATAAATTGAGTTTTCAAAGTCTAGAACATAGAGTCTATTTAGAAGATGCGCACTACAATAAAACATTCCATTTAAATAAATAGAATAACATTTGTCCTTTATTATAAATGAGAATCCTTTCTTATCCAAACAAGAAATAGAGATAAAAGCACTCTTCAAGTTCTAAAACTAGCTCAGTGGAAAAAGATAATGAATATGTTCTTACAGCTATAGCTCTTACATCTTTGCCTACTCGTAGGTTGACTTCGCCCTTTGTCAATGATCTTGTCTTTCTAAGGCCCTGGACATTCATATAAATATGAGATGCACAGCCGGTATCTAATACCTATGAAGAAGAAATAGATAATTTAACTTCTATAACATATATAGCTGAGACAGAAGTCTCACTTCTCTTCCTTTTTACTTCCTTGAGGTATAACTTGCAGTTTCTCTTCTAGTGTCTAGTCTCATCATAGTGGAAACAGATTCCTTCCTTAGCCACCCCACCTTTAGGTTTCAATGCATGAGACTTGACCTTGTGTTTGGCTTGGCTCTTATCTTGGGCTGTCGTTTGCCTTTACCCTTTTGCACCATCAAAATAATACTAGGTTTTGCCTTCTTAAGGTTAAATTCAGCAATTCTCAACATACATAACATCTCAAGCAATGATTTATCAATTTCATTCATGTTATAGGTCATAACAAATTTATTGTAGCCATCTAGCAATAATTGCAGAACAAAGTTAGTGGCCAATTCTTAGCCCAATGGAAATCCCAATCTTTCAAGGTTCTCAACATACCTAATCATTTTGAGTACATGAATTCCCATGGGACTTCCTTCTTGCATTGAAACAAGTCTTTGGATATCTCAAACCTCTCGTGCCTTGCCTGCCCCTGATATAGTTGTTTAAGATGTGCAATCATATCATAACTCTCATGTTGCTTTTGAAGCTTAGAGTGTATGGTTTCAAGAATAAGTCATGACACATCTAATAACATCATCTTGATGCTTCTTATAAGCATCCTTATCATCACGAGTAGTGATGAGTACAATCTGTAAGTACATGGTTGTCGTCAAGTAATAAAAGATATTGAATCCACAAGGACTAGATATAAGCACTAGAGATCAATCACAACAAATTAGTAAATGATCGATGGTTGAGAACTTATGCACTAAAGTAAAGAGACGTAAGATTTGGAGAAAGAGGAAGAAAGAGAGAGAAAGAGAGAGTTTGAGAGAGTTGAGGATTGATTGAGGACTTTAGTTGAGGGAAATTGTAAAATACGACAACAAATATAATTAAACAATAAGATTTAATGGATGAAAAACCTTAATCGAATTTTTAGAAATTTTCTGGGATTTCATTAGAGCTCGTATGATATATTTAGAGGGGATGCACTAATGGGGCCGATAAAAGCCTATTTGGAATACCCATTAAGTTGGGAGTTGATTGAGAAATTAACCTAGGTCGTTTTAATTAAACCTTAGGTTATAAATATAAACCCTAAGTTTAACTCCTTTAATTGCCGAGTTATATTCTCTCCTCCCGATCTTAGCCGTCGCCCCCTTCCCTCTCGGCCAACTCTCACGTAGACTCCTCCCCGAGCCCTCACGCGCCGCCACCCAAAAATCCACCATCGGTCCTCTTCTCTGTCGAGCCATGGCCGCCGGACACCACATCCGGCGATCTCTTCTCCTCGTGAGTTCCCGTAAGCACAGTCGCCTCAGCGACCGATTGCCCCGATGCTGCTCATCCCGATACTGAGCGAGACCTAGGTTGGGGGGGTGCACGACTCTCCCAATCCTTCTTCCTCTCAATCTTGCGGCGCTGCTCATTCATCGGACGACATTAGAATTGGTCGCCTGTCCAAGATGAGTAGGGAGCAACGCCGAACCCTAATAACCTCCAGCCAATCGCCTCCTCTTCTCTGGATCTTGGATCGGGTAGGTCCATTGTTGCCTCCTATTCACCCGTCATCACTTTACTGTGTTCCTGATCTCACCTCCTCACCGCCTGTTGTTACGCTCCGCAAGTGTACGGAAATGTCGCAAGTAATATAAAAGATTATCGTATCCACAGGGACTGGAATAAGCACTAGAAATGTCTCAATGCGAATTAGTTAAACAACTATCCAATTGTTTAAAATGCAAAGTGAAGGTAAACAAATCTAATATTAAAGATCAGCAAACAAGAGTTTAGTGTTTTGGGTTATGATAAAGGGAGATTCTAGGAGTTTCGGTTTCTTTGTAAGATTTCTTGAATGTAAATGGTTCACCAATTCTTATCCCTCAATTGCCAAACACTTGTAGAAAGTTGCCGGTTCTCTCTTGCAATAGATAACCGGCTAAGGACTGAGAAATGTATCTAAATATGATCAATTAGACGTGAACCTACGTTGTCCTTACACAGAAGCGCACCTATTACTATGCCTTCCTCGGATATCAACATAGAAGCCCACAACTTATTAATCTATCAAGATACAAGAAACTAATCACAAGATCCATCCTACTCTCTTGAATATTCCTATTTCCTCTTCAAGATTATCTCTCAAACGTCCTTACACGGGCTTGCAACTGTCACGTGGATCCCTCGGATGATCGAGTGAGAGTTTATCTTTACAAAGTCCATAAGAAATCCAAACAATCAATCAAGAATGAGAATTAAGCACAAATCACCATTAATCATTCAAGATCTAATTGATACAAGCAAGACAATGTCATTGAAACAAGAAATTGGCAAATCCATAAGAGATTTCATCAATCCATCATACAAATACTCCCTTAATCCTAGAATACAAGATCTACTCCATGACTCGAGGAAGAATACCCGAAGAAATAAAGATTACAAGCATTTCTTAAATCCCCAATCCAAGAAACCAAGAAAAGGGGGAAAGAGAAAACTTATCTACGAAGAAGCCTCGTCTTCGGATCCAATCCTCGCTCCGGAGTCAAAATCATCAAGAACTCCCCTCGAATCGCCCAGAAATCCTCCCAAGAATGGGAGGATACCACCAAATCTTGCCTTCGCCCAAAGGGGGAGAGATCCCCTTTCAATTCATGAAGGAGGGTTTAAATAGAGGAGGAAATCGGGCGCCACACGGCCCCATGACACGGCCATGTGAGATTCACACGGCCATGTCCAGTTCCTTCTCTGCCAAAGCTACACGGCCGTGTGACTCACACGGCCAGGACCCTTCTGTTCTCTGGAAATGCTACACGGTCGTGTGGTGCACACAGCCACCACCTGCTTGGCCTCTGGAAACCTCACACGGCCGTGTAGATCTACACGGCCATGTAAGGCATCTGCTCTAATTTCTTCAAATCAAGACACGGCCGTGTGAGATTCACACGGCCATGTCCTCTTCCCTTCTTGTTAAAACTACACGGCCGTGTGTGGTACATGGCCTGATGCTCTCTCCCTTCAATTCCTTCCAAGCTTGCCCGAGGACGCATAATCTTCACCAATTTCGACTCCTGTGTACAGAAAATGCACAAAAAGCAGATCTCCGAACCAAAAGAGTAAATATGCTAAAAGGAAAGCTGGAAGTATAAAAGTGCATAGATCAAGCATGCTCAAAGTATATAAATGTGCGTAAAAACATGCATAAAAGAGTATATAATCTATGCACATCACACCCCCAGACTTAAACCTTTGCTTGTCCTCAAGCAAAATGCTGCAGTCTAAATTCATATGTTCTACAACACATTCATAAAACCTAGTGCACTTTCCTAACTCTATCAAAAAGTTTCATTAACAAGCGTGATCATGGAAACAAGTAAAGTATGGTTCAAGCATAAGAATCTTGTGCACAGTGTAAAAGTAACTCAACACCCTTCAAGTTTCAATCCATGTCCTAGTCAAGTCGTCATCAAATTTGAATTCCTAGTGTTTCCAGTGAAAGACAAGTAACCAGTGATAGGCACTTACTCACCATTCACTTGGTTCATATTTCTCAACTAACCCAAGGTCTCAAAGGTGTGCTCAATCTCAAGGGAAGCTAAGCAGTCATTTCCCCAGTAACCTAACTCGGTCTCAAAGGGGTGACTTGCTAGATTCCACTCATGACAACTGTTTTTTATATCCCTTATTTATTTTTTTTTTATAAGTGTTTGCATTGTGCAAAACTTATTCACAAATGTACTTTTAGCACACATGTTGGGATATTTTGATTTTTCCAAATGAGCTTTAATGATTTGAGCCTCATCCAGTAACCAAAATGAAAGTTGAGAAATCACCATGGAAACCAAGTACTAAGCAAACAAAATGAATTATGACTATTTCACTGACATCAACTATTCAAGCATCAAGCACAAGTGTAGTGAAGATAAAATCCTTAAGGTTGAACCAAAACTAAAACTCATCACCATAAGATTCTTAGCTTATTAATGCTTCCCAAGATAGAAAAAAGAACTACACAAAGTTTACTACTAGCATCATTCGAACATCATGAATCAAGACAATAATCGTGCTAACATTTCACTTGAATCCAAGAAAGCATATAAGTGAAGATTTGATGTTCTCAAAAAAATTTTTTGCCATGATTATTTCAAAAACAAGCAAAATAAAGCAACAAGCAATGAAAATAAGAACCAACATGAAAAACTAACAAAAACTAAAAACTGAAAACGAAACTAAATAGTACATGACACCCCCCCAGACTTAAACTTTTCATCGTCCCGATGAAATCAATATGGTGGAGGAGGTGGAAAATTAGGAAAATCAGGGAAGAAAAATGCAAAATCTTTAACAAACCATTTAACTTCGTTTCTGAAAAAATTATGATACTCAAACAATTTATCAATATCATCCTGCACAAATCTCATAAAACCTCTAAGATCTTCATGAAATTCCATTTTAGCCTTATAAGCATTCATCATTTTAGAAATCTTATCACACAATTGTCTTTCACTCTTAAAACAATCTTGTAGCTTTTTAAATAGTTCCTCCTCCATAAGCTTCTTATTCTCAAGAAATTCATTAGTTGAATCTAAATCACTATGAATATTCTTTAAAGCAGAATTAAGTTCTTGAAACATAAAACTATGAATCTCTTGGTTACCCTTAGAAACATTTTATCGAGTAAAAGATGAAAAAGCTCTAGATTGTTGCCTAGCTAACTTTAAACACCAATTCTCTTTATTATGAATTGTAGTGAAATCATGATTGGGCAATTTTAAAGGGAAACCATTTTTAATGAATAAACTAAATCCATGCTCTTCATGCTTAATCATTTTCATTGCTAAACATGAATTCAAATCCAATGTACAAGAACTCTCCACCACCTCTAATTCACTCAAATCACATCCTAATACTAAGGCCAATTGAGTAAGTAATCCCCCCAAAATAATAGGTGTGGTAGAATTCGATTTCCCTAATTTTGCCAAATGTTTAAGAAAGAAATAACCAGAATTAATTTGAACATTTTCGACCATTGCCCACAAACAATACAAATCTATAAGTCTTACTGATCCCTCTTTGTCCTCCCTTCCAAATATAGTGTTTTCATGAATAAGTAAGCATATTTAAAAATAGGATTGATAATTTGGAAAACTCTAGAATTATGAGGATCAAATAGCGGTTGTTCAGAAATTTGTCGCCAAAAATGTGAATTCTCAAATTGGGGCAAAATCACACACACATCATTCTTTGGCAATTCATAACAAGTATTAAAATCTCCCAACGTCCATTCATAACTTTCATTAAACAAACGAAATTTAACCTTCCCCCCACCTTGAACATTATCAACCTCTATTGAGCTTAAAAATTCAAAAACAATTCTAGGATAAGTAGGATATTTTATGTTCACTAAACCACTCCATCCTATCCTTTCAAATAACCAAACTAAATCATCCTTAAACCCCAAAGTTTCTAAAGTTTCAACATCAAGAAACCTAGTGCCTAAAAGAGGTCGTTTACATAAAGAAGAATATCTATACCGTTGCTCATCACTAGAGAAAACAATACCAAAGTCATTAGAAATACCTTTAAAGCAAACATTCCTCTCCTTTCTTGCAACCACCTTCTCCTTCCCTTTTCTTATGGCCGAAATCTCCTCAATCACGTTTTCCATGGAAGAAAATCAAATCTCCTTAAGAAGAATGAGAAAGAAAAATTAGAAGAAGTAGTTTAAACCTTTAGAAATGGGAAAATAGGAAAGAGGAACGAGCGGCGGTACACGGCCGTGTGCCGCTCACACCCCGTGCCCTAATTCCCTAAAAAGATATGGATCAGGCCGTGTGATATCACACGGCCATATTCATTTCTCATCGCACGGCCGTGTCTGTGACACGGCCCCCTTCTCTTTCTTCTCTGGATTCCAGACACGGGCCGTGTCTGGGACACGGCCTAAACCTCTTCTTTCACGGGTTTCTTCGCACGGCCGTGTCTGGGACACGGCCTAGACCTTTTTCTCCTCGGGATATCTTACACGGTCATGTCTAGATGACACGGCCCAAACACCTCCCTTGAATGTCATGGCTTAACCTGAAAACAAAATTAAAAACAAGTAAAAATCAACAAAATGAATTTATACTAGCTAAAAGAATTCAATCTGGAGGGCGAGGTTCAGAAAAATACAACCTTTGTACCTCTTCTATTTTCGTACCATGAATATATTTTTTCAAACGTTGACCATTTACCTTAATTATCCCAAAATCTTTGTTCCAAATATCTACAGCTCCAAAAGGATAAACCTTCTTTACCTCATATGGACCCGTCCACCTTGACTTAAGCTTCCCAGGAAAAAGTTTTAATTTTGAATTGAACAACAAAACCAAATCTCTTACATTAAAGTCTTTACGAAGAATGTGCTGATCATGCCATTTCTTCGTCCTTTCTTTGTAAGATTTAGCATGCTCATATGCATCCATCCTTAATTCATCAAGTTCGTTCAACTGAAGCTTCCTTTTCTCCCCTGCTTCCTTTAAATCCATATTCAAATTTGCAATTGCCCAATAAGCCTTATGTTCTAGTTCAACTGGAAGATGGCAAGGCTTACCATAAACTAATTGAAATGGGGTCATCCCAATAGGAGTTTTATAAGCAGTTCGATATGCCCATAAAGCATCATCTAATTTCAATGCCCAATCCTTTCTTGAAGTGGATACAGTCTTTTCCAATATGGACTTAATTTCCCGGTTAGATATCTCAGCTTGCCCATTAGTTTGAGGATGATAAGGTGTTGCTACTTTATGCTTCACTCCATATCTTCTAAGTAAGTTTTCAAACTGTTTCTCTATAAAATGTGATCCTCCATCACTAATGACTGCCTTTGGCACCCCAAATCTTGGAAAGATAATACTCCTAAATAATTTGATAACTATTTTCACATCGCACGTAGGAGATGCCACAGCTTCTACCCATTTGGACACATAATCTACCGCCACAAGAATATACCTATTCTCATATGAAAGAGGGAAAGGTCCCATGAAATCAATTCCCCAAACATCAAATAACTCAACCTCAAGAATGTAATTTAACATCGTTTCATTTCTTTTAGTTGTATTCCCAGTTCTCTGACATTGATCACAAGATTGAACAAACAACTTAGCATCCCTGAATAAGGTTGGCCAATAAAATCCTGCTTGAAGAATTTTCGTAATCGTTTTTGAACTACCCAAATGTCCTCCATAGGACGAAGAATGGCAATGAAATAAGATATCTCTAACTTCTTCTTCAGGTATACATCTTCGATAAATCACATCATTGCACTTCTTATACAGGAGAGGTTCATCCCAAACATAATTCTTAACTTCTGAAAAAAACTTTTTCCTTTGTTGATGAGAAAAATCCGGAGGTAACACTCCACTAGCAAGGAAATCACAAAATCTGCGTACCAAGGAGTTTTCACACTTGATAAAGCTAATAAGTGTTCATCTGGGAATGTCATCAATAGGTAAATCAAAATTCACCTCATTTTCTGACTTTTGAGATATTCTAGACAAATGATCCGCTACTACATTTTCAGCTCCTTTCTTAACCCTAATCTCAAGGTTGAACTCTTGCAAAAGTAAAATCCACCTGATTAACCTAGGTTTAGCGTCTTTCTTTCCAAGTAGATACCGAATAGCTGCATGATCAGTATATACTATTACTCTTGATCCTACTAGATAGGATCTAAATTTATCAATAGCAAATACCACTGCCAATAATTCTTTTTCTGTAGTAGAATAGTTTACTTGGGCTGCATCAAGTGTTTTACTTGCATAATCGATCGCATGTAAAATCTTATTTCTTCGTTGTCCCAAAACTGCTCCTACAGCAAAATCACTAGCATCACATATTATTTCAAAAGGAAGATCCCAATCAGGTGCTTGAATGACTGGAGCTGTTGTAAGAGCACTCTTGATTTTATTGAAGGCTTCAATACATTCACTATCAAAACAAAACTCAACATCTTTAATCAACAGATTAGTTAATGGCTTGGAAATCTTTGAAAAGTCCTTAATAAAACGTCTATAGAAACCAGCATGTCCTAAAAAACTCCTAACTCCTTTTACATTGATGGGTGGGGGTAATTTGTCTATTACTTCCACTTTTGCTTGATCTACCTCAATACCATGCTCTGAAATTTTATGCCCCAAAATTATTCCTTCCTTAACCATAAAGTGACATTTTTCCCAGTTCAACACTAGGTTTGTATCTTCACACCTTTTTAGAACAGTAGAAAGATTTGACAAACAAGAATCAAAGTCATTTCCATAAACTGAGAAGTCATCCATGAAAACCTCCATAACTTTTTCTATTAAATCTGAAAAAATTGCCATCATGCATCTCTGAAAAGTGGCTGGAGCATTACAAAGCCCAAATGGCATCCGACGATAAGCAAAGGTACCATAAGGACAAGTAAAAGTAGTCTTCTCCTGGTCTTGAGGATGAATTGGAATTTGAAAAATTCCAGAATATCCGTCCAAGTAACAAAAGTAGGAATGTTTAGCTAATCTTTCAAGCATTTCATCAATAAATGGTAAAGGGAAATGATCCTTCCTTGTTTCTTTATTCAACTTCCGATAATCAATGCACATTCGCCACCCCGTCACTGTTCATGTTGAAATTAGCTTATCTTCTTCATTCTTGATAACAGTCATTCCTCCTTTCTTTGGAACCACGTGGACTTGACTCACCCATTCACTATCCGAAATTGGGTAAATAATCCCTGCATCAAGAAGTTTAATCACTTCCTTCTTTACTACCTCTTTTAAATTTGGATTTAGTCTCCTTTGATGCTCAATTGAGTTCTTGTACCCCTCTTCAAGTAAAATTCTATGCATACAGAGAGATGGACTAATCCCTTTTATATCATCAATTGTATATCCAATGGCCTTTCTATGCAACCTTAACTCATCCAACAGTCTCTTTGTTTCAAACTCATTTAACTGAGCATTAATTATAACTGGATAAGTAGAATTCGGCCCAAGAAATTCATACTTAAGATTTGGTGGTAATGGTTTAAGTTCAAGTTGAGGTGGTACTATTTCTGGTAAAACTGGCTCTTGTTCTATCAACATAGTCTCCTCCTTAGCCAAGCTTTCTTCTAAAAAATCTTCATTATCTAAAGACAGATCATCCTCCTTATGATCACCAGACATACCCCCTTTTCTGTTGAAAATGCTTTTTCACCAAACATTTTTGATAATGATTCACAGCACCAAGGAAATAATGTTTGGAAATCGTTTTGATTCAAGATAAGCCCTTTTTCAACATCATCCTTTTCTCTAATGAAATCCATTGTTAAGAATAAGCTATCTTGCTCTGCCCAATCATTGGAATTTTGCGTAATTCTGCCAACTATCTCAAAAGTTTCTTCTAGACTTTTTTTCAAAAATGATCCTCCAGATGCTAAATCTAGTTGATTCTTATTTGAGAAAGAAAGCCCAACATAGAACAAATGCATAATTAACCATTTCTCAATTCCATGATGTGGACATAACTGCAGAAGAGAAGAATATCTTTCCCAGGCTTGGTATAATTTTTCTCCATCCAATTGCTTAAAATTTAAAATTTGACTTCTCAAATAAGTAGTTTTCCTTGGAGGGAAATATTAGTCAAGGAATTTTTGCTCTAACTCGTCCCATGTTTTGATACTTTGAGACTTTAGAGAATTATACCATCTTTTTGCAGCATCCTTCAGACTAAAAGGAAAAGCAAGCAGCTGAACAATATCAGATGAAACTTCTTCATATTTCAAAGTATAACAATATCTATAAAACTCCATCAAATGGGAATAAGGGTTCTCAATCTCCAATCCTCCAAACTGAGTTTTCTGAACCATGGAAACAAAAGATGGTTTGAGTATAAAATTTCTTACTTGTATGTTAGGGTAAACAATTGCTCCCATTTTTTTGCAGACTTCGGAGCTCCATAATCTCCTAGTGACTTGCACACCATGTTTAGATATTCTTGTTCTTCTATTTGCCTTTGCAGAATTCTTCTTTTATGGAAAGTTCTGTCAATCTCAGGGTCAAAAGGAAAGAATTCCCCTGCAAAGTTAGATTTTCGCATACACAAGAACAAGATAGCAAATGACAATTCAATAGAAAAAGAAAAATAAAAGAATCAAAAATACAGAATTGAATTTGTACAAAAAGAATTAACAAGAAGTAAAAGTTATACAAGAAAGTAAAAATAGAAATCTAATGATTAGTTACAACTATGCAATATGAAAGGAAAACAAATGTTATGTTTAGTCTAACTCAATTGATAATTCCTAATGTTATAGCGCAATCCCCGGCAACGGCGCCAAAAACTTGTTACGCTCCGCAAGTGTACGGAAATGTCGCAAGTAATATAAAAGATTATCGTATCCACAGGGACTGGAATAAGCACTAGAAATATCTTAATGTGAATTAGCTAAACAACTATCCAATTGTTTAAAATGCAAAGTGAAGGTAAACAAATCTAATATTAAAGATCAACAAACAAGAGTTTAGTGTTTTGGGTTATGATAAAGGGAGATTCTAGGAGTTTCAGTTTCTTTGTAAGATTTCTTGAATGTAAATGGTTCACCAATTTTTATCTCTCAATTGCCAAACACTTGTAGAAAGTTGTCGGTTCTCTCTTGCAATAGATAACCGGCTAAGGACTGAGAAATGTATCTAAATATGATCAATTAGACGTGAACCTACGTTGTCCTTACACAGAAGCGCACCTATTACTATGCCTTCCTTGGATATCAACATAGAAGCCCACAACTTATTAATCTATCAAGATACAAGAAACTAATCACAAGATCCATCCTACTCTCTTGAATATTCCTATTTTCTCTTCAAGATTATCTCTCAAACGTCCTTACACGAGCTTGCACCTGTCACGTGGATCCCTCGGATGATCGAGTGAGAGTTTATCTTTACAAAGTCCACAAGAAATCCAAACAATCAATCAAGAATGAGAATTAAGCACAAATCACCATTAATCATTCAAGATCTAATTGATACAAAGCAAGACAATGTCATTGAAACAAGAAATTGGCAAATCCATAAGAGATTTCATCAATCCATCATACAAATACTCCCTTAATCCTAGAATACAAGATCTACTCCATGAATCGAGGAAGAATACCCAAAGAAATAAAGATTACAAGCATTTCTTAAATCCCCAATCCAAGAAACCAAGAAAAGGGGGAAAGAGAAAACTTATCTACGAAGAAGCCTCGTCTTCGGATCCAATCCTCGCTCCGGAGTCGAAATCGTCAAGAACTCCCCTCGAATCGCCCAGAAATCCTCCTAAGAATGGGAGGATACCACCAAATCTTGCCTTCTCCCAAAGGGGGAGAGATCCCCTTTCAATTCATGAAGGAGGGTTTAAATAGAGGAGGCAATCGGGCGCCACACGGCCTCATGACACGGCCGTGTGAGATTCACACGGCCATGTCCAGTTCCTTCTCTGCCAAAGCTGCATGGCCGTGTGACTCACACGGCCAGGACCCTTCTGTTCTCTGGAAATGCTACCACCTGCTTAGCCTCTGGAAACCTCACACGGTCGTGTAGATCTACACGGCCATGTAAGGCATCTGCTCTAATTTCTTCAAATCAAGACACGGCCGTGTGAGATTCACACGGCCATGTCCTCTTCCCTTCCTGTTAAAACTACACGGCCGTGTGTGGTACACGACCTGATGCTCTCTCCCTTCAATTCCTTCCAAGCTTGCCCGAGGATGCATAATCTTCACCAATTTCGACTCCTGTGTACAGAAAATGCACAAAAAGCAGATCTCCGAACCAAAAGAGTAAATATGCTAAAAGGAAAGCTGGAAGTATAAAAGTGCATAGATCAAGCATGCTCAAAGTATGTAAATGTGCGTAAAAACATGCATAAAAGAGTATATAATCTACGCACATCACCTGTGGAGATCAACACCGAGTCACACCTTCATCAATGATCTTCTTCATCTCGAGCCCTAGCTTCGACCATTAGTTGTGGCAGCCGCTGCTTTATCGACACCTTAGAGCGACTCCATTCTGCTTCAGCCACTGATTTCGGCAGCAACCTCCTTTGGCAGCTGGCAGCAGGTCAAGTGGTAGCACTACGGATTTTGGACATTGATTTGGAGCGAGCAGCACAATGTGGATTTTATTTTCATATGATCAATAAGTAAAGGCGGGTACTTCTTGCTTTGTTTCTTTTAATACTTTGACCTTAGTGCATGAACTATTTTGGATAAGAAACTTTTTTTATCTTGACTCCACTCTTATTTTCCCATGCTTGATACTTCCACGTGACCTTTGAGAAATTCATTTCCATATCTATACAGTCTCTTGTTGTTGTCCATGATTAATAGCAGATACTAAATACCATGTTTGTATGCTTTGACTGTTGTTTGTTACATACTATAATGAGCATGCTGGTTTCATGTAGCATACCTAATTTTGTTTATATTTGTATGATGATTGTTGCATTTGGCGCATCATGTCATGACATACATGTCAACGACCAATTCTCCCTTGGGGCCGAGAGAGTCGTTGACTAGAGCCGCATCCTAGGCCACTCGAGAGAGTGGTAGCTAGAGTCGATGCCGCTTGTCCTGTCGTGCCGCACTCGACCACTCATGGAGAGTGGTAGCTAGAGTTACGAGCAGCAGGGACCCCGTCGCAGATGTAGCTAGTTAGCTACTATGCAACTGTCCCCTCGGCCACTCGTGAGAGTGGTAGCTGGAGTGGTGTACAGTCTATCACTGACCCGGCCTCTCGACCATACAAGGGTCATGGTGCAGAGAGGTGGGCGGGAGTGACCATCCGTACATACGCTGTTGTTATTATATTTGCTTTGGCTGCTGCTGTCTATATATGATGTTATTTCTTACTTACTGCTGTTGTTCACATATGCTGATATGCTTATTTGTGTTGAGATATATTCTCATTGTAGATGTTTAGTCATTGGAAATTTGTATATACCTTGCTTATTACCTTTGTAGTTATGAGCAGTACTGTAGCAGATTAGTGCCCTTTCTGACCCTCTATACCTAGCCTAGGATATGATTTTTCAGGTATGAGCATTTATGTTGGTTCTATTGTAGTATCTGCTATTTTCCTTATGAGACTGTATACTGTTGACACTCTCTACTTATATGTTATGTTCATGCACTATCTCTTCTCTTTACCCGCTGAGTTCCAATACTCACCACCCCACAAAATGGTTTTCTTTCGCCAGGTAATAGGTAGATGAGTCATGGATGCTTGGAGAGATGACGACTACCAGTCCTGGGTCCTACGTCACACTCGAGGATAGTTTCTTTTTGGGTTTTGTTATCATTTGGGTGGTATGTTGATTTTGTGTATTTTTACTTTTCAATAAGTCGATGTGAATTTTGGAGTCAAGTCTGGTGATTGCAGGCATTTTTGTTAGTGTCGTTGTTGGTCTTACGTTCGTATCATTTTTTGTTTTCCACTGCGTTTATCTTGTTCTAGTCGTGTGGGCTATTATTATATTGCGTGGTTGTGTGTTTATTTCATTGTTGTCCAGCCGGGTAGGCTGAGTATATTAAATTGCGTGGTTATGTTGTTTCTATTGTGTATATATTCCAGCCGTATGTGGCTGTGTATATTTTGTATGTAGTAATGCTTCAGATTGTCACCCGTACAGGGGAGATACTGCCAGATTGTTTTCTGACAGAGACTCCTCTGGGACGTGACAGAAATGTACTAGGAGTTTGGTTTCATTGTATTGCTAATCAATGAACTAATGATCACCAATTACCCATCCTCTATCCCTACACACATGTAGGAAGTTTGATTCATTACTGACACTTCTCTGCGATAGTCATGTCAAAATATCATCTCTATTAACATCCAATGCTACCTAATGGAAGTGATTCCTATGAAGTCTAGTTTAAGGGGTACCCTTGTCACTAGGGCCCCTGGTCATACATCTACATGTAACGACCACCCTTCTTACTACTACTATTACTCTCTAAGAGTGACCGTTACTTATCTACTACTCTACTTAACCGGTTTATTAAAAATCACATGGAAAACCCTACCGAAAAATTTCGGCAGAGTCTCCCCTGTACCGGTGACCATTTTCCATAATACAAACATAATATACTCAGCCACAGGCAACTGGAAATATATTCCAATCAACCACGCAGTTTAATAAGAAATGAAAACTAACCACAACCACGCAGTTTAATAATTCAAATCATGCAGATAATGAAAAACTGAAAACATGACCTCTTACTACATAATTCTCTTATCAACTTAATAAGAACTTAAACTAAACAAATTCTTAAACTAAATGAGTTCTTTAGCTAAGTCCCAAGGACCTCCATAGTCCACACATCACACACTCCTCTTGCATCTCCTTGTCGCCTTCCTTCACTGTATCTTTTCTTTCCCTTTATCTGCAGTAGGAGGAAATGCAGTCTATAAGCATAAAGCTTAGTGAGCGCTATCTACTCACAAAAACTCGATATGCATGTATAAAAATAAAAACATGCTAAAACTGAATGCTAACATATAAAACTACTCATGCTCATATATAGCAAAGGAATCATACTAACTGAAATACTAAACATGTATAGCTAATCATGCTCATAAGAATGAAACTATAAAAGAAGCATACTAAACATGTAAAGCTACTAAACATGTAAAGCTACTAAACATGTAAAACTACTAAACATGTAAAGCTAAACAGGCTGAATAATCTAGTAGCAAGGAAACAATTGAAACTACTACTGCATGCTTCAAATAACAAGAAAACTAACTTTCTAATTCTAGACAGATTTGAAGCTCGTTTCATTTGTTTCAAAACTTATACTTTAATACTTCAAAATAATAATAAACTTCTTTTGGGCCCGGCATTGTACCACTTAGCGCACATTCTTAATAAGAATCGAGGTAGCTAATCCCGAAACTACTAAGATACTTCTAGGCCTTGTGCCTAGGGGCATCTTGGATCTCATCCCTTGGACCTTGTGTCCGGTACATGCCCTTTAAAAGTAAAATACTTTCTTTTTAACTATAACTTCTTTATACTTGCCCTTACTTGGCATTTAAGCAAACACCTTGTGTGCGCTTTTGATATTCAATCTTCTGGAATTGAAATCAAGTCTAAACCTTAGTCTTTCTTGCTGATAGTTCTTAAAGATAGAAACTCATGCTTATGTAATAGCAAAGAAACTAATAACTGCATGCTCAAGATATTCTAATAGCAAAAGAGACTAGAAAGTATCACCGTACACATCTAATGGCAAAGGGAACTGATCATGCTTAATTAATAGCAGATGAATTCAACTGATGTTCAACTAATAGCAATGAAGACTGTTAAGGCTACTGGTGTTCAAACAAAGCTACTGTTAAGATTGTCCCTGTTCACTTGATAACAAACAAAGCTACTGTTATTTAGTAATAGCATGGAAGGGTTGTACACATACATGTGATGACAAATAAAAGCTACTGTTAAAAGGCTTAAATTGCAATGCTATATATGTGATTCAACCTCACAAGCTACTTGATATACAGAAGTGCACATCAAAGGCTCACGCTTTAAGAGATACAACGTTTACAATTTCATGCCCTCATTAACCCGAATCCATCTATACTTCCTTGAACATGACAAGCAAAAAAATCACTTGTTTCAGACCCAAACTAAGAATAAATTCCAAAGCTCCATTCCATGGGGACATAATAATAACAGAAAAAAACAATAAAAGAAGTAGATCTAAGCAAAGGTCTAAACAACATGTCTACCCATTCAAATTCCTTCTCCTCTTCTTTAACAAACTCATGACATCAAAGGTAAGAGAATTATCATTGATAACCTAGATTCGAATCTGTTCTTCATGCCTAACCTAAACTATCCTTCTCTTCTTTCTTTTGGGTTCACGGCAGCAACAAAGAAAATAAATACAAGCTTCATGAAACATACTCCGAAATCAACACAAGGACTAGCATAAATCCGAAACAAAAAGACATGCTATGGATGATAAGGAATGAAATCAAATTCCGAAATCAAAAGGAAAAGAAGATCATTGTCGCGGAACTACTCCTACTGCAGGTGAGAAGCAACTCACCGAGCGATCTTGGACTTACAACCGAAAAGGAGAAGTCTAGGGTTCCGGATAGGTGAAGATTCCCGTGATCCCTTGCGGCAACACCTTCTCCTCGATGAAGGGGACTCGCGATTGTGAAGATCTCACTGGGAAAAACCCTCGCCGGCCGCCGGAGACGAAGCTAAAGCTTCGTATTTCATTCGCTCGGCAGAAGCGGCGCCGTCGCACGCAAGGAGAAGAGGAAAAGAATTTTGAGAGAAAATTTTAGGTTTTCGAAATAAGATTTAAATCTTATACCTTAGGTTATTTTCATTTCTAACTTTACCTTATATACTTGTCGCTGCATATCTGATGGCGCAGTTGGTCCGTTGAGTTTTGCTCGAAGCCACAGGTCTAGGCTTCGATTCTCAGCCGCGCCCCTTTTATTTCCAATTTATTTTACTGTTCCTAACTACTAGTTAAATATATATCGCTCCATATATGATTAACAAAAACCGTGTAGCTCAGCTGGTTGGGCCGATTTTGCTTGGGTCAGTCTGACCCGAGATCGTGGGTTCGAATCTCACCTTCAATATTTTTTTTAAAACTTCTTTCTTTTTGTAACCCTACTAAACGACCTCCAAAAATTACGTAAAAATACTCTAAAAATTTCTAAAAATCTCTAGAATATTTTAAAAGTATTTCCAAATATTTTTATGGACTTTCAGAACTTGAAATAGGGAAAATTGGGTCGTTACACTACAAGAATACATAAAATACATGATAACATAAACATAGAATAATCCAATAAGCCTAATTCAATACTTCCTTGTGAGAATTACTCCTCGTTTCAAGGTGATGTTCTAGATGTTCAGTTAAAAGGTTACCCTTGTCTCTAGAGGACCTTGGACATACGATCTAGAGCATCCCAACTATAGGATGAACAAAACTATACAATTATTCAACTGAATATGATAACTAAGCATAAACACATCACACACATATAAGATAGAATGAATACAAGATAAGTAATATTATATGGAAAGGAAATTGGCATATCCAAGAGTATACATCAATAACATATCACAATTACTTTGTTAATCCTAGAACGATAAAATCCACTCCATAACAAGAAGGAAAGAATCCAAAGACAATGAAATCATAAGTTTAAAACTCAATCTAAAGAGAAGAAGGAAGAAGAAACTTATCTAAAATGTTGAGTGTTCTTCGGATCCAATCTTACGTCTCTGAAGTCAAAGGAGATGATGAAAACGACTCCGAATCTTTAATCAGAGTGCGAAAAATGTGTAGATTTGAACCAAGATGGGTCTCCCAAAGGAGAGAGCCTTCCTCCCCTCAAAAAGGGGAAGAACTCCCTATGTCATGATGTGCCCTTTAGCACGGCCAAACCTTGAAACCGTGTTGCTAGAGTGACACGGTCGTGCCTTTTGGCATGGCCATGGTTTGATTCTACTCATCTGGAAGTGGCACAGACATACCTTTTGGCACGACCGTGGCTTGATCAGATTCTGGTTGTTTGGAATAATCGTGCCTTTTGGCACGACCCTAGCTTGTTTAGGTACTGGTGAGTAGGCAAAACTGTGTGAAACCACATGGCCAGAGGTGGACACTTTTCTGAATGGATGGCATGGTCGTGCCCTTTGGCATGGCTATGTGCTTCTTGGCCATGGATAAAGGGCCACAACCGTGTGAAACCACATGGCTAAAGCTCTGCTCTCTTCTTTTGTCTCTCCAAAGCATGTTTTAACGTCGATTTCACTCTAAAAATGGATCTTATTAATAGAAAAACAAATAAAACTAGATCTCTAACAAAGAGAGTAATTATGCTAAAAATAACAAAGAGGGGTAAAAATGCATAGAACATACGCAAAGAAAGCAAGTGAATATGCGTTAAAGCATGCATAAAAGTATATATATTCTATACACATCACACCTCCATACTTAAACATTTGTTTATCCTCAAGCAAACTGCCACAATCTAGATCTATGTGCTAATATAATGCAACATAATCTCTAGTGAATCAATCCAACTCTATCAACTAATTTCAATGATGAGCATGATCATAGACCTAAGAAAGGACTAATCATAAGTTATTGTGCACAGTGTAATAAGTGACTTAAGCTCTTCAAATTTAATCTCTAATCATAGTCAAGTCCTCATCCAAATGAATTCCTCGTGTTTCTAGAGATAGATACTTACCTACCACACGCTTGGTTCATATTTCTTAGTCTACCCAAAGTCTCAAAGGCGTGTGTTCGACATCAAGAGAAATATAGCATTTATTTCCTATGTAACCTAATTCGGTCTCAAAGAGATAACTTGCTAGTTTCTACTTGCGAAACTATTTTTTATATCCGTTATTCTTCTCTCTCTCTCTCTTTTTTCTCAAAGTGATTGCATTGTGTTACCCTTAAATTTTTCTCTCTTTTATCTTAGTGCTTTAAATGTAACATTAACAACCATAGGGATATTTAAATTTTTTCAAACAAACTTACATGATATAAGCATCATCCAGTAACCAAGATGTAGTCTAAGAAATTACCATGGATACCTAAATACTAAACAAATAGGATGAATCATGACTATTCCAGAGTTATCTACTATTCAAGTTTAAGCAAAGTGAAAATAAGATCTTTAAAATCATACCAATAATCAAATTTATCTCATTATAATATGATGTTCACTTCGTACTACTAGAGATAGAGAAAAGAAGTTCACTTAATATACTAGCAATATCTCAAATAACAACATGAATCTAGATATAAACATGTTAACATTTTTTCTATTGGACAAGCCAACAGTAAGGTGAAGATTAATGTTCTCAATAAGCCATAAAATCAACCAAAGAGATAGTTGAAGTGATAATCAAAATGACTAAAGAAAACTACACTCAAAATAAGAATTGACATGAAAACAAGCTAAATTGAAACTAAAATAAACTGAACTTTAAAGAAAATGACACTATGTACAACACCCCCTAGATTTAAACCTTTCATTATCCCGATAAAATTAATATAGCAGAGGAGGGGGAAAATCGAGGAATTCAAGAAGGTCAAAAAAGCTATTAATGAACCACCTAACCCTATTAATGTGAATTTGTCTCACGGATCCTTTGAAATCCTCATTCAACTTCATTTCATTCCTTTAAACATCCATAAATTCAAACATTTTCTAGCACAGTTCTCTCTTTCTCTTAAAACACTCATGCAAATATTGAAGTTTCTTGTCCACCAAATATTTTTGTTTCCTCAACATATCATTATGTAATGGATGGTCATGATGAAGAGTGTCTAAAATAGGGTGAAACTCTTAGAAATTGAATCTGGTAATGTCTCGACTACTTGAAGGGATATGTTAGGAGGCTAGCTTGGAGAAAGGAATAGATTGCTTATTGGCCATAGACAAGAGCCAATTATCCTTAATTTGAATGGTGGTTAATCTTAGATTTGGCAATTATAAAGAAAAATTATTTTTAAGCATGAGACAGTAGCCATGACGATCTCGTCGTATCATACAAATTGCTAAGCATAAGTCTAAATCAATTCCTCGGATATTCTCCACCATCTCTAAATCCTCAAGATCACAGTCTAGCACCACCGTCATACGGGCCAGCATTCCTCCTAAAATAATGGAGCTAGTAGAGGGAATCTTTCATAACTTCACTAAGTATTTTAGGATATGATATCCTGAATTGATTGGAACATCTTCCACCATTGCCCACAATAGTATAATTCAGAGAGCCTCATTATTCCTTTATTATCACCACGTCCAAATATTGTATCCCTCATAACCAATTTAAGATAGTGGAAAATTGGATTAGTGATATTAGTAACTTTAGATGAGTGCGGATCAAAATGAGATTGTCTACTAATCGACCCCTATATATTTGAGTTTTCGATCTAGGGAGTATTGTATGTGTTCCATCACATGGAAATTTAAAGCATGAGTTAAAATCATCAATGGTCCAAATATAGTCATCATTGAATAAGTGGAATGTAATCTTCCCTCCTCCTTGAACGTTGTGATTATTAATGGAGCTCAAAATTTCCAAGACAATTCTAGAGTATGTTGGGTATTTCATGCTCATAAAGTCATTCCATCCTATCCTCTCAAAGAGCCAATCAATATCATCTTGAAAACCTAGAATATCTAAGATTTTATGATCCATAAATCTAATACTCAAGATGGAACATTTCAACAATGAATCATATTGATGATTTTGTTCATCACTAGTAAAAATAATACTAAAGTTGTTAGATATATCCTTGAAGTGAGCGTTTGGATCTCCTAGAGAGTCAATCCTCTCCTTTCCTTTGCTTGTTAGAACAACTACATTCTTTAATTGATTTGTCATCCTAGATGATGGAGAAGCCAAGTCTAAGGTGGTGTGAAAACTCTAGAAAGGGAGAAGGAGGTTAATGGTAGAGGTTGAGAAAGGCAAATGGAGGACTTTTGAATGGGGAGAAAATGAGAGGAGGATGTGAAAAGGGGTGATGGCGGCGGCACAGCCGTGTGAGGTTCCACATGCCTGTGCTGTAACGCCCACCCTTCTTACCCAACCAAAGGTGGCGCTACGTTCTTATACTACTTACGTACATGCTTCAGTTATAACAGCGGAAGAATAAAAACTTTAAAGAATTTAATTTATTAAGCATGATATCACATATTCTGATTAGTTCGAATGTGCATATATTGATCATATAACTAAAAATATTAATTTGTCCGAATCGTTCTTGCCGAGTCACCACCACACACATCACTATCTGCTCCTCCTGCTGCTCCGTTGTACATCCAGCTTTCTCTTTTATCTGCGGTACAAGGAAAGTAAGCTATGAGCACTCATGGCTCAGTAAGTTGTAACACCCCTAGAAAGCCTAGATAAGAAAGTAAGGATAATGAGAGTACGAATGAAAAGAAGGTGTAAATATTCTAAGTTAAATATTAAGATGGATTTAGATGATTAAAACTTTATGAAAGAAAAATAAAGTTGAGAGTATAAATCATCTATGCATGATTTAAAATGTATGGAATTAATATGGACAAAAGGAAGAAATATGAGATAATATATATATGTATGAAATATTTATGCATAATGCATAATATAGTAATATACAAATTATTATGTACAAAAGAAAATAAAATGTTAGAAGAGAGATTGAACCTTGGATCTCTTGTAAGGAACATGTATAGGATACCAAAGGGGATAGGAGAATTATTGATAAGGAGAGAAAGGATTAAGTAGTTAAGAATAAGAAAGGATTCTTTCTACTTAAAAGGAAAAGGAAGTAAAAAGAAATAAAAATATACATAAACAAGTTTTGATCCTTGGTTCTCTTGTGGATGCATGCATGTGTTAACCAAGTGGGATAGGAGAGGATATTGTAAGAGGAGAGATAGGAATTTTAATTAAAGGAGAGAAAAGAGAGAAATTAAAGGAAAGAAAAGAGAGAACTCAAAAGGCATTTCTCTAGAATATTCTTGTCATTTAAGGGGAGAAATGAATAGGGAGGATGGATCAAGTCAAGTTTCCTCCCCTCATTTTAGTATAAATAGGCATGGAGGGTGACTTCAACTTCATCCCCCACTCATTCTCCTCCTCTCCTCCCTTTTGTGCCGAGACTCACCTCTCCCTCTCTTCTTCTTCTTGTTGCCGAGCAACACAAGAGGAAGAACCTCTTCTTCCTCTTCACTCTCTCCCTCTTTCTCTCTTGTTGTTGCCGAGCAACACAAGAGGAAAGAGAAGCCTCTTCTTCCTCCTCCTCTCCACCAAAAGACCTAGCCACTCCTCTCCTCCATTGGTGCCGAGCAAAGCAAGCAAGGAAGAAAGGTCCAAGCAAGTTCTCAACTCTAGGAAACTTAAGCGAAGAAGGTAAGCTTCCCCTCACCTGTGGTACAAGGCTTTTTATATATTTTTCAGATTTTATGAGGATTTTAAAACCTAGAAACAAGTTTGAGAAAATTCGGTTAAGAAGAGCTTTCGAAATCTAGTGAGGTTTAACTAAGTCTACACTACATGATAGATTTTCTATGCCATAGAAAAGGGATCTTCTTCATGTTTTTACACCTATATGATGCTTGATCAAAGGAGTACTTAACCCTAGAATTTCGGCCAAAAATATTTTTAAGAGGCTAGGAAAATTATTGTTTTACCCAACTAGTACGAGGTTCTCCCTATGAAATGTTAAGGATCATGTATTTGTTTTCTTGTTTAGAAGATAATTGAAAATAAAAGAAAAAAAAAGGAAAGGAACCTAGGAAGTGTTATACATAATGAGAAAGAATGAAATTTATGCTATGTATATGCCATGATATGTGATAGCATAGGAAATGCTATACATAATGAGAAAAGAATGAAATTTATGTTATGTATATGTCATGATATGTGATAGCATAGGAAATGCTATACATAATGAGAAAAGAATGAAATTTATGTTATGTATATGCCATGATATGTGTTAGCATAGGAAATGCTATACATAATGAGAAAAGAATGAAATTTATGTTATGTAAATGCCATGATATGTGATAGCATAGGAAATGCTATACATAATGAAAAGAAATGAAAAATGAAATGCATGAAAGATTGTTAGGGATATGATATGATAGTTATGCATGATAAATTATTTTTGTATGGTTTGTACCAAGGGTGGGCTCCGTAAACGCCCCGGGGTCGATGGAATAAGACTCGGGCCTCGTCAGAAATGGGCTTCTGAATGCCCTAGGTCGATGGAGTAAGACTCGGACCTAGTATGTATGTATGGTAGGGTTCAAGACTTGCTACCTTGGACCTACTTAAGAAGCGCGCGCATTATGTATGTGGTACAAACCGGGATCCCCTTAATGATGATATTAATTTCAAGTACTTATAAGTATAAGTTTTCAAATTCATGATGCATTGCCTACATATGTGCTTGAATTATCTGATGATTAGATATTATGTCACGTGATATTATGATATGACTATGAATATGATACCCTTGTATGTCGTATGCTTATGATACCTCGCATGATATTGATATGCAATGATATGAATTCGGTTTTAGTGAGTAGGAAAGGAACTTACTGAGCCATGAGTGCTCATAGCTTACTTTCCTTGTACCGCAGATAAAGAAGCTGGATGAGCTAGAGGAGCAACAGGAGGAGCAGATAGTGATGTGTGTGGTGGTGGCTCGGCAAAGAACGATCCGGACAAATTAATATGATTAGTTATAGAATCAACATATGCACATTTGAACAAATCAGAATATGTGATATTATGCTTAATAAATTAAATTCTTTAAAGTTTTTATTCTTCCGCTGTTATAACTAAAGCATGTACGTAAGTAGTATAAGAACGTAGCGCCACCTTTGGTTGGGTAAGAAGGGTGGGCGCTACAGGTGGTATCAGAGCCAAGTTAGCCAGCTCACTACACACACATCAAGCTCCTTCCTGCCGCTCCAAGTAAGTACAGTTGCATAATTTATTTGTATGCAAAATAGTATGATACTCTAAGATACATGAATGGTAGCCTAGGAAGGATACCTTATGCTATACCCTAGAGAATGGTGCATGATGATAAGTAGGATGCATGAATGGTAGCCTAGATACAAGAACCTTAGGCTATAACATAAGAGGAATAATGAATCTTTAAAATCTTGTAGAAATGGACTATATCCCGTTTAAATATGATTCCGAGGATGTGGAATATTCTGACGAATACCTCGAGTTCGCGGATGAACCCGATATGCTAGAATACTTCGACAACTATGTGAGTGACTCGGAATCTCCGGAACACGGCGAGTTCGGAGAGGAAGATCTCGAGGAAATCGAGGAAGGGAATTCGGACGATAATGAAGATGAAGATTCAGAAATTATGGAATATTATGAAGGAGAGAACGAGTTTCCTGAGATAGGCGGGGATGAATTTAACCTTGCTGAATACATGGAAATGGGTTTCAACCCCAACGATATAATAGACTTCGAGTGGGGACTGAACAACCTCGAGGGGGAACTAAACAAAGACCCGATGGAACCGGACGAACATGTTGAAGAAGACGAGGGAATGGATGAAGAGACAATAATCGACCCAGAAGAGGCATCGGAGATTCAACCTCCGATAATGCCTGATCCACCCCAGAATGATCTGGGCAAGTCGATACAGGTTGGGTTGATGATGACTACTGCTATCATGTCCTTTATGGCAGGAGTAGTCACAACCTACCTGGCCTTTTAAGAGAAGGAGTTATGAACAAAATTAAATGCTACGACTGTGGACTGGAAGGACATCTGTCTAGAGACTGCCCTACCAAAACTAAAGCACCACAGTATGTGCCGAACCAAGGTGGTCCCGCAAGGTTATACCAACTGCAGACTTCTATTGAGGGACCTTCAATAAGTCAAGGGAGATTGGAAGCTCCACCAGTATCTAAGGAATCGGAGCAGAAATTGTTATTCTAAGTTCGGGGACGAACTTTCAATAAGTAGGGGAGTTTGTAACACCCCTAGAAAGCCTAGATAAGAAAGTAAGGATAATGAGAGTACGAATGAAAAGAAGGTGTAAATATTCTAAGTTAAATATTAAGATGGATTTAGATGATTAAAACTTTATGAAAGAAAAATAAAGTTGAGAGTATAAATCATCTATGCATGATTTAAAATGTATGAAATTAATATGGACAAAAGGAAGAAATATGAGATAATATATATATGTATGAAATATTTATGCATAATGCATAATATAGTAATATACGAATTATTATGTACAAAAGAAAATAAAATGTTAGAAGAGAGATTGAACCTTGGATCTCTTGTAAGGAACATGTATAGGATACCAAAGGGGATAGGAGAATTATTGATAAGGAGAGAAAGGATTAATTAGTTAAGAATAAGAAAGGATTCTTTCTACTTAAAAAGAAAAGGAAGTAAAAAGAAATAAAAATATACATAAACAAGTTTTGATCCTTGGTTCTCTTGTGGATGCATGCATGTGTTAACCAAGTGGGATAGGAGAGGATATTGTAAGAGGAGAGATAGGAATTTTAATTAAAGGAGAGAAAAGAGAGAAATTAAGGGAAAGAAAAGAGAGAACTCAAAAGGCATTTCTCTAGAATATTCTTGTCATTTAAGGGGAGAAATGAATAGGAAGGATGGATCAAGTCAAGTTTCCTCCCCTCATTTTAGTATAAATAGGCATGGAGGGGTGACTTCAACTTCATCCCCCACTCATTCTCCTCCTCTCCTCCCTTTTGTGCCGAGACTCACCTCTCCCTCTCTTCTTCTTCTTGTTGCCGAGCAACACAAGAGGAAGAACCTCTTCTTCCTCTTCACTCTCTCCCTCTTTCTCTCTTGTTGTTGCCGAGCAACACAAGAGGAAAGAGAAGCCTCTTCTTCCTCCTCCTCTCCACCAAAAGACCTAGCCACTCCTCTCCTCCATTGGTGCCGAGCAAAGCAAGCAAGGAAGAAAGGTCCAAGCAAGTTCTCAACTCTAGGAAACTTAAGCGAAGAAGGTAAGCTTTCCCTCACCTGTGGTACAAGGCTTTTTATATATTTTTCAGATTTTATGAGGATTTTAAAACCTAGAAACAAGTTTGAGAAAATTCGGTTAAGAAGAGCTTTCGAAATCTAGTGAGGTTTAACTAAGTCTACACTACATGATAGATTTTCTATGCCATAGAAAAGGGATCTTCTTCATGTTTTTACACCTATATGATGCTTGATCAAAGGAGTACTTAACCCTAGAATTTCGGCCAAAAATATTTTTAAGAGGCTAGGGAAATTATTGTTTTACCCAACTAGTACGAGGTTCTCCCTATGAAATGTTAAGGATCATGTATTTGTTTTCTTGTTTAGAAGATAATTGAAAATAAAAGAAAAAAAAAGGTAAAGGATATACATAATGAGAAAAGAATGAAATTTATGTTATGTATATGTCATGATATGTGATAGCATAGGAAATGCTATACATAATGAGAAAAGAATGAAATTTATGTTATGTATATGCCATGATATGTGTTAGCATAGGAAATGCTATACATAATGAGAAAAGAATGAAATTTATGTTATGTAAATGCCATGATATGTGATAGCATAGGAAATGCTATACATAATGAAAAGAAATGAAAAATGAAATGCATGAAAGATTGTTAGGGATATGATATGATAGTTATGCATGATAAATTATTTTTGTATGGTTTGTACCAAGGGTGGGCTCCGTAAACGCCCCGGGGTCGATGGAATAAGACTCGGGCCTCGTCAGAAATGGGCTTCTGAATGCCCTAGGTCGATGGAGTAAGACTCGGACCTAGTATGTATGTATGGTAGGGTTCAAGACTTGCTACCTTGGACCTACTTAAGAAGCGCGCGCATTATGTATGTGGTACAAACCGGGATCCCCTCTAATGATGATATGAATTTCAAGTACTTATAAGTATAAGTTTTCAAATTCATGATGCATTGCCTACATATGTGCTTGAATTATCTGATGATTAGATATTATGTCACGTGATATTATGATATGACTATGAATATGATACCCTTGTATGTCGTATGCTTATGATACCTCGCATGATATTGATATGCAATGATATGAATTCGGTTTTAGTGAGTAGGAAAGGAACTTACTGAGCCATGAGTGCTCATAGCTTACTTTCCTTGTACCGCAGATAAAGAAGCTGGATGAGCTAGAGGAGCAACAGGAGGAGCAGATAGTGATGTGTGTGGTGGTGGCTCGGCAAAGAACGATCCGGACAAATTAATATGATTAGTTATAGAATCAACATATGCACATTTGAACAAATCAGAATATGTGATATTATGCTTAATAAATTAAATTCTTTAAAGTTTTTATTCTTCCGCTGTTATAACTAAAGCATGTACGTAAGTAGTATAAGAACGTAGCGCCACCTTTGGTTGGGTAAGAAGGGTGGGCGCTACATAAGTTCCTTTCCTACTCACTAAAACCGAGAATCATCGTATATCAAGAATGGATCAACATATCATCGTCTCAACTAATCATAACATAACATATCATTCTATTCAAACATATCATGCATATTTCTTATTCACATATCATTTCATAGAAGCTTGAATATCATATCATAAAACAAATAAATCACAAGCATGATACATACAAGGGCATCATATTCATATCATAATATCACATGACATTATATCATATCATCATATAATTCAAGCACATATGAATGTAGGCAATGCATCGTGAATTTGAAAACTTATACTTAATAGTACTTGAAATTAATATCATCATCATTTGGGATCCCGGTTTGTACCACATACATCATGCGTAGGTCCAAGGTAGCAAGTCTTGAGCCCTACCATGCATACATACTAGGCCCGAGTCTTACTCCATCGACCTAGGGCACTCAAAGGCTCATTACTGACGAGGCCAGAGTCTTACTCCCTCGACCTAGGGCACTCAAAGGCCCATTACTGACGAGGCCCGAGTCTTACTCCATCGACCCCGGGGCATTTACGGAGCCCACCCTTGGTACAAACCATAAAATAACTTATCATGCATAACTATCATATCATGTCCTTAACAATCTTTCATGCATTTATTCTTTTCATTTCTTTTCATTATGTATAGCATCTTCTATGCTATCACATATCATAACATAACTTCATTTCTTTTCATTATGTATAGCATTTTCTATGCTATAACACATCATGGCATATTTCATAATATAACTTCATTATGCATATCATTTCGTAACTAAAGCAATCATGCATTCTAACTTATTATCATATCATTTTCATACAGCATGGCATAGACATATTTAATTTTTGTTCTAGGGTTTCTAGGGCATCTATCCCTTCATGGCCGAACACATAATGATTCATTTAGGTCATACAAACATGTATCACATTCACACGTTATCAAGTTTTCATAAGAAGTACTTTTAACCCCTTAGGTTTCATTTCCAAGGCCTCTAGGTCCTTTAAACCTGACTTGGCCGAAATTCATAGAATATAAACTTCCTTTAAGTGGCCTAAAGCATGGGAAACCTAAGTAAATTTCATAGCAAGATTTACTAAGAACATCATACACAAGGTTGGATCATAAACAAGCTAGGACTCTTGTGATCTTACATGTCATAAATCATGTAACTAATTTTCTACATTCCAATTAAACATGAGAGCATTAATCATCTTTCATAACATAATATCACAGAGGTCATTGAGCATATTAGAATTTTGTTTTAGCTTCTCTAAACTATCACCTTACCATGGCCGAAATATTAAGAGTAAGGTTCATGAGTTTCTTTCAACATGCAAGTATACAACTCTTAAGAACTTTATATCATGTCATATAAGCATAGTTATTTTAAATTCAAGGTCCTCCTAACCCTAAATTCTTTCTTGGCCGAAACATGAGAGTGGGGTTCTTTTGGTTCCAATCAACTTCCAAGCAAGAAAACCATAGGAAGGTCCTTAGCATTTCATAGAGGGAAACTTGCACTAGTTTGGTTAGACAATAATTTTTCTAACCTATTTACAATATTTTTGATTGAAATTCTAGGGTTACATACATCTCTGATCATGCATCATATATGTATACAAACATAGGGGAAAACTTTCTTTCAAGGCATAGAAAAAGAATCCGAAAATCACATGAAAGCCTTGTACCGCAGGTGAGGGGAAGCTTACCTTCTTTGCTTAAGTTTCCTAGAGTTGAGAACTTGCTTGTGGACCTTTCTTCCTTGCTTGCTTTGCTCGGCACCAATGGAGGAAGAAGTGGCTAGGTCTTTTGGTGGAGAGGAGGAGGAAGAAGAGGAGGCTTCTTCCTCTTGTGTTGCTCGGCAACAAAAAGAAAGAAAGAAGGGGGAGAGTTGTTGCTCTCGGCAACAAGAGGAAAGAGGGAGGGAGAGTGCTCGGCACAAATGGAGGAGAGGAGGAGAGTGAGTTGAGGATGAAGCCCCCCCCCTTCCATGCCTATTTATACTAAAGTGAGGGAGGAAAACTTGACTTGATTCATCCTCCTCATTTACTTCTCCTCTTAATGAGAAAGAATATGCTAGAGAAATGCTTCTTGAGTTTCTCTCTTTTCTTTCTCTTAATTTCTCTCCTTTCTTTCCTTTAATTATAATTCTCATCTCTCCTCTTACAATATTCACTTCTATCACACTTGGTTAACACATGCATGCATCCACAAGAGAACCAAGGATCAAATCCTTCTCCTAACATATTTTTGTACAAAATAATTCATGTATATGCATTATGCATAAATATTTCATACATGCATATATAATATCTCATATTTCTTTTGTTTACATTAATTCCTTGCATTATAAATCATGTATAGAACTTTATATTCTCAACTTTATTTTCTTTCATAAAGTTTTAATCATCTAAATCCTTCCCATCGTAACATTCAACGTAGACTATCTACACATTTTTTTCATTACATTCGTACTCTCATTGCCCTTACTTTATCTAGGCTTTCTAGGGGTGTTACATGTGCCCTAGCCAAGGTTTTCTTGGGCCAGGCCATGTGTCACTGAGTGACATGGCTTTGCACACTACTGTGTCAAATAACACAACCATGATTTGATTCCCTACTGCCAATGTCACACTGCCATGTCTTTTGAAAAGGCCTCACCTTGCTTGCCTTTGGCCAGATTGGCATGGTCGTGTCAAATGACGAGGCCTAATCTTGATTGCCCTTGGCTGACCTCACAAGACAGTGTCGAAGGCATGACCTCACCTTGCTTCTTTTCAGCTAAATTGGTATAGTCGTGTCAAATGACACGACCCAACCCTGATTGCCCTCGGCTAACATCACACGATCGTGTCAAATGACACACCATGCTCTTCTTCTCCTCTGGAGGGTGGACACAACCATGTCTATTGTTATGTTACCACAAGTGTACGATTACATCATCAGTAATATCAAAGATTATCAAACCCACAGGGACTGGTTATAAGCACTAGTGATCTCTCACGTAGAATTAGCTAAACAGTTGTCAATTGCAAGTTATGTGCTAAGTAAGAGAAACAAGATTGAGAAGAGGAAAGAGAGAGAAACTTAGTTTGGGAGATGTTTTAGGGGTTCGATTTTATTGTGATGTTTATCAATGTATCATGGTGCACCAATTACCTATCCTCAATTCACATGCACTTGCAGGAAGTTAGATTCATTACCGACTCTTCCTTGCAGTGGTCAAGCAGGAATGCTATCTTGATCCATATCCTATACTACTAAATGGTAATGATTCCTATGAAGTTCGGTAACGAGATACACCTGTCACAAGTGGCCCTTAGTCATAAATCACAAGAACACATAAACACTCAATAACATAGAGATAGAAATAATAATTATGTCCAATTTCCTACTTCCTTATAAAAATTACTTCTCCTTTTAAGATGATGCCTTAGATGTCCGGAAATGGGTTACCCCTATTACTAGGACTCCTCGGTCATACAATCTAGGACATTTCCCCTTTGAGATCAATAATTCAATGCAACCATTCAATCAAATATGATAATTAAGCTCAATTATAATGAATACACATAGAAGATCAAATAGATACAAGGCGTGATAATGTCATCTAGATAGGAAATTAGCATATCCATAAGTTCTTACATCAAATCACACCATAATTACTTCCTTAATCCTAAAATAATAGATCTACTCCATGACTTGAAGAAAAAGATCCAAAGACATAAGGATTGAAAGCATCCAAACCTAACAAAAAGTGGAAGGGAGAAGAATGCTTATCTAGTTGTGTCGTGTGATCTTCAGATCAAATTCTTTGCTTATGGAGTAGATGTGATGATGGAAACAGCCTCAGATCACCGAACGGATAGCATGGAGAGATTAGATAATCACCAAGATGGATTTCGAAAGGGGAAACAGCCTCAGATCACCGAACGGATAGTGCAGGGCACGACCCATGCCACGACTGTGTGGAATCCACACGGCCATCTTCTTCTTAGCTATGGGTAAAGTGACATGTTCATGTGGTTCCACACGACCATGTTTTTCTTTATCTTTAGACAGATGCACAGGTCATGCCAGGCCTGTGCCCATCACTATATAAAAGGTTTTTCTCCCCATTTTACTCATCTTGGATCTTGGGGAAGGATTCTCCCCCTTGGGGGTGAAGGTGTTGGAATTCTGTTTTGTTTGAATTTCTCTGTACAAAAAAATTGTACAAGAACAGAACTTTTTCTAGCAACCCGCATATTTGATCAAATATGCGTTTGATCAATCAAGCAAGTTCTTGAATGATCAAAGCACACCTTGATCGAAGTACAAGATCATTGGCCTCTTGTGTTGGCATTCAAAATCGATATGAAGAAAACAAACACCACTAAACTGTTAGCTAGAGCCCTAGAGCCAATCATTTAATGATTGTATTTTGGACTTGTTGTATCATATTCTATATAAATAAAGACATTTGGTTTTTTGGTTATTATACTTACGTGTATTGGTGTCAAATAAATTAAGTATAATAACGTCCTTGAGTAGAAGGTTCTTATCTATATCAATCGATTGGTTGAATCGATAGTGAGATGATATAGGGAACACTACTCTTAATCATTCCTAGTCGAGTATTAACTTCAGGGACAATGTTAATGCAATAAGACTAGCATGTAGGTCAACTCGATGACTTGATCTCACAAGTAATGGATATAGAGATATCAAGTTGACACATGGGTATTTATTAGAGAATGTATACTGAATGACCCGCCATGTGAAAGTATCATGGATCGTTATATGACTGTCATATACTTTCTCATGTGGCTATTAGTATGACTACTAGTCCTTAGACCTGAAGTCACCATGGTTCCCTACATAAGGAGTTATGTACTTTAGTTTCGTCAAACGTCACCCGTAACTGGGTGGACTATAAAGGCGATTACTAGGTATGTAACAAATTATGCGGAGGGATGTGAGTGATGTAGATGGGATCTATCTCTCCTATATGACGGGAGAGACATCGGTATTCTTGATAGAGTGAGACCACGAAGTGCATGTCCATGCCCAAATGAGTCAATATGAGATATTGAGCTCATTTGATTTAGTGAGTCTACTTGGAGTTCAGGATTTAGATTGATCAGAGGATGACACGGTCTATGCCTCACATTGATCAATCTAGATGTCTAGGATAGAAGGACACTTGTCATATATTGTGAGGAGTCACAATTAGTAGTCACAAGGTGATGTTAGATCTCAACATTCTTGTAACTTGGGTAGTAATGATGTGTTGCTAGATACCGCTCATTACTTATGCTTCTAAATGGGTTTAGGAGCATTGCCAACGTTATAAGAATGTATAGGGTCACACACAAAGGACAATTAGATGGAGATTAGGTTCATATGATGAACCAAGAGGATTAGATTCATTTGATGAATCAAATTGGATTAAGAGTAATCCTAATTGGGCTAATTGAGTTGGACTCAAGTTGATTCATGTGTTCAATGAGTCTAATTTAGATTATGACTCATTGAATCAATTTAATTAGATGAATTAGATTCATTGGATTAAATTGGCTTGAATTAAATGGTTGGATTAGATCAACCATGAGAGAGATTAAGTCAAGTTTGACTTGACTTGAGAGGAAGAGGAAAAGTCAAGTTTGACTTAACTTTTTGTCACATCATTAGTGAGTTGGCAAGATGTGGACCAATGATAATGCTCCACATCATCATGGTTACTTAATTGAGATGCCACCTCATGGAGGTTACAATTCTTCACTTTAATGGCTCCACACTAATTGCACTTAATGTGGAAATGGGGGTTACACTTTTTGAAAGTGGTCGGCCACTATTGTGAGTGGATTGAATGAATTTCTCATTCAAGGCACATTCACTTCATCCTCTTCCTCAAGCTCTCTTTCTCCCTCTCCTCCTCTACCATTGTTGAGACCCTTTGGAGTGCTAGCACACTCTAAGGCTCTCTCTCCATTGAGTTGTTCGTGTGGATACGTATAGAGAGTTGTCTATGTTGACAACTTCGAGATTCGGCACCATTTGGACGAGCGGGAATGCGAAGGGCTTCGCTACAAGGGTAATAAATCTCTTCATGTAGATCTAGGAGCAGATCTAGGTAGAAACTCGTACTCGTATATTTTTAAAAAATTTTCTTCGCACGGATCCGTTGGCTAGGGAGTTTCGAGGTTTCTGCGACGCGAAAAAGCGATTTTCGCGGCCCGAAAAACCCAACAGTAGTATCAAAGGCACGTGCGAAGACGAATACGAGTTTATTTTGGTTTTTATGAAAAATAAACATTCTGTAATATTCTATAAATTTATGATTTTTATAGTTTTTATGGGTATTTTTCTCGTAGAAGCGAAGCACAAGTGTTTCGACACTTGTAGGCTTCGACTACCGAGAAGTTTTTCCCAAAACGGCCAAGTTTCGCCTCAAAACGTTTTGGGACAGCGGGCTAAGGCGCTGTTGGATCGCTTAGGAGCAACTTGCGATGGTTAGATCGCGGGTAGGGGTACTGCCCCTAACCCCGCAAGGGGATTTGCTCCGCGATTGCGCCCGAAAACCGCTAAACGGGACCGTCGAAAATTACAAAAAATTATGAAAATATATAATTTTGAATTATATATTATTTTTGTGATAGTCATGGCCCAAAAAGACCCAATATGATTGGATTTGTGTTGTAATTTATAATACGGCCCGCGTGCCGTCATGTGTTTGTGTGTGCTGTATTTGATACGCGACCTGCGCGTCGTGCCTCCCTATTTATATTCTGGTTGTAAATTAGATTTAGACTCGAATGTAACTCGAGTTTCAAAATTGTAATGTAAATTTTGAAGCGGTGGAAGGTCCACTCGAAATGGAGTTACGAGGAGGGCGCGAGCAACACGAGGTGGTCAAAGAAAGGAGCTTGAGAAGCTGTTGACCTTAGGTTGATCATCCGATCTTCTCATTGGCTTGAGAAGATCGTAGTAGGGCCATGACATAATCACAAAATTTAGTTAATTACTTGTGTATGTGATGCATGTCTAATTAAGTAATTAATTAGTGTCTAACGATTAAGATTAGATTTAAATCGTGCACAAGATGCACCCTTACGATTAGATTAGATCTACATCGTGTACAAGATGCACCCTATCGATTAGATTAGATCTATATCGAGTATATGATACAACATCGACGTTTAGATTAGATCTAAATCACGTCAACTCTAATGCCTACCGTGCCGTGATACCTATCACTACCTCGATCACATGTGTTGTTGAATCTGCCAAAGCAGAGCAACACATATTATCTTGGTAGGGTACGGAGAGACAATCTTGGTCCCGCCTATCAACGCATGGGTGAGTACAACTCAATTAGATTGAGTAACTATTTAACTCGGTTGGATCGAGTACAACTATAGGCATTCTTCCAACGGTTGGAAAGATAAGACATAAATCACATTTATATTAATTCTTGGGCGTATTAGCCAAAGCTAACTCAAGTTTTAATATAACTGCGGATAATGATCCTATAAACAAGAGTTGCATAGAGATGTAATTGGTAATCGTTACCTACCGATCATACTAAATCTTGGGCGTATTAGCCAAAGCTAACTAAAGGGTTAGTATGATGTGGATCTTGTCGCACATGAATTATAGAATTCAGTGGGAGCATCATTTAGTTGAAGGCCTAATTAAATGATTTAAAAGAATATTATATTTATTTCAACATTTATTTCTGTTGTAGAATTTCCATGACGTCAAACACGAATAACTTCTCTCTGCGTTCTGTCCTTAAGAAGGACAAGCTCAACGGAGCAAATTTCCTGGACTGGTACAGGAACCTGAGAATAGTTCTCACCCAAGAACGTAAATTGTACATTCTGGAGCAGCCCATTTCGGAGGCTCCTCCTGCCACTGCCACGTGAGCCGACCGAGATGCTTACAAGAAGCATCAAGATAACGCATTAGATGTGTCCTGTCTTATGCTCGCAACCATGAACTCTGAGCTTCAGAAGCAACATGAGTTGATGGGCGCTTAAGATATGGTTGAACATCTTTGTCACCTATATCAAGGACAAGCAAGGCACTGGAAGAGGAACTCCAAAGAATACCTGGAAGATCTTAAGAAGAAGAGAAATAAGATTTCTACTTCAGGTATACATGTTATAGAAGTCAATCTATCTATTTCTACATCATGGGTATTAGATATTGGATGTGCTTCTCACATTTGTATTGACGTGCAGGCGTTGAGAAATAGCAGGGCATTGACAAAGGGCGAGGTGGACCTACGAGTAGGCAATGGAGCACGGGTTGCTGCTGTTGCTATAGGGACTTACTTTCTATCTCTGCCCTCTGGGCTTGTACTAGAGTTAGTAGATTGTTGTTATGTGCCTGCATTAACTAAGAACATTATATCAGTTTCTTGTTTGGACAAGAAAGGTTTCTCGTTTACAATAAAGAACAAATGTTGTTCCATCTATTTAAACGATATGTTCTATTGTAGTGCACTTCTGATAAACGGACTCTATATTCTAGACCTTGAAAGCCCTATCTATAACATAAATACCAAGAGGTTCAAGTCAAATGACCTGAACCAAACCTATCTCTGGCACTGTGCTTAGGTCATATAAATGACAAGCGCTTATCCCAGCTCCATAAGGATGGTTTGCTGGATTCATTTGATTTTGAATCTTATGAGACGTGCGAGTCATGCCTACTAGGCAAGATGACCAAGACTCCTTTTAGTGGGCACAGCGAAAGAGCGACTGATTTGTTACGAGTACGAGTTCCTACTTAGATCTACTCCTAGATCTACATGAAACGAGTTATACCTTTGAAGCGAAGCCCTTCGCGTTCCCGCTCATCCAAACGGTGCCGGATCTCAAGAGTATCAAGATAGATACTCCTCTAGAAGTATCCACACGGACTCGTAGGTGGAGAAAAACACACAAAGAGGTGTGCTAGCACCTATGTGTGGTTCGGCCAAGTTGAGGAGGAGAGGGAGAGGAAGAGAGCTCCAAGAGGAAGAAGAAGGAATAATGCACTTGAATGAGGAAAATCAAATCTATTCCCATTCAAAAGTGGCCGGCCATATTCAAAGTGTAACTCCCAAAAATTGCACTAAGTGCAATTAATGTGAAGCTATTAAATAAAATGACTTTGTAACTTCCATGAGGTGGCACCCATGATGATGTGGAGTAACATCATTGGTCCACATCAACGCCAACTCACCAATGAGGTGGCATAAAGTCAAGTCAAAATTGACTTTTAATCTTCCTCTCAAGTCAAGTCAAACTTGACCAAATCTCTTCTATGGTTGATCTAATCTAACCATTTGATTCAAGCCAACTTAATATAATGAATCTAATTCATTAAATTAAGTTGATTTAATGAGTCATAATCTAAATTAGACTCATTGAATACATGAATGCACTTGAGTCCAACTCAAGTTAGCCCAATTAGGATTACTCTTAATCCAATTTGATTCATCAAATGAATCTAATCCTCTTGGTTCATCATATGAACCTAATCTTCATCTAATTGTCCTTAGTGTGTGACCCTATAGGTTCTTGTAACGTTGGCAATGCCCTAAACTCATTTAGGAGCATAAGTAATGAGCGGTATCTAGCAACACACCATTACTACCCAAGTTACAAGAATGTTGAGATCCAACATCACCTTGTGACTACTAATTGTGACTCCTCACAATATATGACAAGTGTCCTTCTATCCTAGACATCTAGATTGGTCAATGTGAGGCATAGACCGTGTCATCCTCTGACCAATCTAAATCTTGAACTCCAAGTAGACTCACTAAATCAAATGACCTCAATATCCTATATTGACTCATTTGGGCATGGTCATGCACTTCGTGGTCTCACTCTATCAAGAATACCGATGTCTCTCCCGTCATATAGGAGGGATAGATCTTATCTACATCACTCACATCCCTCTGCATAATTTGTTATATACCCAGTAATCGCCTTTATAGTCCACCCAGTTACGGGTGACGTTTGACGAAACTAAAGTACATAACTCCTTATGTAGGGATCTATGGTGACTTCAGGTCTAAGGACTAGTAGTCATACTAATAGCCACATGAGAAAGTATATGACACTCATATAACGATCCATGATACTTTCTCATGGCGGGTCATTCAGTATACATTCTCTAATGTATACCCATGTGTCAACTTGATATCTCTATATCCATGACTTGTGAGATCAAGTCATCGAGTTGACCTACATGCTAGTCTTATTGCATTAACATTGTCCTTGAATGATAACACTCGACTAGGAATGATTAAGAGTAGTGTTCCCTATATCATCTCACTATCAGTTCAACAAACCGATTGATATAGGTGAGAACCGTCTACTCAAGGACATTATTATACTTAGTTTATTTGGCACCAATACAAGTAAGTATAATAACCAAAATCCAAATGCCTTTATTTATATAGAATATGATACAATAAGTCCAAAATACAATCATCAAATGATTGGCTCTAAGGCTCTAGCTAACAACCTCCCACTAACACTAGTGCCAATCAGTGTAGGCTCTAAGCCCCAATGACCTAGTGTGACAATCATGCTTCCTCTGTGCCAAAGGCTTGGTCAAGGGATCTGCGATGTTAGCCTCTGTAGGTACTCTGCAAATCTTCACATCTCCTCTCTCGATGATCTCTCGAATGAGATGGAAGCGCCGTAGTATGTGTTTGGTCCGCTGGTGTGAACGAGGTTCCTTCGCCTATGCTATAGCTCCGTTGTTGTCACAATAGAGCTCAATAGGGTCAGCAATGCTAGGAACCACCCCCAAGTTCAGAGATGAACTTGCGAATCCAAACTGCCTCCTTTGCTGCTTCTGATGCAGCAATATACTCGGCCTCTGTCGTAGAATCAGCTACTGTGTCCTGCTTCGAACTCTTCCAGCTCACAGCACCACCATTAATGCAAAATACGAACCCCGACTGCGATCTATAGTCATCCTGGTCGGTCTGGAAGCTAGCATCACTGTAACCCTTTACAGCTAGCTCATCATTGCCTCCATATATCAAGAAATATTCTTTAGTCATTCTCAAGTACATAAGAATATTCTTGACCGCTATCTAGTGACTTTCACCTGGATCTGACTGGTATCTGCTCGTCATGCTCAAAGCATACGAGACATCAGGTCGAGTACATAGCATGGCGTACATGATCGATCCTATGGCTGAGGCATAAGGGATCTGATCCATGCGGTCTCTCTCCTCTCTAGAAGAGGGACCTTGAGTCTTTGAAAGACTCACGCCATGTGACATCGGCAGAAATCCCTTCTTGGAGTTCTGCATGGCAAACCGTAGAAGTACCTTGTCAATGTATGTACTCTGACTTAGGCCAAGCAATCTCTTAGATCTATCTCTATAGATCTGTATCCCTAGAATGCAAGATGCCTCACCTAAGTCCATCATTGAGAAGCAACTCCCTAGCCAGGTCTTGACAGACTGAAGCATAGGGATGTCCTTCCCAATGAGTAATATGTCATCCACATACAATATGAGGAAGACAACTATATCCCCTACAACCTTCTTGTAGACACAAGGTTCATCTTCATTCTTGATGAAACCAAACTGTTTGATTGCATCATCGAATCGAAGATTCCAGCTCAGAGAAGCTTGCTTTAGTCCATAAATGGACCTATGCAGCTTGCATACTCTGCTAGTATGCTGTGGATATACAAGACCCTCAGGTTGTGTCATGTATACATCCTCGAGTAGGTTTCCATTCAGAAACGCGGTTTTGACATCCATCTACCATATCTCATAGTCATGGTAGGCTGCAATAGCAAGCATGATCCGAATGGACTTAAACATCGCTACTGGAGAAAAGGTTTCATCATAGTCAATACCATGAATCTGCTTGAAACCTTTAGCTACCAAGCGACCCTTATAGATAAGTCCATCCATGTCAGTCTTTCTCTTAAAGACCCACTTGCACCCAATGGGTTTTACCCCTTCAGGTGGATCAACCAAAGTCCATACTTGGTTGGTGTACATGGATTCCATCTCGGATCTTATGGCCTCTAGCCATTTCTCGGAATCTGGTCTCATCACAGCTTCCTGATAGGTGGTAGGCTCATCCTCTATGAGCACAATGTCATCATGGTCAGACAAGAGAAATGAGTATCTCTCAGACTAACGACGTACCCTATCAGACCTGCGAAGAGGTATGTCTACTTGAACCGGTTGTTGTTCCTCAACTCCTTATGAAACAACATCTTCCACAACACTTTGTGGTTCCAGTTCAATTTCCATCGAGGCGTCAGTGCTATTGTTCGTATCTTGAACTTCTTCAAGATCGAACGTGCTCCCACTAGTCTTTCTATAAACAAAGTCCCTTTCTAGAAAGACCCCAGTCTTTGCCACAACTACATTGTGCTGACTGGGAATGTAGAAGTAGTATCCCTTAGTTTCCTTGGGATATCCAATAAAGTAGCACTTGTCAGATTTGGGTCCTAATTTGTCTGAGACTTGACGTCGAACGTAAGTCTCACAACCCCAAATCCTCATGAAAGACACCTGCGCATCTCTCCCAGTCCATATCCTATATGGTGTCTTTATCACGGCCTTGGATGGAACTCGGTTGAGTAAAAAAGCTGCCGTGTCTAGAGCATAGCCCCAAAGGTATGTCAGAATATCTGTGTGACTCATCATAGACCATATCATATCTAATAGGGTACGATTCCTCCTTTCGGATACACCATTCCACTGTGGTGTTCCAGGAGGAGTGAGTTGGGATAGAATCCCACACTCAGCTAGATAGTCACGGATCTCATGGCTAAGGTATTCTCCACCTCGATCGGATCGAAGTATCTTAATACTCTTGCCAAGCTGGTTCTGTACTTCATTCTTGAATTCTTTGAACTTTTCAAAGGATTCAGACTTATGTGTCATCAAGTACACATAACCATATCTACTGAAATCATCAGTAAATGTGATGAAGTACCTATAACCGCCTCTAGCAGCAACATTGAAAGGGCCACATACATCACTATGTATGAGTCCTAACAAATCAGTTGCTCTCTCGTCGTACCCACTAAAGGGAGTTTTGGTCATCTTGCCTCGTAGGCCTGACTCGCATATCTCATATGATTCAAAATCAAATGAGTCCAACAAACCATCCTTATGGAACTGGGATAAGCGCTTGTCATTTATATGACCTAAGCGATAGTGCCAAAGGTAGGTTTGGTTCATGTCATTTGACTTGAACCTCTTGGTATTTACGTTATAGATAGGGCTCTCAAAGTCTAGAATATAGAGTCCGTTTATCAGAGGTGCACTACAATAGAATATATCATTTAAATAGACGGAACAACATTTGTTCTTAATAGTAAACGAGAAACCTTTATTGTCCAAACAAGAAACTGATATAATGTTCTTTGTTAATGCAGGCACAAAACAACAATCGACTAACTCTAGTACAAGCCCAGAGGGCAGAGATAAAAAGTAAGTCCCTACAACAACAGCAGCAACCCGTGCTCCATTGCCTACTCGTAGGTCCACCTCGCCCTTTGTCAATGCCCTGTTATTTCTCAGTGCTTGCACATCAATACAAATGTGAGAAGCACATCCAGTATCTAATACCCATGATGTAGAAATATATAGATTGACTTCTATAACATATATACCTGAAGTGGAAGTCTCACTTCGCTTCTTCTTAAGATCCTCCAAGTATACCTTGCAGTTCCTCTTCCAGTGCCCGGTCTGACCGGCGACCCCTCCTTTAGGCTTCAGTGCCTTGCCTTTGCCCTTGGCTTGGGACTTTCCCTTGCCTTTGGGCTTGCCCTTGCCCTTATGTTTCTGAACCATCAGAACAGTGTTGGGCTTAGCCTTCTTAAGGTTCAGCTCAGCAGTTCTTAACATGCTAAGCAGCTCGGGCAGTGGCTTGTCAATCTCGTTCATATTGTAGTTTAGAACAAATTGACTGTAGCTATACGGCAAGGATTGCAAGATCAGGTCAGTAGCCAGCTCTTGGCCAAGAGGGAACCCCAACCTTTGTAGGTTCTCAATGTACCCAATCATTTTGAGTACATATGGGTCTACTGGAGCACCGTCTGACATCTTGCACTGAAACAGTGCCCTTGAGATCTCAAATCTCTCATGCCTCGCTTGACCTTGATACAGTTGACGAAGATGCTCAACCATATCGTAAGCGCCCATTAACTCGTGTTGCTTCTGAGCTCAGAGTTCATGGTCGCGAGCATTAGACAAGACACATCTAATGCGTCATCTTGATGCTTCTTGAAAGCATCTCGGTCAGCTCGCGGGGCAGTGGCAGGAGGAGCCTCCGGAATGGGCTGCTCCAGAACGTACAGTTTACGTTCTTGGATGAGAACTATTCTCAGATTCCTGTACCAGTCCAGGAAGTTTGCTCCGTTGAGCTTGTCCTTCTCGAGGACAGATTGCAGGGAGAAGGTGTTCGTATTCAACGTCATGGTAATCTACAACAGAAATAAAAGCAGAAATAAATATCATATTCTTAATCATTTAATTTGGCCTTTAAGTAAATGATGCTCCCACTGAATTCTATAATTCATGTGGGACAAGATCCACATCATACTAACCCTTGAGTTAGCTTTGGCTAATACGCCCAAGACTTAGTATGATCGGTAGATAACGATTACCAATTACATCTCTATGCAACTCTTGTTTATAGAATCAAAATCCGCATTTATATTAAAACTCGAGTTAGCTTTGGCTAATACGCCCGAGAGTTAATATATATGTGATTTTGACCTAACTTTCCAACCGTTGGAAGAATGCCTATAGTTATACTCGATCCAACCAAGTTAACTAGGAATACTCAATCTAATTGAGTTGTACTCACCCATGCGTTGATAGGCGGGACCAAGATTGTCCCTCCGTACCCTACCAAGATAGTATGTGTTGCTCTGCTTTGGCAGATTCAACAACTACATGCGATCGAGGTAGTGGTAGGTATCACGGCATGGTAGGCATTACGAGTTGACGTGATTTAGATCTAATCTAAACGATGATACGTATCATATACTCGATAGATCTAATCTAATCGAAGGGTGCATCATGTGCACGACTTAGATCTAATCTAATCGTTATGCACTAATTAATTACTGAATTAACTAGCATGCATCACATAAACACAAAAGCAATTAATTAAATTAATTTGTGATTTAGTCATGGCCCTACTACGATCTTCTCAAGCCAATGAGAAGATCGGATGGTCAACCTAAGGTCAACAGCTTCTCAAGCTCCTTCCGTTGACCACCTCGTGTTGCTCGTGACCTCCTCGTAACTCCGTCTCGTGTGGACCTTCCACCGCTTCAAAATTTACATTACAATTTTGAAACTCGAGTTACATTCGAGTCTAAATCTAATTTATAACCAGAATATAAGAGAAAGGCACGACGCGCAGGTCATGAAAATAAAAATAAAAACAAATACAGCACGCACATCACAAATAACGGCGCGCAGGCCGTAATATGAATTACAACACAATTCCAATCTTATTGGATCTTTTTGGGTCATGACTATCACAAAATTAATATATAATTCAAAATTTTATATTTCTATAATTTTCTGTAATTTTTTTATAATTTTACAGATTTTATGAGTAAATTTTTCCCGGCGGTCCCGATTAGCGATTTCGGGCGCAATCGCGGAGCAAATCCCCTTGCGGGGTTAGGGGCAGTACCCCTACCCACGATCTAACCATCGCGAGTTGCTCCTAAGCGATCCAAGAGCGCCTTAGCCCGCTGTCCCAAAAGATTTTGGGTCGAAACATTACCGTTTTGGAAAATTCTTCTCGGTAGTCGAAGCCTACAAGTGCCGAAACACTTGTGCTTCGCTTCTACGAGAAAAATACCCATAAAATCATAAAAATTAGGAAATTCACAGAATGTTACAGTATGCATATTTTTCACAAAAATACTAATTTAAACTCGTACTCGCTTCTCACGTGGCTCTGATACCACTGTTGGGTTTTTCGGGCCGCGAAAACCACTTTTTCGCGTCGCGGAAACCCCGAATCACCCTAGCCAACGGATCTCGTGTGAAGAAAAGATTTCAAAACAAAATTACGAGTACGAGTTCCTACTTAGATCTACTCCTAGATCTACATGAAACGAGTTATACCTTTGAAGCGAATCCCTTCGCATTCCCGCTCGTCCAAACGGTGCCGGATCTCAAGAGTATCAAGATAGATACTCCTCTAGAAGTATCCACACGGACTCGTAGGTGGAGAAAAACACACAAAGAGGTGTGCTAGCACCTATGTGTGGTTCGGCCAAGTTGAGGAGGAGAGGGAGAGGAAGAGAGCTCCAAGAGGAAGAAGAAGGAATAATGCACTTGAATGAGGAAAATCAAATCTATTCCCATTCAAAAGTGGCCAGCCATATTCAAAGTGTAACTCCCAAAAATTGCATTAAGTGCAATTAATGTGAAGCTATTAAAGAAAATGGCTTTGTAACTTCCATGAGGTGGCACCATGATGATGTGAAGTAACATCATTGGTCCACATCAACGCCAACTCACCAATGAGGTGACATAAAGTCAAGTCAAACTTGACTTTTAATCTTCCTCTCAAGTCAAGTCAAACTTGACCAAATCTCTTCCATGGTTGATCTAATCTAACCATTTGATTCAAGCCAACTTAATATAATGAATCTAATTCATTAAATTAAGTTGATTTAATGAGTCATAATCTAAATTAGACTCATTGAATACATGAATCCACTTGAGTCCAACTCAAGTTAGCCCAATTAGGATTACTCTTAATCCAATTTGATTCATCAAATGAATCTAATCCTCTTGGTTCATCATATGAACCTAATCTCCATCTAATTGTCCTTAATGTGTGACCCTATAGGTTCTTGTAACGTTGGCAATGCCCTAAACCCATTTAGGAGCATAAGTAATGAGCGGTATCTAGCAACACACCATTACTACCCAAGTTACAAGAATGTTGAGATCCAACATCACCTTGTGACTACTAATTGTGACTGCTCACAATATATGACAAGTGTCCTTCTATCCTAGACATCTAGATTGGTCAATGTAAGGCATAGACCGTGTCATCCTCTGACCAATCTAAATCTTGAACTCCAAGTAGACTCACTAAATCTAATGACCTCAATATCCTATATTGACTCATTTGGGCATGGCCATGCACTTCGTGGTCTCACTCTATCAAGAATACCGATGTCTCTCCCGTCATATAGGAGGGATAGATCTCATCTACATCACTCACATCCCTCTGCATAATTTGTTATATACCCAGTAATCGCCTTTATAGTCCACCCAGTTACGGGTGACGTTTGACGAAACTAAAGTACATAACTCCTTATGTAGGGATCTATGGTGACTTCAGGTCTAAGGACTAGTAGTCATACTAATAGCCACATGAGAAAGTATATGACACTCATATAACGATCCATGATACTTTCTCATGGCGGGTCATTCAGTATACATTCTCTAATGTATACCCATGTGTCAACTTGATATCTCTATATCCATGACTTGTGAGATCAAGTCATCGAGTTGACCTACATGCTAGTCTTATTGCATTAAAATTGTCCCTGAATGTTAATACTCGACTAGGAATGATTAAGAGTAGTGTTCCCTATATCATCTCACTATCAGTTCAACTAACCGATTGATATAGGTGAGAACCGTCTACTCAAGGACATTATTATACTTAGTTTATTTGGCACCAATACAAGTAAGTATAATAACCAAAATCCAAATGCCTTTATTTATATAGAATATGATACAATAAGTCCAAAATACAATCATCAAATGATTGGCTCTAGGGCTCTAGCTAACAGGTTATAGGTACTTCATCACATTTATTGATGACTTCAGTAGATATGGTTATGTGTACTTGATGACACATAAGTCTGAATCCTTTGAAAAGTTCAAAGAATTCAAGAATGAAGTACAGAACCAGCTTGGAAAGAGTATTAAGATACTTCGATCCGATCGAGGTGGAGAATACCTTAGCCATGAGTTCCGTGACTATCTAGCTGAGTGTGGGATTCTATCCCAACTCACTCCTCCTGGAACACCACAGTGGAATGGTGTATCCGAAAGGAGGAATCATACCCTATTAGATATGGTACGATTTATGATGAGTCACACAGGTCTTCCGACATACCTTTGGGTTATGCTCTAGACACGGCAGCTTTTATACTCAACCGAGTTCCATCCAAGGCCGTGATAAAGACACCATATAGGATATGGGCTGGGAAAGATGCCCAGGTGTCTTACATGAGGATTTGGGGTTGTGTGTAACACCCACGAAATTATAAGATAAGTATATGGGTGTTATTTTCTTTAGAGCATAAAAATAAAAAAATAATAAGAGAAAAAGGAAATACAAATAGAAACCAAAATATAATAAGAAGAAGTGAGGTCAAGGATTAAACCTTAAACCTCCCACAAGTAATAGAGTTAAATTAGTGGATGGAACCACTAGAGAGAGTAATGAATGATAAGTGAATAAAAGAGAATGGAAATGGTAGTTAAAGGAGAGAAGATGATAAAGTAAAAGAGCAAGAGAAAACCAAGTTGCTTACCTTCTCTTCCTCTTGGTTAAGAGAAGAAGCAAGCAAAAGATAAATTGCCTACTTCCCTCCTCTCACTATTTTCATGGGATTAAAGGAATGGGGGAAAAGAGGAGTTGAGGGAATGAATGAAGACATGCTTCATTTACATAGGAATAAATAGGATTGGGAGAAGAAAAGCAAGGGATTTAATTCTTCTTCTTCCTCCTTCCTCCTCCTTCTTCATTCTCCACCGAAACCAAGAGCCCTCCCTGTCCTCATTCCAAAAGCTAAGCTAAGTTTCCTCTCCAAGAAAACTAATTTACAAGAAGAAGCCTTCAAGATCTACCCCTTCCAAGCAAGAGAAACAAAAGGAAGTGCAAGAAGAAGAAGCTCTCTCCTTCCTTTGCACCTAGGGTACCTTTTTCCTTAAGAAAAACCACAAGCGAAAGGAAGTAAGTTTCCCCTCACCTGTGGTACAATAGCTTGTGTATTTTTCCTATGAGATTTGGTTGCCTAAAACCTAAGATACCTTCATGGAATTTTCGGCCAAGACAAGAAGGACCTAGGAAATGTAAAGACCCAAATTTGACATGCTCAATATGTTTCTTGTAACATGTACCTTATGGTAGAGGATTTATCTAATGTTCATATGCTAGAATGTTTGGTTAGAACTTAGAGTCATGTCCTTAGACTCTCGGCCAAGCATGAATAAAGGAAATAGGTAAGTTAAGACTCAAACCAAGCATGCCATGATTTTTACCTAAGATAAGATAAGGAGTTAACATGATACGCTCATGCTTGTATGTTGATTTGAACTTTACTTCATGCTCATGAACATTCGGCCATGGTAGGTTTTAGGGTCTAGAAGGATGCCATGATGTAGTTAACATGAACTAAGCATGCCATGATGTTCCTTAAGACAAGATATGTAGTTAACATGATATGCTCATGATATGTTCATGCTCAAGACATGCTTGTATATTGATTAGAATTTTATTCCATGCTCATGAATATTCGGCCATGGTAGGTTTTAGGGCCTAGGAGAACTTTAAACCTAAACTAAGCATGCCATGATGTTCCTTAAGACAAGATATGTAGTTAACATGATATGCTCATGCTTGTATATTGATTAGAATTTTATTCCATGCTCATGAATATTCGGCCATGGTAGGTTTTAGGGCCAAGGAGAACTTTAAACCTAAACTAAGCATGCCATGATGTTCCTTAAGACAAAAATATGAAGTTAACATGACATGCTCATGCTTGTAGGGTTGATTAGAACTTTTCATGCTTTATAAACTTTCGGCCACAACTAGTTTAAAGGCCAAGGAAACTAAGAACCCAACCTAAACACGCTTATGATGTTCCTTGTAATAAATGCTATGAAATTGGTTTAGGGTTTTTCATGCTTTTATGCCACATGAAACCTAGTCCCATGATTAACAAGTTTCGGCCATGGTAGGTTTATAAGCTTAGGGAACCTAGAACCTAAACTAAACATGCTTATGATGTTCCTCACGACTTATGATATGATATTGGTTTAGGGTTCACATGCTTGTATGTTGCTTTTTGCCCAATGAAATGCTTGATAAGATTCGGCCATGACAAGATTTTTAAGCTTAGGGAACCTAGAACCTAAACAAAACATGCTTATGATGTTCCTCATGATTTATGATATGATATTGGTTTAGGATTCACATGCTTGTATGTTGCTTTTTGCCCAATGAAATGCTTGATAAGATTCGGCCATGACAAGATTTTTAAGTTTAGGAAACCTAGAACCTAAACTAAACATGCTTATGATGTTCCTCACGATTTATGATATGATATTGGTTTAGGGTTCACATGCTTGTATGTTGCTTTTTGCCCAATGTAATGCTTGATAAGATTCGGCCATGACAAGATTTCTAAGCTTAGGAAACCTAGAACCTAAACTAAGCATGCTCATGATGTTCCTTGTGATACATGATACGATATTGGTTTAGGGTTCACATGCTTGTATGTTGATTTTTAACCTAAGTCACAACTATATGTTTCGGCCACTCTATGATATTAGGGTTAGAGACCTAAATATGATTCCCATGTGTCTCGCATGCAATGTTTTCATGATATGATAAGAGCTTGCTATGCTTCTATGTTTAATTATGTACGCTCATGATCTATGCATGTTGATAACCCTTATGATGTGCTGTGTGCCCAAATTATGCATGCTATTTATGATGAGTTGTGTGCCAAATTATGTATGCTTTTATGATGAGCTGTGTGCCCAAACTATGCATGTATTTATGATGTGCTGTGTGCCCAAATTATGCATGCTATTATGATGAGCTGTGTGCCCAAATTTTTGTATGATATGATACGTTAAGAAATATGATGTGCATGAAATAATAAGAACCATGATATGTATGACATGCTACTTTACTTTATATGGCTTGTACCAAGGGTGGGCTCCATAAGCGCCCCGGGGTCGATGGACTAAGAAACGGGCCTCGTTAGGGATGGGCTCCTAAGTGCCCCTAGGTCGATGGACTAAAAAACGGGCCTAGTATGTATGCCTTGTAGGGTTCGAGACTTACTACCTTTGACCTATATAGGACGCGCGCATTTATGTATGTGGTACAAGCCGGGGCCCTAATTATGTTGAGATTATGTTTAAGTATGTATGTAAAAAGTTTTCAAAAGACATGTTGCATATATTTTTCATGATACATGTTTTCGAAAGTCATCTCGCATGATACTTATGATTATGTTATGTTATGCTAGGATGCACTTTATGATTATGTTATGATATGCCATGATACTTATGATTATGTTATGTTATGCTAGGATGCACTTTATGATTATGTTATGATATGCCATGATACTTATGATTATGTTATGTTATGCTAGGATTCACTTTATGATATGCCATGGAACCTTACGATTATGTTACGATATGGTGCTTCTATACATGATATGATAAGTTTGTCTTTATGCTTTATGCCTTATGAATATGCTATGCTTTACGGTTTTTGTGAGTAGGAAGGATCTTACTGAGCCTTGTGTGCTCATAGCTTACTTTCCTTGTACCACAGATAAAGGCAAGGAATGGATGTACTAAGGGAGCAGCAGGAGGGGCAAGAAGGACGTGTGTAGTAGTGGCTCGGCTAAAGAGAAAGACCCTCTTTTAGTTAATAAGAATTATGCATATGTCGTTATTTCATGACTCCATGACATTTCATCATGCTCATTAGTATTATGGCTTAAATTCATGTTAAGCATGCGATGTGACTTTATATGATAGGTAGTTGGTGATGACGATTTGAAAAGTAAAAGAAAAGTTTTAAAAAGAAAAAAAAAATAATATACTATGAACAAGACTTCCGCTGTTTTAAGTAGAAAAGATAATTAACAAGTAAGTAAGTAAGATAAGATAAGAAGAAATTGATAAGTAACCCCCGTCAGCTTGAGCAGGAAGGGGCGGGGCGTTACATTGTGAGGCTTACGTTAGACGTCAAGTCACAGACAAGTTAGGACCCAAATCCGACAAGTGCTACTTTATTGGATATCCCAAGGAAACTAAAGGATATTACTTCTACATTCCCAGTCAGCACAAGGTAGTTCTGGCAAAGACTGGGGTCTTTCTAGAAAGCGACTTTGTTTCTAGAAAGACTAGTGGGAGCACGTTCGATCTTGAAGAAGTTCAAGATGCGAACAATAGCATTGATGCCTCGATGAAAGTTGAACTGGAACCACAAAGTGTTGTGGATGATGTTGTTCCACAAGGAGTTGAGGAACAACAACCAGTTCAAGTAGACATACCTCTTCGCAGGTCTGATAGGGTACGTCGTCAGCCTGAGAGATACTCATTTCTCTTGTCTGACCATGATGACATTGTGCTCATAGAGGATGAGCCTACCACCTATCAGGAAGCTGTGATGAGACCAGATTCCGAGAAATGGCTAGAAGCCATGAGATCCGAGATGGAATCCATGTACACCAACCAAGTATGGACTTTGGTTGATCCACCTGAAGGGGTAAAACCCATTGGGTGTAAGTGGGTCTTTAAGAGAAAGACTGACATGGATGGACTTATCTATAAGGGTCTCTTGGTAGCTAAAGGTTTCAAGCAGATTCATGGTATTGACTATGATGAAACCTTTTCTCCAGTAGCGATGTTTAAGTCCATTCGAATCATGCTTGCTATTGCAGCCTACCATGGCTATGAGATATGGTAGATGGATGTCAAAACCGTGTTTCTGAATGGGAACCTGCTCGAGGATGTGTACATGACACAACCTGAGAGTTTTGTAGATCAACAGCATACTAGCAGAGTATACGAGCTGCATAGGTCCATTTATGGACTAAAGCAAGCTTCTCGGAGCTAGAATCTTCGATTCGGTGATGCAATCAAACAGTTTGGTTTCATCAAGAACGAAGATGAGCCTTGTGTCTACAAGAAAGTTGTAGGGGATATAGTTGTCTTCCTCATATTGTATGTGGATGACATACTACTCATTGGGAAGGACATCCCTATGCTTCAGTCTGTCAAGACCTGGCTAGGGAGTTGCTTCTCAATGAAGGACTTAGGTGAGGCATCCCGCATTCTAGGGATACAGATCTATAAAGATAGATCTAAGAGATTACTTGGCCTATGTCAGAGTACATATATTGACAAGGTATTCCTTCGGTTTGCCATACAGAACTCCAAGAAGGGATTTCTGCCGATGTCACATGGTGTGAGTCTTTTGAAGACTCAAGGTCCTTCTTCTAGAGAGGAGAGAGACCGCATGGATCAGATCCCTTATGCCTCAGCCATAGGATCTATCATGTACGTCATGCTATGTACTCAACCTGATTTCTCGTATGCTTTGAGCATGACGAGCAGATACTAGTCAGATCCAGGTGAAAGTCACTGGATAGCGGTCAAGAATATTCTTAAGTACTTAAGAAGGACTAAAGAATAATTCTTGATATATGGAGGCAATGATGAGCTAGCTGTAAAGGGTTACAGTGATGCTAGCTTCCAGACCGACCAGGATGACTATAGATCGCAATCGGGGTTCGTGTTTTGCATTAATGGTGGTGTTGTGAGCTGCAAGAGTTCGAAGCAGGACACAATAGCTTATTCCACGACAGAGGCTGAGTATATTACTACATCAGAGGCAGCAAAGGAGGCAGTTTGGATTCTCAAGTTCATCACTGAACTTGGGGTGGTTCCTAGCATTGCTGACCCTATTGAGCTCTATTGTGACAACAATGGAGCTATAGCACAGGCGAAGGAACCTCGCTCACACCAGCGGACCAAACACATACTACGGCGCTTCCATCTCATTCGAGAGATCATCGAGAGAGGAGATGTGAAGATTTGCAGAGTACCTACAGAGGCTAACATCGCAGATCCCTTGACCAAGGCTTTGGCACAGAGGAAGCATGATGGTCACACTAGGTCATTGGGGCTTAGAGCCTACACTGATTGTCACTATTGCTAGTGGGAGATTGTTAGCTAGAGCCCTAGAGCCAATCATTTGACGATTGTATTTTGGACTTGTTGTATCATATTCTATATAAATAAAGGCATTTGGTTTTTTGGTTATTATACTTACTTGTATTGGTGTCAAATAAACTAAGTATAATAACGTCCTTGAGTAGAAGGTTCTTACCTATATCAATCGATTGGTTGAATCGATAGTGAGATGATATAGGGAATGTTGGTGCAACCTTAGGTCAACCTGACTCGAGTTGACCTGACTCGGGTTGACCTGACTCGAGTTGACCTGACTCGAGTTGACCTGACTCGAGTTGGCCTAACTTGATTAGGTTAACCCGACTCGAGTTGACCTGACTCGAGTTGTATTTTGATGTTTGACGAGAATAGAAAAGTTGTATCTTGATGTTTGACAAGAATACAAACTTGGGAGAGTGTGGGTGCAACCTTCGATCAAGGTTGACCTGGTTGACCCGACTTGAGTTGACTTGATTCGGTAAAGTCCAAGTATGGAGACTTGGCACGGGAAATGTCCAAGTATGGAGACTTGGCACGGGAAAAGTCCAAGTATGGAGACCTGGCGCGGAAAAGTCCAAGCAGGGAGCTTGGCACAGGAGAAGTCCAAGTATGGAAGCTTGGCATGGGAAGTCGGAGAGGGCTCGGCAGCTCGTTCTCCGGACTAGGTCAGAGAGGGCTCGGGAGCTCGTTCTCTGGACCAGACGAAGTCGGAGAGGGCTCGGCAGCCCGTTCTCCGGACTAGGTCGGAGAGGGCTCGGGAGCTCGTTCTCTAGACCAGACAAAGTCGGAGAGGGCTCGGCAGCTCGTTCTCCGGACTAGGTTAGAGAGGGCTCGGTAGCTCGTTCTCTGGACCGGACGTGGAAGTTGGAGAGGGCTCGGTAGCTCGTTCTACGGACTAGGTCAGAGAGGGCTCGGTAGCTCGTTCTCTGGACCGGACATGGGAGTCGGAGAGGGCTCGGTAGCTCGTTCTCCGGACTAGGTCAGAGAGGGCTCGGTAGCTCGTTCTCTGGACCGGACATGGAAGTCGGAGAGGGCTCGGTAGCTCGTTCTCCAAACTAGGTCAGAGAGGGCTCGGTAGCTCGTTCTCCAGACTAGGTCAAAGAGGGCTCGGTAGCTCGTTCTCAAGACCAGGAAGGCCTTAGGATTTAGGGATGAGAAGCTCTAAATCCACATGGGCATTGGATCGGTCAGCAGACCGATCCAGTGATACTCAGGTTTATCTGATCGGTCTAGTGATCGATCAGTAACCAAACAGAGGTCACTGTGAGTTATCTGATCGGTCTGTAGACCGATCAGGAAGCCTACTGATCGGTCCACAGGCCGATCAGGAAGCGATCAGAAATGAGAACAAGTATGGGGATCGGTCTGGGGACCGATCAGCCTAGGGCCTGATCGATCCACAGACCGATCAAGAGCCTCCCAGACCGATCAGGGTGGAGCCTGATCGGTCCAGGCCTAGCCGTTCCGACACAACGGCTAGATTTCTGTGTTGTTCTTTGTCTTCTTCTTCACAGGTGCAAATATAAATCAGATGCTGAGCGCCTAAACAGTGCTAGCACTTCCTCACTCTTGCGATCTGAGCTTTGCTGAGCTCCCTATTCCTGAAGCTTCGTGTGAGCTTCCCTCGACTGGGTGATCAGCTGCTGTTGACATCGTGAAGTTGCTGCTTCATCGAACTCCAGTCGACGAGAAGGCAAGCAAAGTGTTTTTACATTTATATTGTTCTTGTTTTCTTTCTTTATTTCTTGTACTCCTTTATTGCTGTTGCAAAAGAGATTGTGGCGAGGTTTCTCCACCCAGAAGGAGTTCATATTAGCCGGTTATCCAGGGTCTCATCCACCGACGGATTGATAGGCTTCATCCACCTTACGGACACGCCGAGGAGTAGGAGTATCATCTCCGAACCTCGTTACATCATCGTGTTTGAGGTTTGATCTTCTCCACTTTCATTTCTACATTGTATTTCCGCTGCGCTAACCTAAATTGTAGGAAGAAACGATAATTTGAGGTCGGCTATTCACACCCCCCCTCTCTAGCCGCATCTGAAGGTCCTAACAAGTGGTATCAGAGCCAGGTTGCTCTTCGTCGGATTAACACCTGGGGGAGCACAAGCTAGAGAATAGATCGACTTGGAGAAGACATCACGATTCCACCCTTCTACGATCGCGACGACTTCGCGTATTGGAAGGTAAGAATGAAGTATTTTCTTATGACTAACCTAGTAAATTGGAATTGTGTACAAGTAGGTTTTATTCCTCCAGTGGATAAAGAAGGAGAACCTCTTGAGAAGAAGAAGTGGACGAAGGAACAAATCCACCGATCCATGATCAATGACAAGGTAACGAAAATATTTGAATTTTCATTGCCTAATGATGTCTTGCATTAGATAGGTGGATACAATGATGCCAAGGAGTTGTGGAACAACTTGGCTAAGTTCCATGAGAAGAGCTCCAATTCAAGTCATGAAGAGGAGTCAAGTGAGCCAAGTAGCTCACATCATAGAGGTATGGAATTAGAAGTTGAGGGCTACTCAACATCTAAGGAAGAAGAGGAGAAGAGTTCTTCTTCAAGATTGGAGCAAGAAGAAGAAGTCTCTACCTCCGGAAGGGATGAAGAAGAGAGCTTATATCCATCCTCAACCCTAGGTAACTCAAGCAACTTAATTTCAAGTAAATTACATATAATGTGCTTTGAGTGTAGGGAATATGGGCATTACAAGAGTAAATGTCCAAAGAGGATTAGGAAGACTCCACCGGCGCCAAAGGTCAAGGAAGCCGGAGTCCCGATACGCAAGGGCAAGGAGCACGTGGTGTGCTTCCAATGCAAGCAAAGGGGACATTATAGGAGCCAATGTCCGAGGGGGAGGCAACCTCACAAGGACAAGAGACCAAGCACATCTATGTGGGGAGCTAAGGCAAACCCTAAGGTACCCTTTAAGGGATATCCTTGCAATTCTAATAAGACACATGCTAGTAGCTTTATTACATTTGTCAATAATGATAAGCATGATAACTATAGAAACCGATACATGTGCTTAGGTGCCAAACATGTTAGTCTAGATAAGGACAATACTAGAAGTACCAACCCTAGAGTTAACTCATCTAAGGTTAAGGAAAACCTAGATAGGAATCCCAAAACAACTAGACATATGCCTAGGAATACCTTAAAGAAAAATGACAAATTAAAACTTGAGATATTAGAGAAGGAAAATCAAGTCTTAAGGTCAAGACTTGACACTTTAGAAAAGGCCCTTAAGAATTTGGAGAAGTCAACTCTAGGGTCTAAGGGTCAAAAACAAAAGCTCAAGGACATGAGAGGTTTGAGTCACAAACCTAAGTCTCAAGTGGTCAAGCCCACTTATCATAATGTTCCATTCGATTATGGAACAATACCTAGGGCTAGGAAGACCATCACCAAGGTCACAAGGGGAGTCACCCCTAGAGTTGATCTTGATGAGTCCCAAATGACCAAGGCTTTAAAGCCTAGGAGGGTCATTAGGAGGGTTGCTAGGGAAGTCATCCCTAGTGAATATTTAGTGAACCCAATGAGCTCAAATAGGTATTGGGTTCCTAGGAGCGTGATTCCTTCACGCTAGATGGTTTAAGGTGTGTCAACCCTAATTGGATAGGTAGTTAACCTACTCATGGCAAAAAGTGGCATTTTAGGAATTTTCAAGGTGTAATCAAGCCTTGAAAATGAAATTAAGAATTATTCCTAAAGTGATTAGGATGTGCCAACCACACTTGAGGAATTTTCTAGGGTCAATCTAATTGGCACATAGTGATCTAAAAATCTTTAGTATATGATTTTAGATCTATTACACTTAGGAATATAGAATTTATGGCAAAATGATCAAACTTATCAAAAATGACAACTAAAGCTAGAATTAGGTATTTTCTATACCTTTATATGTTATTTGCCATATATTATTTGCCATATGTCATGTCATGACATCATAGCTAATTTACTATCATTTGAAATGTCATGATAATGCTTAGGTTAGTTATATGTCATGCCTTATTTAAGTTTCATACTTTATGCCATGACATCATGACATTGACACATATTTCCACTTATGATATTATTTTATGCCATGTCATCATCTCTTGCATTTATGATCAATTAAATTGATTTAAGGATAAAAACACAATTTGATATGGAGATCAAATGGTTGTTTAGAAAATGCATGAGAACATAGCTTAAGATGACCTAAACCCATATCTCACATCAAAATTGACTTGGATGTGTTTGATACACCTTAGATGTGTGTGAGATATTAGGATTATGAGTTAGGATCAAGGTGCATAGTTCTTGTACCTAGATGAGCCTGATTCGAAATTGAGGATCATAGGGAAAGCTTGCGTACAAGTCATGTACACTTAGCCCTAAGATTGTGGTCCTAAATTAAATGGTTTAAAATCATTTCAAAATTGATTTGAAAAACCTTAATGAAACTTTTCTAATGATAGCATTTACCATTGAGCAAGTTGACACAAAGATGGATTAACCTTGAGTTATTTCAAAGTCTTTCGAACTTTGTATTAAGATTTAAAAATGGAAGTTATTTTCATAGAAAACTATTTTTCCATGATAATATATGTTATGAGGAATGTATCCTCAAAATTTTACAATTTTTGGAATTTTCTGTGATTTTTTAGGGGTTTCTGAATTTTGGGAGAAAAATCAGAAATCCCTATCAGAGATTTGTGGACCGATCAGAGGGGATCCTGATCGGTCCAGGGAAGTCTGGATCAGTCACTAGACCGATCCAGAGAAGTATGGATCGGTCTGGTGACCGATCCAGTGAGGTTCTGATCGGTCTAGTAATCGATCAGAGCGTGCCAAAATGCTGATTTTCGATTGTTGTCTGAAATTTCAGCTTTGGAAGTTGGTGTTTTTTATTTCTAAAGGGTTGAAACTCTCCAAGACATTGTTGGTGCAATGGTCAAGGGGGAGTTGACTTTAGGGGGAGTTTTACCTATTGGTCAAAGGGGAGTTGACTTTTAGGGAGAGTTTTTACTCGATTTCTAAGGATGAGTGATATGGGATTATCACTAAGTTGATTATTGTCTTTAATATCAAGGGGGAAATTAAGGGTTTCAATGAAAAGTATGAGACTTTCATTAGAAAGAAACTCTTAACCTTGATTCACTCTTTTTGATGTATGTCAAAAAGGGGGAGAAATATCTAGAGAATGTTCAAGGAAGAACATTGGAGTTTGGGGAGAATGTTCAAGGAAGAACATTGATTAAAAAACTATTAGAAAACCTAAGTTAGGTTATCGGGTTAACCTAACTTGAATATGGTTTTTGTCAAACATCAAAAAGGGGGAGATTGTTGATGCAACCTTAGGTCAACCTAACTCGAGTTGACCTGACTCGAGTTGACCTAACTTGATTAGGTTAACCCGACTCGAGTTGACCTGACTCAAGTTGTATTTTGATGTTTGACGAGAATAGAAAAGTTGTATCTTGATGTTTGACAAGAATACAAACTTGGGAGAGTGTGGGTGCAACCTTCGGTCAAGGTTGACCTGGTTGACCCGACTTGAGTTGACTTGATTCGGTAAAGTCCAAGTATGGAGACTTGGCACGAGAAAAGTCCAAGTATGGAGACTTGGCACGGGAAAAGTCCAAGTATGGAGACTTGGCACGGAAAAGTCCAAGCAGGGAGCTTGGCACGGGAGAAGTCCAAGTATGGAAGCTTGGCATGGGAAGTCGGAGAGGGCTCGGTAGCTCATTCTCCGGACTATGTCAGAGAGGGCTCGGGAGCTCGTTCTCTGGACCAGACGAAGTCGAAGAGGGCTCGGCAGCTCGTTCTCCGAACTAGGTCAGAGAGGGCTCGGTAGCTCGTTCTCTGGACCGGACGTGGAAGTCGGAGAGGGCTCGGTAGCTCGTTCTCTAGACTAGGTCAGAGAGGGCTCGGTAGCTCATTCTCTGGACCAGACATGGGAGTCGGAGAGGGCTCGGTAGCTCGTTCTCCGGACTAGGTCAGAGAGGGCTCGGTAGCTCGTTCTCTGGACCGAACATGGAAGTCGGAGAGGGCTCGGTAGCTCGTTCTCCAGACTAGGTCAGAGAGGGCTCGGTAGCTCGTTCTCTGGACCGAACATGGAAGTCGGAGAGGGCTCGGTAGCTCGTTCTCCAGACTAGGTCAGAGAGGGCTCGGTAGCTCGTTCTCAAGACCAGGAAGGCCTTAGGATTTAGGGATGAGAAGCTCTAAATCCACATGGGCATTGGATCGGTCAGCAGACCGATCTAGTGATACTCAGGTTTATCTGATCGGTCTGGTGACCGATCAGTAACCAAACAGAGGTCACTGTGAGTTATTTGATCGGTCTGTAGACCGATCAGGAAGCCTACTGATCGGTCCACAGACTGATCAGGAAGCGATCAAAAACGAGAACAAGTATGGGGATCGGTCTGGGGACCGATCAGCCTAGGGCTTGATCAGTCCACAGACCGATCAGGGTGGAGCCTGATCGGTCCGGGTCTAGCCGTTGCGACACAATGGCTAGATTTCTGTGTTGTTCTTTGTCTTCTTCTTCGCAAGTGCAGATATAAATCAGATGCTGAGCGCCTAAACAGTGCTAGCACTTCCTCACTCTTGCAATCTGAGCTTTGCTGAGCTCCCTATTCCTGAAGCTTCGTGTGAGCTTCCCTCGACTGGGTGATCAGCTGCTGTTGACATCGTGAAGTTGCTGCTTCATCGAACTCCAGTCAACGAGAAGGCAAGCAAAGTGTTTTTACATTTATATTGTTCTTGTTTTCTTTTTTTATTTCTTGTACTCCTTTATTGCTGTTGCAAAAGAGATTGTGGCGAGGTTTCTCCACCCAGAAGGAGTTCATATTAGCCGGTTATCCGGGGTCTCATCCACCGACGGATTGATAGGCTTCGTCCACCTTACGGACACGCCGAGGAGTAGGAGTATCATCTCCGAACCTCGTTACATCATCGTGTTTGAGGTTTGATCTTCTCCACTTTCGTTTCTACATTGTATTTCCGCTGCGCTAACCTAAATTGTAGGAAGAAACGATAATTTGAGGTCAGCTATTCACACCCCCCCCTCTCTAGCCGCATCCGAAGGTCCTAACAGGTAACACTACTCTTAATCATTCCTAGTCGAGTATTAACATTCAGGGACAATGTTAATGCAATAAGACTAGCATGTAGGTCAACTCGATGACTTGATCTCACAAGTCATGGATATAGAGATATCAAGTTGACACATGGGTATGCATTAGAGAATGTTTACTGAATGACCCGCCATGAGAAAGTATCATGGATCGTTATATGAGTGTCATATACTTTCTCATGCGGCTATTAGTATGACTACTAGTCCTTAGACCTGAAGTCACCATGGTTCCCTACATAAGGTGTTATGTACTTTGGTTTCGTCAAACATCACCCGTAACTGGGTGGACTATAAAGGTGATTACTGGGTATGTAACAAATTATGCGGAGGGATGTGAGTGATGTAGATGGGATCTATCCCTCCTATATGATGGGAGAGACATCGGTATTCTTGATAGAGTGAAACCACGAAGTGCATGGCCATGCCCAAATGAGTCAATATGAGATATTGAGCTCATTTGATTTAGTGAGTCTACTTGGAGTTCAGGATTTAGATTGATCAGAGGATGACACGGTCTATGCCTCACATTGATCAATCTAGATGTCTAGGATAGAAGGACACTTGCAATATATTGTGAGGAGTCACAATTAGTAGTCACAAGGTGATGTTGGATCTCAACATTCTTGTAACTTGGGTAGTAATGATGTATTGCTAGATACCGCTCATTACTTATGCTCCTAAATGGGTTTAGGGCATTGCCAACGTTACAAGAACCTATAGGGTCACACACTAAGGACAATTAGATGGAGATTAGGTTCATATGATGAACCAAGAGGATTAGATTCATTTGATGAATCAAATTGGATTAAGAGTAATCCTAATTGGGCTAATTCAGTTGGACTCAAGTTGATTCATGTGTTCAATGAGTCAAATTTAGATTATGACTCATTGAATCAATTTAATTAAATGAATTAGATTCATTATATTAAATTGGCTTGAATTAAATGGTTGGATTAGATCAACCATGAGAGAGATTAAGTCAAGTTTGACTTGACTTGAGAGGAAGAGGAAAAATCAAGTTTGACTTGACTTTTTGCCACATCATTAGTGAGTTGGCAAGATGTGGACCAATGATAATGCTCCACATCATCATGGTTACTTAATTGAGATGCCACCTCATGGAGGTTACAATTCTTCACTTTATTGGCTCCACACTAATTGCACTTAATGTGGAAATGGGGGTTACAGTTTTTGAAAGTGGTCGGCCACTATTGTGAGTGGATTGAATGAATTTCTCATTCAAGGTACATTCACTTCATCCTCTTCCTCAAGCTCTCCTTCTCCCTCTCCTCCTCTACCATTGCCGAGACCCTTTGGAGTGCTAGCACACTCTAAGGCTCTCTCTCCATTGAGTTGTTCGTGTGGATACGTATAGAGAGTTGTCTACGTTGACAACTTCGAGATCCAGCACCATTTGGATGAGCGGGAACGCGAAGGGCTTCGCTACAAGGGTAATAAATCTCTTCATGTAGATCTAGGAGTAGATCTAGGTAGAAACTCGTACTCGTATGTTTTTAAAAAATTTTCTTCGCACGGATCCGTTGGCTAGGGAGTTTCGGGGTTTCCGCGACGCGAAAAAGCGGTTTTCGCAGCCCGAAAAACCCAACATAAACATGTTTCAACAACTAATGAATAAGATACACCTTTATTGTTCTCCTGCCTGGCAGTCCGATTCTGGTGTCCGAAAAGTTCCTTGAGATTGAGCATCATGTCATAGGCAGTGGGTAGGGTCTGATGCTGATGTTACAGCACATTTGACATAAAAGCTAAAATGTAGCACCGCGCCATCTCATCTACCTTGACCCATTTCCTATGTCTCTCTATCTCCTCTTCACTAGGATCCTTATCAGGCACGCTAGTATAGACCTTAAGAAGTACGAACTTGTATTCTTCAGCAGTTAAGACAATGTCCATGTTTCGTTTCCAATCAATATAATTTGTACTAGTAAGTTTGTTTTCTTTTAAAATAACAACAAGAGGATTGAAAGCCATTTTGAAATTCTGAGAATCACAAAACAAAATATTTGATCAAAACTTTAGAATTAAAAATAATATTGATTCCTTGAACAATATAATTTAAATTAATCAATACCTCAAAACACCGTGAATTTCGTATGTCACGATAGTGTAAACGTATACTAATTCAAACATTTGTAAGAGGAGGTTTTACCTATTAATTTTATTATCTTGTCAACCTAACTTTATGACAAATAAAATTTATAGTTGGTTCATCTTCGGTCACACAAATAATAGCAGTGACTCCGATGGGGAGGATACTATTAAATGCGCCTAAATATATACCATTACTTGATACTTAGTCCATTAATTAGGATTGTGCCCTTTCAAATGGAGAAGATCACACATACCTAAATAATTTCCTATAATCATCCATAGAGAAAGTTTGATTGAGTGATCCGCAAACAAACTCATCCAATATGGAGGAAGACACTTAAAACCAACGCGCAAGTTTGAATGCATCACTTACAAACCAGTAATGGAGACCGTGGGATTTATTTAAATAATCCCTCTCCTACTCAGTTATTTAAATTGAGAAATTTTAATCATGCACACACATCACAACACGCACATCACAGCGCGCACATCATAGCACATAAAACAACATATAAAGGCAATAAATATGAAAATAAAATTTCTAACTATTATGGCCTCATCCAACGCTGCCCTCCAATATACCGCCAATGGATCAAGCTGTTGCGTCTATATTGCTTCCTTCTTCTCTGCACCTCCGGTCCTCAAAATAACACCACACATAGCAAGGATACAAGCCGCAAAAAAAAAAAAAAATTACATTTATCGATCCTATATTCCACAAAGGAATTTACATGTAATTTTGATCGAACAGAATGTAAAATAATAATAATGCAACGATCGGCTGCATTTAATTATTACAATCATGCACAAAAAATAACCTCGACATGCCAGAGGGTTCAAATCATACACAAACACACAAAGCCATAATAGTTGGATCTAGAATGCCTACAACCATAGAGTTAATCTTTCTTGCACATACTACTATTATCCTACCTAAACTTGTATATGAGCAGTGCATAATTTAACCAAAAATCAATCACACAGAACCAGAAAACATGCTCTGATACCACTTGAAGGCACTAGATTCCGTTCTATTTGAATTTCCCTGTACAAAAAAATTGTACAAGAATAGAACTATTCCTAGCAACCCTCTTGTTCGATCAAACATGTGTTTGATCAATCAAGCAAGTTCTTGAATGATCAAAACACACCTTGATCGAAGTATAAGATCACTGGCCTCTTGTGTTAGTATTCAAAATCGATACGAAGACAACAAAACTAATTACGCAGTGGAATTAAAGAACTAGTTGTACCTTTCTTCGTAGCTAAAGCTCTCTTGATCTTCTGCCGTATTCCTCTCCTCTTCTTGGACGTCGTGTGGGTGATGATCTACCAAGACAAAACCACCCTCCTTCTCTTCTCGGTTTCCAAACCACCGGTTACAAAAAGAGGCTCTAGGATGAGGCACCTTCTAATCTTCTTCCTCTTCTTCAAGCCGTCAGCCACCAATGGATTGCTAGAAAGGGGCGCCGGCCCTAGCTAGGAGAGGAAGGGGGTGTCGGCCCTAAGCAAGGAGAGGAGGGGGTGGCCCTTGGTGGAGGTGGCGTCGGCCCTAGGTGGAGGATAAGGTGGCGCCGGCCACAGGGGAGAAGAGAATTATGGAATTAGAAAATTAGGTTTTAGGGGACACCACCTACTCCCTTTATAACCCTTGCCGTTGGTTACAAAGAAAGAAAAATAACAGAATTCTGTTAAGAAAAAAAATCTCCCTTTCTATAACCAAACCAAGTTAAACAATACCAAGTTAAACCAAGTTAAGTTAAACCAAACCAAATTAAGTTAAACCAAACCAAGTTATGGATGGATGGATGAGAGGCTTTATATAGAGGCTACAGCAGGGACCTAGAGGAGGAATTGGTTTAAGCCTCCTGATGGGCTTGGGCTTCCTGTGTTCGGCCTGAACACCCAACTCAAGTCTATCAATAATAACTCATACCACTAAAGGGTTATTATTGAACTACCGCACCAATCCCATATTACAATATGGGCTCCTTCTTATCATGAGTGTGTTAAACTCCCTGTGTTTAAGATATCGTATGTCTGTTAATTAAATGAGTTACTGATAACTCAATTAATTAACATCTGATTCCAAGAGTAGTACCACTCAACTTTATTATCATGCTGAACTAAGTCCACCTACGGGGTTTATACGATAATCCTTATGAGCTTCTCAAGGGGGCATCATCAGCCTAAATAATTAGGACATATATTCCTTCTATAATCAACAACACACCATATAAATAGTACTATTTCCTAACTCATCGGGCTTATTGATTTAACGGATAAATCTCACCCATTGATAATTTAAAAAAAAAATAAATACTAAGTATACGTGCTTGTTATTATATAGAGATTAAGAGGACACACATCCATAATAACAAAGGTTTTGTTCTTTTATATAGTTAGTATAAATCGAACAACCTCAAATGGTCCTGCTCAATACACATATAGTGTACTAGTGTAATTTTATAGTCAAGACAGACTAATACCAAATTAGACTACAATCGTTCCAATGGTTTGTCCCAATCCATCTTGGTTGTGAGCTACTTTTTGTAGTTTATAAGGAACCGATAACATGATCTTCTATGTGGCACCACACACCATGTTATCTATAATATAAATTAAATGGACAACTACATTGACATATATATAAATATAAAATGTAAATATTTGACCAAAGTGATTCTCATTTTAAAATATTTCAAAATAGATGTTCATACAAAAGCTAAGCTTATAGTATACATCCCAACAAGGGGAGCCCTAAACTTCATCCTCACCAATCTTCACCAATTCATCCACCTCCGGAGCAAGGGAAGACCTCTAAGGATGCCACACTTCAAGGATAAGCATTCTCTTCTCTCTCAATCCATATTTTGAGTTATAGATGCTATATTTATCGTCTATTAATTGTATCTCCCTTATAATAGAGTAGATCTCTAGATCTAAGATGTAGGAAGTAGTTATAATGTGATGTGATGTATGAACTGTGTATTTAGATATTTTCCTATGCAATGATGTGTTTATGACTTTTTCTATGTATTATTCCTTTTATGTGTTGGACAAAATGTATGAATGGTGTATACATGTAGACATGAGAGGTTTGTCTCTATGTTAAGGTTGTTACTAAACTGGATAACCGGGAGATCCTTAGTGATAGATAATTAGACATATTATGCCCCTTAGTGACAAAGGGCATTGATACTTACCCACTTTCTAGAGTCAAAAGATCTTAACATAGGGACTAGTTCTTATTAGGGCATTCTAATTGAAGTGGATACTCCAGTGCTATTGTTAGGAAGTGATTGTGTAATCTATGAACGTATGACCGGGGGGGTCCTAGTGACAGGGATTCCCTCTTAACTGGCTTTCTAGGTTACCTCTCTACTTAATGGCATTAGAACTTGGGTAGACTCTCTGGTGCAACCTACACAAGGATTATACTAGGTTTTAGTTAGAATCCGTACACGAGTATAAGCATGGAGTTATGTAGATGAACAATCCATAGGGACATTAACTAGCATCGTAACAAAACTGAAATCCTTGCATCTATCATCCATCCCCTTCCAAGATCACCTCTTATTCCTTCTCTCTTTCCTTCTCCTTAATCTTTCTCTTACTCTCTCTCTTTTCCATCCAACCTTTCATTTATCTAGAGAATTTGTTGTGCGAAATCAAATAGTGCTTAATTAACAATCCCTGTGGGATCAATATTTTTATTACTGAAGACATAGCTATACACTTATGGATTCATAAAACTTCCCCGTGATGGTCTCACCAGAGTGCTCTCCCCATTGATATTCAATGCTACTACGTAAAAAGGGAAATATAGAAGGTCTGATTTAGTGGTTACCCTTTATCATCAAGGGACTCCCGGTCATATGATCTAAATTACTCTAGGAGGAACACGACGTCGTCGATCGGGTGCCGAGTAGTGTCACGTATGCGCCAGTATGGCTTATATATCCGCCAATGATGCCAACTTAGGGTTTAATAATGAAAACCTAACTTTATCTCAATCAACTCCTTATTTAAATAGGTATTCTAAACATACTTTATCTCTTATCCATTTATCCCTGTAAAATAAAAAAAGATTCCTTTAAAATCTAGAAAAATTCCAGTAAATTTCATAAATTCATATAACCTATTTTTTGATTAATTATTCACTAAAATATATTTATTTTCCTTTAAAAAATTAATTATGTAACATGTTAATTATTTTAAATCCATATATATGTTTTTAATATTTCACACATCATGTTTGGAGTTCACTCCTCCAAGACTTGTCATTACTTAGGGTTATCTCTCCTAAGATTTTCCATCACCTAGCTTCTCTCATTAGGACTTTTACCATCTAACTTTACTCATTAAGGTCTAGCTTCACTCACTAGGATTTCCACCACCTAATTTCACTCACTAGGGTTTGGCTTCACTTACCAAGACTTTCACCACCTAACTTCACTCACTAGGGTCAGCCTCCCCTACTAGGACTTCCATTGCCTGAGTTTACTCACCAGAACTTCTCCTTACCTAATCTTTAGTTAGGACTAGTTACTCAGTAGACTTCTAACCTACCTAACCTCCAAGTAGGACTTTCCTTTGCCTAACCTCTAGTTAGGACTTTTCCTTGCTAGCTATCTAGTTAAGACTAAACTTCTCTCTTCCAAATATCAAGTCCTATTTGGATCAACCCTTGGTCAAACTAAACAGACTTAGGTGCATTGTTAAACATCAAATTTTTGGTTGCTAATTACACCAACATAACTAGCTAAATTATATATATTGATGCAAGACTCTGATTTGAGACGAGCATCTTGATGTAGGAGTTACTTCATATGAGCTACTTTTAAAGCAAATACCTTGTTCCTTGTTTCTTTATTGCTTTGTGTAAGTACCTCGTGGTAATTTTACTATGATCAAATAAGTCAAGTTAGGTTCTATTATATTTGATCCTTGTTTCTAAGTGTGCAGGAACTTAGGAGCATAAGAAGTCGAGCAAAAGATGCAACTACCAAGAAGAATGATATGGAAAAGAGTAAAGTTAGGCCCTAGTAAGTAAAGCTAGGTCTAGTTGGTCCAAGTGCCCGGACCATCTGGGCGCCTAGACAAGATAGTTTGGGTGCACAGACCATTTTGGTACCGAAAGGGTGCCTCGACGTAGTGGATCAACTTTGGGCCCTCGTTAGCAGTGGTCCGGGCTCCCGGAGCAGATATGGGTGCCCGGGAGTGGATAAAAAGTTATCTTCGCACCATTATGAAGGCTATTATGTGGAGATAGACTTTGCCATGCTAGGGGTGCCCGTATAGGTTTTGGGCACTCGTATCTGTTGGAACCCCAAGGTTATTTTGGTGTGATCAACAAGTTAAGTTAGGTCCTGTGTGTTTAGAACCTTGTGTCTAAGTGTGCAGGAGCTTAGGAGCACAGATAGTCGAGCGGAAGACGCAGCTAGTGAGAAGGACGGTAGTTCGAGGGACGAGGTGCTGCGGAAGAGTACACCGGCGGACGAAAAGGAAGCGTGCGGTGGTTCCGAGGGACGAAAGCCGGAGCAGAAGATTGCTCAAGGAGCAAGAGACGCAACTAGCGAGAAGGACGGCACGCAGTACGTCTGAGGGACGAAGACTGCGAATGAGTACGTCGGCGGACGAGAAGGAAACACGCGGCGATTCCGAGGGACGAGAAGTCGGAGAGAAGCCCGCTCGAGAAGACCGGAAGTTGGGTTCGGGTGAGCCCTATTCCGGATGGCAGAGATCACCCAAGCGAGCGGAACCGGAGTTGAAGACCCGGACCGAGGCGAAAGAAGTCAATCGGAGTTGACTTAGGGTCCGGGGCGCCCGGACCAGCCCAGGGCGCCCGGAGCAGTCCGGGGCGCCCTGAGCAGCCCCGGGCGCCCGGAACCCTTCCGGGTGCCCGAAACTTGAATTTTGACCAAAACGCGTCTAATGCGTTCTGAACGTTGGGGGATAAAGTTTTATCCCCCCCCCCCCCCCTCAGGGTGCCCGGAACCCCTTCCAGGTGTAACGCCCGCCCTTCCTACTACTTAGGGAGGACGGGGTTACTAAGAGCATACATACGTGCATTCATAAATATAAAATCATGGCAATGGAAGTATATACATACATAAGAAAAACTAACTACTGATCATGCTATCATAAAAGCATACTAATAAAACATGGCATGTGAGTTATAACATAGTAACCGTGTCAACATGCTAGTGCATATAACTTGATTCAATATTTACTACTTGCAACATGATCATCTTACTAAAGCATAAAACATGAAATATAAGTTCATCTCAAGTATAAACCACCCAAAAGTATCTAGTAGGAAAAATAGTTCATAAGCAAAACTTAGAGAATGAATAAGTCTTGAAATACAAAATAGATCTTCTTTCCACCATGCCACTTCCACACACATCTTTCGCCCTTCCTGCTGCTCCTCTTAGTGTAGCCATTCCTTACCCCTTTCTGCAGTACAAGGAAAACATAAAACTATAAGCACATAGGCTTAGTAAGACTCTTTCCTACTCACAAAACATAAATCATGCATCTTAACATAAAATGGTGACATGTTCATTTAATCAACATCTAGATATAAATTTACATGCTAGCATAAAGTAGAGTCATGCTCATGTAAGTAAATCATAACATAGCATGTAAGAAACTCATACATAAGGAGTAGCATGATCATCTAAGCATCATAGACATATTTTCACAAAAAAGAAACATCTTACTAAAACATAAAGAAACATTTAGCATGAATAAACATATGCAAGATGTCCTTTGAAAACATGTATCATGAAATGAGTATATGCAAGATGTCCTTTAAAAACATATATATCATATAAATACTTAAACATAATCTCATTATGAGGGTCCGGCTTTGTACCACATACATACATGAATGCACGCATCCTAAGTAGATCCAAGGTAGCTAATCCTGAACCTACTAGAAACTAGGCCCGTTTCATTAACCATCGACCTAGGGGCAACTTAGGAGCTCATCCCTTGGTACAAGTCATACAAAGTAAAATAGCATACATGTTTCTTGTCATATCATAGCATATCATGTTCCTTGTCATATCATAGCATATCATATCTCTTGTCATAACATGAAGAGTGCTCTTAGTCCCAACTTAAGGGAAGCATCTCTTAGGCTATCATGAAGAGTGCCCTTAATCCCAACTTAAGGGAAGCATCTCTTAGGCTTTTCCTCATACATAAGCCTTGCATAACATAACATGATGGCAATGAGTGCCCATAACATATAGCATATCATAGGAATCATATCATGGTGGCATAATGTGCACAAAACATGTAGCATATCATAGAAATCATAACATGATGGCATAAAGTGCATATAGCATATCATAGGAATCATACATGATGGCATAAAGTGCACATAACATAATAACATATCATAGGAATTGTAACATGATAGCATGAGCATATATATCAAATAACATGGTGACATAATTTCATATTCTATCAAAGAAAGTCATTATCATGCATGGTTAGGGTTTTAATCTTCCTACAAAACCTAAATCACAACCTAGCCGAGACCTAGAGGTAGGGTTCTAGGTTTTTAACCCAACATGAAGCATGAAAACTTAAACTAATCATATATCAAAAATCATACATCATGAGGAAACATAACAAGCATAGTTAGGTTTTAAAACTTTTCCCTAAACCTTTCATTCAATCTTGGCCGAACCTTAAGGGTAAGGTTCTCAAACTTCTAATACCACAAAGAGCATAAAAACTTAAACTCACAACATATAATGGTCTACATATCATGAGAACTAATAAACAAACATAGTTGAGGTCTTAAATTGTCAATAACCCCTTTATCATTCTTTGGCCAAAACCCTAAGAGGATGGCATGGAATTTCTAAGCAATTAGAAGCATGAAAAATTTATACTAACATCATATCATGGTCTACATATCATGAGGACAAATAAACAAGCATAGTTGAGGTCTTAAATTGTCTCTAATCCTCTTATCTTTCCTTGGTCGAAACCCTAAAAGTATAGCATGAAATTTCTAAGCAACATGAAGCATAAAACTTTAACTAACAACACATAAGAGATCATATATCATGGAGGAGCATAAGCAAGCATGTTTTTATTCTAAAACTTTGCCCTAGGCCTTGTATCTAAACTTGGCCGAAACTTCAAGGTAGGGTTCCTAAACTTTTAATATCACATGAAGCATAAAACTTTAACTAACAACATATAAGAGATCATATATCATGAAGGAGCATAAACAAGCATGTTTTCATTCCAAAACTTTGCCCTAGACCTTGTATCTAAACTTGGCCGAAACTTCAAGGTAGGGCTCCTAAACTTTTAATACCACATGAAGCATAAAACTTTAACTAACAACATATAGAAGTATCCACACGAACTAATTAGGTGGAGAAGACCAAACAATAGGTGTGCTAGCACCTAGATGGTGTTCGGCCAAGAGAGGAGAGGGAGAGCAAGAAGAGAGCAAGAGGAAGAAGATGATGTGAATTGCCTTGAATGAAAAATGAATTCTCATTCACCACAAAAGTGGTCGGCCACATTCATGGAGTTGTAACCCACATTTTGCATTAAGTGTGGCCATTAAAGAGATTTGTAACCTCCATGAGGTGCCACACACATGTGCTAAACATGATGATGTGGCACCTCATCATTGGCCACTTAATGCCAAGTCACAAATGATGTGGCATAAAGTCAAGTCAAACTTGACTCTTCCTCTTCCTCTCAAGTCAAGTCAAACTTGACTTAATCTCTCTCATGGTTGATCTAATCCAACCATTTAATTCAAGCCAATTTAATATAATGAATCTAATTTATTTAATTAAATTGATTCAATGAGTCATAATCTAAATTAGACTCATTGAACACATGAATCAACTTGAGTCCAACTCAATTAGCCCAATTAGGATTACTCTTAATTCAATTTGATTCATCAAATGAATCTAATCCTCTTGGTTCATCATATGAACCTAATTTCCATCTAATTGTCCTTAGTGTGTGACCCTATAGGTTCTTGTAATATTAGCAATGCCCTAAACCCATTTAGGAGCATAAGTAATGAGCGGTATCTAGCAACACATCATTACTACCCAAGTTACAAGAATGTTGAGATCCAACATCACCTTGTGACCACTAATTGTGACTCCTCACAATATATGACAAGTGTCCTTCTATCCTAGACATCTAGAATGATCAATGTGAGGCATAGACCGTGTCATCCTCTAATCAATCTAAATTTTGAACTCCAAGTAGACTCACTAAATCAAATGAGCTCAATATCTCATATTGACTCATTTGGGCATGGCCATGCACTTCATGGTCTCACTCTATCAAGAATATCGATGTCACTCCCGTCATATAGGAGGGATAGATCCCATCTACATCACTCACATCCCTCTGCATAATTCGTTACATACCCAGTAATCGCCTTTATAGTCCACCCAGTTACGGGTGACATTTGACGAAACCAAAGTACATAACTCCTTATGAAGGGATCCATGGTGACTTCAGGTCCAAGGACTAGTAGTCATACTAATAGCCACATGAGAAAGTATATGACACTCATATAACGATCTATGATACTTTCTCATGGCGGGTCATTCAGTATACATTCTCCAATGCATACCCATGTGTCAACTTGATATCTCTATATCCATGATTTGTGAGATCAAGTCATCGAGTTGACCTACATGCTAGTCTAATTGTATTAACATTGTCCCTAACTAGGCCCGAGGTAGCTAGTCCCGAATCTAGTAGGGTTACTAGGTTATCTAAACCTAGGGACGACTATGGGAGCCCAAACCAAGGACAACTGAGAGTCCAGTACAGTGCCACTGATAAAGTAAAATACTGATTCTTAGTCTAATTCATTCTGTCTTGTTCTGACTAGATTATCTGAACCTAGAACTAGGTTATCTAAACCTAGAGGCGACTATGGGAGTCCACCCATTACACCGTAGTCCCATGTAAACTGAAACAAGATCAAGCATGCTATTTAAAATGCTTCTATGGCATTTAACTGAGCTATAAAAAAATGCCTACTGTATCATATAGCTGCCCGAGTCATTTTATCGAGCACTTGGTGTGCTCTGACTCTCCCCAACTTAATAATCATGCATATGGCTGGACTAAAAGCATAAAAACGCACGATTAACTACTTATACTGTAGGTGAGGGGTTACTTACTTACTGCGCTAAGTTTTCTTACAATCCAATCGCTAGGTTTCCGGAGAAGAAGATCTCTTCGGCGATCCTCTTACGCCTACGCTTTCTTCTCGCTAGAGGAGCGTCCTCGTATCGGAGTTGTCGCCGGAAGGTGCTCCTACGGCCCTAGGGATGCAACCCTAGGTTTCTTGGGACTTGTGCGCCGAGAGGGTGAGGAAGAGAGAGAGAGAGGCGACGGTGAGGCTTTGAGGGTGAGGAAAGTTGTCGATAAAATAAATCCCCACTTAAATTCCCTATTTATATTAAGTCACTAATACGGCCAACTAAAACATAAGTACAATTTCTCTCCTCTTCTTTCAGCACACCCCTGCTGGGGTCCCTTAGTTACTAAGTCACCCTATATGTTATAGAGTCCATAGGTCGTGAGTTCAATTCCCGCTTAGGCTGTTTTACGTTTTTATTTAATTTTGCTACTTCTACTACTCCAAAAATTCCATAAAAATATTCTAAAATTCCATAAAAATAATAGAATATTTCTAAAATTAATTTGAAAATTTTCGGGCATTACAATCCCTCATACCTTATAAAAAGTTCGTCCTCGAACTTAAAATAACTCTGGGTACTTCTGTCTCATACTAGCTTCTGTCTCCCAAGTTACCTCTTCTGTTGTGTGATTTTGCCAAATAACTTTTACTAATGGTACCTCCTTATTCCGTAATTTCTTAACTGCTCGATCTATTATCTGAATAGGCCGACTGTCATAGCTGAGGTCTTCGCGGACTTGTACCGACTAGGGCTCAATCACCTAGGTGGCATCTGGGATATGCTTCTTCAGCATAGAGACATGAAATACGTTATAGATAGCTGACATCTCTTGGGGTAGTTCTAGCTCATATGCTACCTTGCCAACTCTTCTAATGATAGGTATGGTCCCACATATCTGGGACTTAATTTGCGCTTCTTCCTAAAACGTATTACTCCCTTCATGGGAGCCACTCGGAGAAATACTGTATCCCCAACTAAAAACTCTAAGGGTCGACGCCGTGTATCAGCATAGCTTTTCTGGCGGCTATGAGTTGTCTCTATCCTCTGGCGGATCTGCTGTATAGCTGCTGTGGTATCTGCTACTAGATCTGTCTGAAGTTCTAGTTCTTTCTGTTCACCACTTTCATACCAGCAGATTGGAGATCTACACCTCCGCCCATAGAGAGCCTCGTAGGGTGTCATGCCGATAGTGGCCTGATAGCTATTGTTGTATACAAATTTTGCTAAACTCAGATATTTGCACCAACTTCCCTTAAAGTCTATGGCACACGCTTGGAGCATATCTTCGAGTACCTGATTTACCCGCTCCGTCTGACTATCTGTCTGATGATGGAAAGTTGTGCTAAACTTTAACCTGGTGCCCAACGCTGACTGTACACACTCCCAGAAGTGTGATGTGAATCTACTGTCTCTGTCTGAAATGATGGTCCGTGGAACTCCATGCAGTATGACAATCTCCTTGAGATATAGCTGAGCTATTTGCTCCATGGAGTAGGATATCCTGATAGCTAAGAAGTGGGTGATTTAGTCAATCTGTCGACTATTACCCAGATGACATCAAAATCATTCGTGGTCCTGGGTAGTCCCACTATGAAATCCATGGAAATATCCTCCCACTTCCATTCCGGGATCTGAATAAGCTGTAGAACTCCTCCTGGTCTCTAGTGTTCTGCCTTGACCCTCTGGCAGGTCAAACAGGTACTGGCATACCTAGCGATGTCCATTTTCATCCCCGGCCACCAAAAACGTCTTTTCAGGTCTTGATACATCTTGGTGGAACCAGGATGCATCGCATAAGGGGTCCTGTGAGACTTGTCTAGGATCTTCCTCCGTAGTTCCTCCTGATCCGGAATGCATAGTCTGTCACCAAAATGTAATACCCCACTATCGGACACTCTGAACTCTCCACTTTCTGATTCTGCTAACCCTTACTTGATTTTCTGAATTTCAGGGTCCTGCTCCTGAGCTGTCTGGATGTCACCTAGCAGGGTAGATGCTAATGTCATAGTAGAGAGTTGCCCAACTATTAGTTCGAGACCGAAATCTACAATCTCCTTTTGTAGGGGCGGTGACATGGCTGCTAGGGATAGTAAGGTGGCACTGGACTTCCTGCTAAGTGCATTTGCCACCTTATTGGCCTTTCCTGGCTGGTAGAGGATATCTATGTCATAGTCTTTGACCAGCTCGAGCCATCTACACTGTCGCATATTCAGATCCTTTTGAGTGAAGAAGTACTTCAGACTCTGATGATCTGTATACACTCTGCACTAAACTCCATACAAGTAATGTCTCCAAATTTTAAGGGCGAAGACAATTGCTACAAGCTCAAGGTCATGAGTAGGGTAGTTCCTCTCATAGTCCTTGAGTTGTCTAGAGGCGTAGGCGATCACCTTATCATTTTGCATCAGTACTGCTCCTAGTCCCAATTTAGAGGCATCACTGTAAATATCAAAGCTGTCTGTGTTTTCTGGCAGAGTCAGAATGGGAGCACTGGTCAATCTTCTTTTTAGCTCGATGAAGCTGTTCTCACAGTCCTCTATCCACTGAAATTTTCTGTTCTTCCTGGTGAGAGCTGTCAGTGGGGAGGCTATCCTGGAGAAATCCTCTACAAATTTTCTGTAATAGCCTACTAATCCCAAAAAGCTTCTTATTTCACTGGCGTTCTTAGGTCTTTTCTAGTTACTCACAGCTTCTATCTTACTGGGGTCTACCATGATACCATCCTTGGAGATGATGTGACCCAGAAAGGATACCTGATCGAGCCAGAATTCATATTTCGTGAACTTGGCGTACAGCTGGTTCTGCTGGAGAGTCTGCAGTACTATCTTCAGGTGCCCTGCGTGTTCTTCCTGAGTTCTGGAATAGATAAGAATGTCGTCGATGAACACGATAACAAACTTATCTAAGTAGTCTCTGAAGACTCTGTTCATGAGGTCCATGAAGGTAGCTGGAGCATTCGTCACACTGAAGGGCATGACTACGAACTCATAATGTCCGTATCTGGTCCTGAAAGCTATCTTGGGTATATCTCCTTCTTTAACTCTAACCTGGTGATATCCCGATTTGAGGTCTATTTTAGAGAACACTGCTGCTCCCTTTAGCCAATCGAACAGCTCATCTATCCTGGGAAGAGGATACCTGTTCTTAATCGTGACCTGGTTTAGTGCTCGGTAGTCTATACACAGGCGCATGCTCCCGTCCTTCTTCTTCACGAACAACACAGGTGCTCCCCATGGTGAGTGACTAGAGCGTATGAAGCCCTTGTCGAGCAGCTCCTGTAGTTGCTCCTGAAGTTCCTTCAGTTCTGTTGGAGCCATGCAGTATGGTGCTTTGGAGATGGGATTTGTACCGGGAACAAGTTCTATCTCGAATTCAATCTCCCTGTTTGGTGCTAGGCCTGGTAACTCCTCAGGGAAGACTGCTGGGTAGTCACATACAACTCAGACCTCCTCTAGCTTTCGGTCCTCGTCCTGACTGGTACTGACTACATGTGCTAGGAATCCCGTACATCCTGAATCAAGTAGTTTCTGTGCTTTCAGAGCTGAGAGAAACTTCTTGGTCTTCCTCTTTGGTTCTCCGATGTACCCAAACTGCACTCCTGCTTCAGGTTGGAATACAACTCTCTGTTTACGGCACTCTATGGAGGCACCGTACTTAATCAGAAAGTCCATTCCCAAGATAACATCGTAATCAACCATATCTAACACTATCAGATCACCAAAAAGCTCTCTGTCTGCTATAATGACTGGCACTGCTCGGAGCCAGTGCGTGGATGACATGATTTCTCCTGAAGGTAGTGTTGTCAAAAACTGACCACTGAGTGCATTTGGAGATATTGCCAACTTTTCGACGAATATCCTAGATATATAAGAATGGGTTGCCCCAGTATCGAATAAGATAGTTACATCTTGCTGTAAAATACTGATCTGACCTGTAACAACTGTCGCGACATTTGCTACGTCCTCTTTGGTGAGTGAGTAGATCCTCGCGTTCGTCGTGGCTGAGGGGGCTTCTAGTCGGCCCTGACTGATGTGTGGGTTATCTAAAGCAGCCTGCATCTGGTGTAACTGTGTTGGGTTACCTCCGTACTGAATCGGTTGTGGTGCGGGAAAGCTACTCTTGTTCGGGCATTGTTTGGCCATATGCCCTTCTTGGTCACATTCGAAGCATCCTCGTGTGCCCTTGCGGCAAACTCCTAGGTGGAACTTTCCACAAGTAGAACACTTGGGATAGCTAGGTTGTTTACTAGCTGGTCCTCCTTTTGGGTAACTCCCTGGTTTGCGTTTGTTGTTGGAGTTCCCTTTCCAGTTAGAGTTGTGGCCCTGGTGTTTCTGAGTACCTGAGCCTTCTTGGCCCTTAGACTCTGAGAGGGCTTGCTTCTGCTGTTTGATGTTGTTCTGGTAATGCTCGGTGATCAGAGCACTACTTACTAGTTCTTCGGTGGTTTGCGGCTTACGGACGCTGCTGGCCACGTTCAGTGCTATTTCCGGCCTTAGCATTTTGAGCATCAACCGGACTCGTTCTCTTTCAGTGCTGACTAATTCGGGGCATAGACGAGCCAGTTTGTTGAATTTCTTCACGGCCTCCTCGACTGGAAGGTTGCCCTGGCGAAATTCAGTGAACTCGTCATAGTGACGGTTTGTGACCCGCATGTGGAAGAATTCCTCAAAGAATTCTCTTTCGAAGTCGGCCCATGTCATCTGGTTCACTGGGCGCTTCGCTTTGATTTTCTCCCACCACATACGTGCGTCTCCTGCCAGGCAGAAAGAGGCGCATTTCACCTTTTCATGTTCTGGCCAGTCCAGAAGCTCCATCGTACTCTCCAGTGTTTTGAACCAGGCTTGGGCATCCCATGGTTCACTGGTGCCTGAGAAGTTCTCTGGCTTGATCTTTTGCCACTGGATCAGATAGGCTTCCCTCCTTGCCCCTGCTGTTGGGGCTACTGGTGTTGTAGGTTGGACTGGTGGAACCTCTATCACTACTGGGGTTACTAAATTAGGTTCTGGAGTGGCAGTGGGAGTGTTTTGCTGATTAGCCCTTAGGGTGGCTATCTCCTGTTGTTGTTCAGCTAGTTGCTTCTGTAATTGAGCCACTACCTCTGTAAGGTCTGGGGGAGGCACTGAGCTGCTTGCCTCATGCTAGGGCTCAGTAGCTGGTGCCTTTCTAGCTGGGCGTCCTCGTACCATTTTCTAGAGAAATAGAGGGCATACATAACTAATACAATCATATTTGCATAACTATTATTATCATGTTAGATGCTATCATATAAAAACATGCTTTAGTTATCTATGAACATGAAAGCAAGAAACATAAATAAAGTGAGAGATATTCTTACTTGGAAGCTGCAGGTTCAATGCTGATGTGTGTGTGGAGGAAGTATGGAACTTGCTCTGATACCACTCTGTAACGCCCCGCCTTCTACTGACTAGGCTGTAAGGTCGGGGGGTTACACACATTATGCTAAACTAGACTATAAAGTGCGGAAAGCTGTACTAAACAAAATCTCACCCTGCTAAAGACCATTAAAATCTGTAACTCATGTTAAATTACCTTTTCATTGTTGTATAGATACTAAGGAATGGAATCTAAACTCTCCATATGGTCCAGGGACTAAAAATAGAGCTCTTCAGCCAAAAACAGGCTCTCCTAATCGATTAAAATCGGAATTCAATCGATTGGAACATCTCAATCGATCCACGGATCGATCCCGAGTGCTACTGTGCGGGGAACTCCCATCTGGATCGATCGGCTGATCGATCTAGGCTGACCAATCGATCCAGTGATTGATTCAATGGCTCTCTATTCGCGGAAATTAAATTCCCGATCGATCGGCTGATCGATCCATGGCCGATCGATCAGCTGATCAATTCATCAGCTTTCTGTACGCGGCAGATCGCTTCCCAATCAATTGGCTGATCGATTGAGGGCTCCTCAATCGATCGGCTGATCGATTCAATAGCGTTCTGTACGCAGGGATTTCTTCCAATTGATCGGCTGATCGATTGAGAACTCCTCAATCGATCGGCTGATCAATTGGGGTTTCTGATTTCTGCAGAAATCCCCCCTGAACTCGTACAAGACCTTCAGAAATCAACTAAAAGCATAATACCACTACTAGGGATGTCATTACTCATGGTTAGCTGTCTAATATCAGGACAACTAATAATCTAAGCATACTTTTGTTAGTTAGAGCCCTAGAGCCAATCATTTGATGATTGTATGGACTCATGTATATCATATTCTTATATTAATAAAGGCAATAGTTTGGTTATTATGCTTATTTGTATTAGTGCCAGATAAAATAAGTATAGTAACGTCCTTGAGTAGAAGGTTCTTACCTATATCAATCGATTAGTTGAATCGATAGTGAGATGATATAGGGAACACTACTCTAAATCATTCCTAGTCGAGTATTAACATTCAGGGACAATGTTAATACAATAAGACTAGCATGTAGGTCAGCTCGATGACTTGATCTCACAAGTCATGGATATAGAGATATCAAGCTGACACATGGGTATGCATTAGAGAATGTATACTGAATGACCCGCCATGAGAAAGTATCATGGATCGTTATATGAGTGTCATATACTTTCTCATGTGGCTATTAGTATGACTATTAGTCCTTAGACCTGAAGTCACCATGGATCCCTACATAAGGAGTTATGTACTTTAGTTTCGTCAAACGTCACCCGTAACTGGGTGGACTATAAAGGCGATTACTGGGTATATAACGAATTATGTAGAGGGATGTGAGTGATGTAGATGGGATCTATCCCTCCCATATGACGGGAGCGACATCGGTATTCTTGATAAAGTGAGACCACTAAGTGCATGGCCATGCCCAAATGAGTCAACATTAGATGTTGAGCTCATTTGATCGAGTGAGTCTACTTGGAGTTCAAGATTTAGATTGATTAGAGGATGACACGGTCTATGCCTCACATTGATCAATCTAGATGTCTAGGATAGAAGGACACTTGTCATTATTTTGTGAGTAGTCACAATTGGTAGTCACAAGGTGATGTCGGATCTCGACATTCTTGTAACTTGGGTAGTAATGATGTGTTGCTAGATACCGCTCATTACTTATGCTCCTAAATGGGTTTAGGGCATTGCCAACGTTACAAGAACCTATAGGGTCACACACTTAGGACAATTAAGTGGAGATTAGGTTCATATGATGAACCAAGAGGATTAGATTCATTTGATGAATCAAATTGGATTAAGAGTAATCCTAATTGGGCTAACTTGAGTTCGACTCAAGTTGATTCATGTGTTAAATGAGTCTAATTTAGATTTTGACTCATTGAATCAATTTAATTTAATGAATTAGATTCATTATATTAAGTTGGCTCGAATCAAATGGTTGGATTAGATCCACCATGGTAGAGATTGAGTCAAGTTTGACTTGACTTGAGAAGGAAGACCAAAGGTCAATTTTGACTTGACCTTTTGCCACCTCATTGGTGAGTTGGCATTAGGTGGACCAATAATGATGTTCCACATCATCATGGGTGCCACCTCATGGAAGTGACAAAGTCACTCTCTTAATGGTTTCATATTAATTGCAATTAATGCAATTAATGTGATTTTATGGTTTCATATTAATTGCAATTAATGCAATTAATGTGAATTTTTGAAAAGTGGCCGGCCACTTGGTTTTTGGATGAGAATTTGATTTTTCATTCAAGTGTGCATCTTCCTCCTTCTCCCTCTCAAGCTCTCCCTCTCCTCCTTACTTGGCCGAACCTTACCAAGGTGCTAGCACACCTTTGTGTGAGGTTTTCTCCACCTAAGTTGTCCGTGTGGATACTTCTAGAGGACCGGCGCTTGACGGTCTTGAGATCCGGCAACACCTTGGAAGAGCGGGATTCGCGTAGGGCGCGCATCAAGGGTAAACACTTTTTCCTCGTAGATCTAAGTAGTAGATCAGTTTTTGAACTCGTACAAGAAATAGTTTTTCGAATTTTGTATACGAATCTTTGCACGGATCTACGGCTTTGGGTCCTTCGGGGTTTCCGCGACGCGAAAAAGCGGTTTTCGCGGCTCGAAGAATCCAACAACTTTCATAGTTCAAGACACTTAAACATCTAAAAGTGCGGAAAAGTAAAACTATAAAAAATACTAAGTCTTTAGACTTGTTAGTCTCCAAGAATCTTTATTCCAAGTTCCTTCTCACACACATCTGATCGCATTGCCCTCCAGCCTCCACTAATCCATCTTCCCTTTACCTTTATCTGCAGTATAAGGAAAAAGGAAACTATAAGCTTGGGAGCTTAGTAAGAACCATCTACCTCACAAAACATGGATTCAAAGAAATCATGCTTTCAAAAGATGCTATTCGAAAAACATGCTAATGATCATGCTGAAAATCCTAAAACATGGCAAATGGACATACAAGTCATGGCAATCAAAGGCTGAACATAAAGCTATTTGCTATATCAATAAGAAAACTAAACTGAAGCTGAGTTGTATTCACATATCTGGTTCGTGAAGTTTGAAACTATTTATATAAGTAGATAAAAATATTAATCATGCTGCTGATGGGCCCGACAACTGTATTTGCTATGCGCGCATCCCTAACTAGGCCCGAGGTAGCTAGTCCCGAATCTAGTAGGGTTACTAGGTTATCTAAACCTAGGGACGACTATGGGAGCTCAACCCAAGGACAACTGAGAGTCCAATACAGTGCCACTGATAAAGTAAAATACTGATTCTTAGTCTAATTCATTCTGTCTTGTTCTGACTAGGTTATCTGAACCTAGAGGTGACTATGGGAGCCCACCCATTACACCGTAGTCCCATGTAAACTGAAACAAGATCAAGCATGCTATTTAAAATGCTTCTATGGCATTTAACTGAGCTACAAAAAAATGCCTACTGTATCATATAGGCTGCCCGAGTCATTTTATCAAGCACTTGGTGTGCTCTGACTCTCCCCAACTTAATAATCATGCATATGGCTGGACTAAAAGCATAAAAACACACGATTAACTACTTATACTACAGGTGAGGGGTTACTTACTTCCTGCGCTAAGTTTTCTTACAATCCAATCGCTGGGTTTCCGGAGAAGAAGATCTCTTCGGCGATCCTCTTACGCCTACGCATTCTTCTCTCTAGAGGAGCGTCCTCATATCGGAGTTGTCGCCGGAAGGTGCTCCTACAGCCCTAGGGATAGAACCCTAAGTTTCTTGGGACTTGTGCGCCGAGAGGGTGAGGAAGAGAGAGAGAGAGGCGACGGTGAGGGTTTGAGGGTGAGGAAAGTTGTCGATAAAATAAATCCCCACTTAAATTCCCTATTTATATTAAGTGACTAATACGTCCAACTAAAACATAAGTACAATTTCTCTCCTCTTCTTTCAGCACACCCCTGCTGGGGTCCCTTAGTTACTAAGTCACCCTATATGTCATAGAGTCTATAGGTCGTGGGTTCAATTCCCGCTTAGGCTGTTTTACGTTTTTATTTAATTTTGCTACTTCTGCTACTCCAAAAATTCCATAAAAATATTCTAAAATTCCATAAAAATAATAGAATATTTCTAAAATTAATTTGAGAATTTTTGGGCATTACACTTCTTGAGTTTGATACTTATTTTGTTTGGACTTTGAGATTATCGACTTGATATCTATAAAATTTCTCATTACTATCTATGATATTTAGTAGACACTGGTTATTTTGTTTATTGGTATTGGTTGTTATGTATATATATTGTTAGACATGCTTGTGTTACTATGACATAGTTGATTACTATATCTGTAGATATGATTATTCACATCTTGCTCATTATAGCATTGTATGCATTTCAGTGATTATGTCTCCCTTATGTTTGAGACAGTCGTCGGCTATTTCTTCACACTCGGCCACTCAGAGTAGTGGTGTCTAGAGTGCGTACAGTGTGTCCCATCGTCTCCACTCGCCAATTCAGGAGTAGTGGTAGCTGGATTTATGAGTAAGCAGGGACTCTGTTGCTATGTAGTTAGATAGCCACTTTGTAAACTATCCACTCGGCCACTCGAAAGTGTAAGTCCACGTTAGGCCGACTAAACGGGGGTGAATAGCCTTGAAAAAAAGTTAGAAATTTCTCTTACTTTCGAATAGAGCAAGTACACAATATTAATTAAAATAATTAATTAATTAACACAAAAGCAATAACTAAAATGTACAAAGTCTTAGAATGTACTTAGTTATAACTTATGTGGTTGTTAATCCAAGCTAGTTGAAATCTTACTAAAAATCTCCTTTGTTTAAGGTGGAGTAGCCTCTTACAGACTTTGAATGCTCAGAAAAAGCTTTTAAAATGAATATAATTTTTGTTATTGAATTCCTAACTCCAGGGAACTTTTTATAACCTCATGGGATAAGGTTATTGTTGGTTGACGTGGCTCTGAGATGCCTCTAAAGGGATCCAAGGTGCCTCCAGTGTGGATAAAGCTTTATCCGAAGTGTAATGGTCGTTAATGTCTCTTCCACGTTGGAAGACGCCTTTGCGAGGACTGAAGGCACCTTCACGCCTCTGCTTAAGGCACCTTCGCGCCTCTACTTAAGGCACCTTCGCACCTGCTTAAGGCTCCTTCACACCTACTTAAGGCACCTTCACTCCTGATTAAGGCGCCTTCATGCCTTTTTCATCCGAGGCACCTCAGGCACATTAGAGACACCTCAGGTCTCGAATTGACAGCTTCTCTGTCGAAGGTTCTTAGTTGAAGTTAAGTTATGATAAACAAGCAATTAAATATTTTAAGCAAATAAATTTTCAATCGTTAATATTAACAAGTTTGCAATAAAAAACACGTAGATACAAGTATAGAACATGAAATTTTATACTAAGTTTACCTCCACCTTAACTTATTCTCTCTTTCCCCTTGATCACATCAAAAAATAATTAAGAAAAATATAAAAAAACTAAAATAAAAATATTGAGAAATATTATTGGGGTTATAAACAAAATTATCAAGAATATGTCATTTTACTAAAAAATAAATTTCTAAAATAAATAATTCATATCAATTAATCCACAATTTTAGAAAAAAAATTAATTAAGAAATTATTTTTAAGTTAAAAAAATTCTGAATTTTTTTAATGACAAATATCATCATTAGAAATATGACAAAAAATTTTATGAATCAAATATTAATATTTTAACCAAAATAAATTTTTTAAAGGTTATTTTTAAATTTAAATGTTTAAAAAAAGATTTTTAATTCTCAACGTTCAAAATAAAATGTTTCTTAGCCAAAAAATTAGATTTTTCAAAATTTAACTCTGAAAATATTTTAAATTTTAAATTATATTTTTATTAAAAATTCAGATAATTATCAAAAAAAATCTCAACAATTTTTATTCTAACAAAACAACCTAATTTACTATCAAAAAAACTTAAAATTTTCAAAAATCAAATTTTGAAACATTTTTAATCATTAAAAATTTATTTTTCGAAGGAAAATTTTAAAAGAAAAATAATATATTGATAAAAAAATTTCAAATTTTTTTATATTAGTAGATAATATTTTTATTTTTTATATAAATTTTTTTAACACAAAACATAACAAGAAAGCATGCAAAATAATTAATTTTGTAAAAAATTAAAGTTATTTAATTTAAAGCATGTATAAAAATTAATTTTAATTAGACTAAGCATGATTTAGGAATCTAAAATAAGTTTCTACCTACTAGATTTATCAAATAATTTCTAGAAATATATTTTCCAGCTATGTTTGTAATCTAGCCCCTATGATTTTGTAAATGCCAACTAAGTTCTTCATAATTTCTAAAATTCTTTTGTCGAGTAAATGAATTTGAATATGTAGAATTTTTTAATAATTCTATTTTACTTTTTAACTTTGCATTTTCATTCAATAGTTTATCAAACTCTTCTTTTAATCATGCATAGTTATTTTTTGCATTTATATATTTTCCCCTATTTTACACAGACATCTAGAAAGCATCTGAATTGCATCATAAAAGGGTTATGAGGTAAGATGTAAGTACCCTGTGATAGTTTTGATGTGATCAATCAAATCAAGTTAGGTCCTGTTATGTTTTGATGCCCTGTGTCTAAGTGTGCAAGAACTTAGGAGTATAGGAAGTCGAGCGAAAGAACCAGCTAGCGAGAAGGACAGCACAAGAGAGAGTTGACAGACACAGTGCATCTGAGGGATGAGGTGCTGCGGAAGAGTACGATGACGGATGAGAAGAAAGCGCACTACGATTCCGAGAGACAAGAAGCCGGAGTGGAAGGTTGCTCAAGAAGGCGGGAAAATGGATTTGGGTGAGCCCTATTTCGGATGGCTGAAATCACCCAAGTGAGCGGAGTGGGACGAGAGTCCGAACAAAAAAGTTAACAAGGAAGTTGACTTTAGTCTAGGCGCTTGGACTTGGTGCAGGCGCCCAAACGGTCCTAACACCCGAATCACTTGGGCGCCCCCTGGGCGTCTCATCTAGCGGGGTCGTATTTGTTGATGTAGGAAGCATCCGACGATCAAACTTTAGTTTGATAATGGCAAAAGGTATTCAAAGTTAAGTTTAATTGTTATCTAATGAGCTTAAACAATTTTGCAGGAAAGTCCTAACTACGGTTAGGCAGGAGAAAACCCCTAGGGGTGGTAACCCTAGGTCCTAGGGGGGATAACCTTAGGTGGAGAAAACCCCTAGGGGGTGGTAACCCTAGGTCCTAGGGGGCGGTAACTCTAGGTGGAGGAGAAATCCTAAGGGGAGGTAACCTTAGGTCCTAGGGGGAGGTAACCCTAGGTGGAGAAAAACCCTAGGGGTGGTAACCCTAGGTCCTAGGGGGTGGTAACCCTAGGTCCTAGAGGGTGGTAACCCTAGGAGAAAAGTATAATTAGTCTGGAGGACCTAAATGGCATCAGGTATGATCTCCTGAGTGGAGTAGGTGAGAACGCGTTCCCCGGAAGAGGGAACAGTAGTCGTCGGTTTAACCTAGGGTTTTCGGTTGGAAATCTAAAGTCAGAACCAGACAACCCGAAGGTTGTCAAATATTTTATCTATTATGTTTGTTATGTGCTAACATTGTGCCGCAGGGTATTTTGGGACTAACATATCTTGTAGGTACTAAAACACAAAGTTTTGCCTCGGATGAACAGTACCCGAGACACCCTCATGGAGCTTGAGGCGCCTCAGGTACAAGGCAGATGCAGCGCACGCAGCAGGACTGGAGGTGCCTCGGACGGATCTGGAGGTGCCTCAGACAGGATTAGAGGCGCCTCAAAGGGGGATGGAGGCGCCCTCAACCAGATAAGCTGCGATCAGTTCAGTGATGATCCGCGCGGCTGACTCGGCAAGATTGGAGGCGCCTCGGACAAGCATGGAGGTGCCCTCAACAAGCTACTTAAGGCCATTTCGACCAGCAGCTTAGGCATTCAAGCGAAAAGCAATCCTTCACGAGACATTCCAGTTGAACTACGACAAGTCCCCGACGACCCGAAGCTTCAAGATTGTTATTCTTCGTCGGTATAATTGTCATTTCAATTTTAAGATTGTACTTTAAATTTGTAATCTTTAACGATATTATAGTTGTTGCCCACCGAAAGCGATCAACTATCGTGGACTTTGGAGTAGGAGTCGCCCAAGGCTCTGAACCAAGTAAATCTTGGTGTCCTTGTTTTTTGTGTCTTTAATATTTCCGCTGCATTACTCTGATACGTTTTAAATCGATCATTTTATGAATCCGAAACGCGTGAAAGCCATGAGCGCTATTCACCCCCCCCTCTAACGCGATCTCGATCCAACAATTGGTATCAGAGTGGGGTAGCTTCGATTCGGTGCAATCACCAATCAAGCATTCTTTTTATGGTGATTTCAGTTTTTCGGAGTCGATCGGAATCAGTATTCTTGCCGTCTTCCGATCTTATTTTTTCAGAATCGTATTCTTTTCTCCAAGTTGGTGCAACACCACTCGAGAACGTAATTTACTCTTATTTTTATACCGCACTGCTAATCCAGGATCAAGTCCTGGGACACTCTTTTCGTTCGTTTTCCTTGTGCTAGACCTAAATCACTTTCTAAGAAGGGTTCAACACTGCTCGCCCACCCCTCTTCTCCGAAGATGATTTCGGGTACTGGAAGGGTCGGATGGAGGCGTATCTCTAGAATCACTTTGAAGTCTAGATGATCGTCAAAACCGGACTTCAACTACCAACTAACGGCGTCGGCAAGCCACTACCATACGAGGACTGGGACGCAACTCTTATCAAAAAATTAGAAGCGAACGCCAAGGCGACTTGCACCCTCCAGTGTGGCCTATTGAAGGAGGAGCTAAACCGCGTCAGCCCTTTCTCCAGCACCAAGGAATTGTGGGAAAAGTTGATCGAGCTTCATGAAGGAATGTCCGACACCAAGGTAAGTAAAAGGGATTTAATACTTAATAAACTATATAATATTAAAATGCAAGAAAACGAGATGGCTAGCCAACTCTATGCCCGGATACAAGACCTACTGAACGGGCTTCATGTGATCGGACAGAAAGTGGAGAACCGCGACATATTGAGGTATGCCTTAAACGCATTTCCGAGGAACACCTTGTGGCATCCATGGTAGATGCTTACAAGGTCTCTAAGGATCTTTCATCAATTAAACTAGATGAATTATTTGCAGAGTTTGTGTTACATGAACAGATTAACTCACGTCTGGCCGAGAAAGGGACTACTTTGGTTGCAGGTACAAGTAGAACCCGGGAAACTAAAACAAAGCGAAGAACCGAACCAGAATCAAAAGAAGAACCAGATTCGGATGACGACGATAACGAGCTCACAACCGAACTCATCAACCTAGTAAGGAAACTCTACAGAAAAAAGAGGGCTTCAACAAGAAGGACGTCAAAAAGGTAATCCAGTCCAAGGAGGCCCAACCAAAGGTGAAGTTCGAGATGACGTGCTACGGGTGTAACCAAAAGGGGCACATCAAGGCCAACTGTCCAAACAAGAAAGATGCAAAAAAAGGCAAGAAGGAAGAAGGCCTTGAAGGTAACTATGGACGAGTCATCCTCAGAGGAGTCCGACGATGAAGAACTCGATCAGACGAGTTCTCTCGCAATGATGGCCCGGGAACAGATCAACGAATTCGGAAACGAGGATGAATCGGAGGCTGAGTCCGAGAGAAGCCACGGATCCGTATCCGTTTCCGAAGGGCCAAACCCCTCTGTAAGTACAAACCGTCTATATAATTTAATAAATTACTTAATGTACAAATTAGCTAAGTCTAATGTTCGGATCAAGTCGCTTCTAAAGGAGGTAACATTCCTTAAAGAAGTGACTCATACCGAATCCTTGCCTGACCCTGTTCAGGCTGGAACCCCAACTCAAGTTCAAACTTGAGAAAGAGAATTCCAGCCTGAAAAGTCAAGTCAAGGATTTGAAGACTACATTGGAACAGTTTACACTGGGTTCCAAGAATTTTGACTTGATTCTTGGAAAATAGAAAACCGTATACAATCGACCCAGACTAGGATATAAAGCTAAAAAGAAATATCGGTCTTATTTATCACTTATTGACAGATCGAATAGTAAGATAGTCCAAGCATGGGTACCTAAGTCCAACTTAATCAATTGTTGGGTTTTTCGGGCCGCAAAAACCGTGTTTTCGCGTCGCGGAAACCCCGAAACCCCGTAGCCACTGGATCTCGTGCGAAGAAAAACATTCAAAAATACGAGTACGAGTTTAAACGTTGATCTACAGTAGATCTACAGAAGGATAAACCTTTTATACCTTTGTAGCGAAGCCCTCCGCAATCCCGCTTGTCCTCGGTTCGTCGGATCTCGAAAGTGTCAAAGTAGACACTTCTCTATGTGTATCCACACAAGCAAGAGATGGAGAAGAAACCTTTAGAGTGTGCTAGCACTCAAGCAAGGTCTCGGCAAGAAGGAGGAGAGGGAGAGAAAAATTGTGAGCAAGAGGAAGAAGATGAAATCAATTAGCCTTGAATGAAAATAAAACTTTCATCATCCACTCTAAAAGTGGCCGGCCACATTAAGACTTGTAACCCCCATGGAATATCAAGAGTCACAACTCTTGGTAACTCCCATGAGGTGGCATTTGGTCAAGTCAAAGTTGACCAAATGAAGAAGCCTTGATGATGTGGCATTGGTCAAGTCAAAGTCAAGTCAAAAACTTGACTCTTCATCTTCCTAATTAAGTCAAGTCAAACTTGACCACTTCTATCCCTTGGTTGATCTAATCTAACCATTGGTTCAAGCCAATTTTAATTTAATGAATCTTTATTCATTGAATTAAATTAATTAAATGAGTCTAAGTCCAAATTAGACTCACTTAACACATGAACCAACTTGAGTCCAACTCAATTAACCTTCTTTGGATTACTCTTAATCCAATTTGGTTCATCATATGAACCTAATCATTTAGGTTCATTGAATGAACCTAGTCTCCATCTAATTGCCCTTAGTGTGTGACCCTATAGGTTCTTGTAACGTTGGCAATGCCCCTAAACCCATTTAGGAGCATAAGTAATGAGCGGTATCTAGCAATACATCATTACTACCCAAGTTACAAGAATGTTGAGATCCAACATCACCTTGTGACTACTAATTGTGACTCCTCACAATATATGACATTGTCCTTCTATCCTAGACATCTAGATTGATCAATGTGAGGCATAGACCGTGTCATCCTCTAATCAATCTAAATCTTGAACTCCAAGTAGACTCACTAAATCAAATGAGCTCAATATCCTATATTGACTCATTTGGGCATGGCCATGCATTTCGTGGTCTCACTCTATCAAGAATACCGATGTCTCTCCCGTCATATAAGAGGGATAGATCCCATCTACATCACTCACATCCCTCCGCATAATTTGTTACATACCCAGTAATCGCCTTTATAGTCCACCCAGTTACGGGTGACGTTTGACGAAACCAAAGTACATAACTCCTTATGTAGGGAACCATGGTGACTTCAGGTCTAAGGACTAGTAGTCATACTAATAGCCACATGAGAAAGTATATGACACTCATATAACGATCCATGATATTTTCTCATGGCGGGTCATTCAGTATACATTCTCTAATGCATACCCATGTGTCAACTTGATATCTCTATATCCATGACTTGTGAGATCAAGTCATCGAGTTGACCTACATGCTAGTCTTATTGCATTAACATTGTCCCTGAATATTAATACTCGACTAGGAATGATTAAGAGTAGTGTTCCCTATATCATCTCACTATCGATTCAACCAATCGATTGATATAGGTAAGAACCTTCTACTCAAGGACGTTATTATACTTAGTTTATTTGGCACCAATACAAGTAAGTATAACAACCAAAAACCAAATGCTTTTGTTTATATATATAGAATATGATACAACAAGTGCAAAAAATACAATCATCAAATGATTGGCTCTAGGGCTCTAGCTAACAATCTCCCACTAGCACTAGTGCCAATCAGTGTAGGCTCTAAGCCCCAATACCTAGTGTGACCATCATGCTTCCTCTGTGCCAAAGCCTTGGATAAGGGATCTGCGATGTTAGCCTCTGTAGGTACTCTGCAAATCTTCACATCTCCTCTCTCGATGATCTCTCGAATGAGATGGAAGCGCCGTAGTATGTGTTTGGTTCGCTGGTGTGAGCGAGGTTCCTTCGCCTGTACTATAGCTCCATTGTTGTCACAATAAAGCTCAATAGGGTCAACAATGCTAGGAACCACCCCAAGTTCAGTGATGAACTTGCGGATCCAAACTGCCTCCTTTGCTGCCTCTGATGCAGCAATGTACTCGGCTTTTGTTGTAGAATCAGCTACTGTATCCTGCTTCGAACTCTTCCAGCTGACAGCACCACCATTAATGTAAAATACGAACCCCGACTGCGATCTATAGTCATCCTGGTCGGTCTAGAAGCTAGCATCACTGTAACCCTTTACAGCTAGCTCATCATCGCCTCCATATATCAAGAAATATTCTTTAGTCCTTCTTAAGTACTTAAGAATATTCTTGACCGCTATCCAGTGACTTTCACTTGGATCTGACTGGTATCTGTTCGTCATGCTTAAAGCATACGAGACATCAGGTCGAGTACATAGCATGGCGTACATGATCGATCCTATGGCTGAGGCATAAGGGATCTGATCCATGCGGTCTCTCTCCTCTCTAGAAGAGGGACCTTGAGTCTTCGAAAGACTCACGCCATGTGACATCGGCAAAAATCCCTTCTTGGAGTTCTGCATGGCAAACCGAATGAGTACCTTGTCAATATATGTACTCAGACTTAGGCCAAAATATCTCTCAGATCTATCTCTATAGATCTGTATCCCTAGAATGTGGGATGCCTCACCTAAGTCCTTCATTGAGAAGCAACTCCCTAGCCAGGTCTTGACAGACTGAAGCATAAGGATGTCCTTCCCAATGAGTAATATGTCATCCACATACAATATGAGGAAGACAACTATATCCCCTGCAACCTTCTTGTAGACACAAGGCTCATCTTCATTCTTGATGAAACCAAACTGTTTGATTGCATCATCGAATTGAAGATTCCAGCTCCGAGAAGCTTGCTTTAGTCCATAAATGGACCTATGCAGCTTGCATACTCTGCTAGTATGTTGTGGATCTACAAAACCCTCAGGTTGTGTCATGTACACATCCTCGAGTAGGTTTCCATTCAGAAACGCGGTTTTGACATCCATCTGCCATATCTCATAGTCATGGTAGGCTGCAATAGCAAGCATGATCCGAATGGACTTAAACATCGCTACTGGAGAAAAGGTTTCATCATAGTCAATACCATGAATCTGCTTGAAACCTTTAGCTACCAAGCGACCCTTATAAATAAGTCCATCCATGTCAGTCTTTCTCTTAAAGACCCACTTACACCCAATGGGTTTTACCCCTTCAGGTGGATCAACCAAAGTCCATACTTGGTTGGTGTACATGGATTCCATTTCGGATCTCATGGCCTCTAGCCATTTCTCGGAATCTGTTCTCATCACAGCTTCCTAATAGGTGGTAGGCTCATCCTCTATGAGCATAACGTCATCATGGTCAGACAAGAGAAATGAGTATCTCTCAGGCTGACGACGTACCCTATCAGACCTGCGAAGAGGTATGTCTACTTGAACTGGTTGTTGTTCCTCAACTCTTTGTGGAACATCATCATCCACAACACTTTGTGGTTCCAGTTCAATTTCCATCGAGACATCAGTGCTATTGTTCGCATCTTGAACTTCTTCAAGATCGAGCGCGCTCCCACTAGTGTTTCTAGAAACAAAGTCCCTTTCTAGAAAGACCCCAGTCTTTGCCACAACTACCTTGTGCTGACTGGGAATGTAGAAGTAATATCCCTTAGTTTCCTTGGGATATCCAATAAAATAGTACTTGTCATATTTGGGTCCTAATTTATCTGAGACTTGACGTCGAACGTAAGCCTCACAACCCCAAATCCTCATGAAAGACACCTGGGCATCTCGCCCAGTCCATATTCTATATGGTGTCTTTATCACGGCCTTGGATGGAACTCGGTTGAGTATAAAAGCTGCCGTGTCTAGAGCATAACCCCAAAGGTATGTCGGAAGATCTGTGTGACTCATCATAGATCGCACCATATCTAATAGGGTACGATTCCTCCTTTCGGATACACCATTCCACTGTGGTGTTTCAGGAGGAGTGAGTTGGGATAGAATCCCACACTCAGCTAGGTAGTCACGAAACTCATGGCTAAGGTATTCTCCACCTTGATCGGATCGAAGTATCTTAATACTCTTGCCAAGCTGCTTCTGTACTTCATTCTTGAATTCTTTGAACTTTTCAAAGGATTCAGACTTATGTGTCATCAAATACACATAACCATATCTACTGAAGTCATCAGTAAATGTGATGAAGTACCTATAACCGCCTCTAGCAGCAACATTGAAAGGGCCACATACATCACTATGTATGAGTCCTAACAAATCAGTTGCTCTCTCGCTGTGCCCACTAAAGGGAGTCTTGGTCATCTTGCCTCGTAGGCATGACTCGCATACCTCATATGATTCAAAATCAAATGAGTCCAGCATACCATCCTTTTGGAGTTGGGATAAGCGCTTGTCATTTATATGACCTAAGCGACAGTGCCAGAGGTAAGTTTGGTTCATGTTATTTGACTTGAACCTCTTGGTATTTATGTCATAGATAGGGCTCTCGAGGTCTAGAATATAGAGTCCGTTATCAGAGGTGTACTAAAATAGAATATATCGTTTAAATAGACGGAACAACATTTGTTCTTTATAGTAAACGAGAAACCTTTCTTGTCCAAACAAGAAACTGATATAATGTTCTTAGTTAATGCAGGCACATAACAACAATCGTCAAACTCTAGTACAAGCCCAGAGGGCAGAGATAGAAAGTAAGTCCCTACAGCAACAGCAACAGCAACAACCCGTGCTCCATTGCCTACTCGTAGGTCCACCTCACCCTTTGTCAATGCCCTGCTATTTCTCAGCGCCTGCACATCAGTACAAATGTGAGAAGCACATCCAGTATCTAATACCCATGATGTAGAAATAGATAGATTGACTTCTATAACATATATACCTGAAGTGGAAGTCTCACTTCACTTCTTCTTAAGATCCTCCAAGTATACCTTGCAGTTCCTCTTCCAGTGCCCGGTCTGACCGCAGTGGAAGCAGGTAGCATCCTTGGCGACCCCTCCTTTAGGCTTCAGTGCCTTGCCTTTGCCCTTGGCTTGGGACTTTCCCTTGCCTTTGGACTTGCCCTTGCCCTTATGTTTCTGAACTATCAGAACAGTGTTGGGCTTAGCCTTCTTAAGGTTTAGCTCAGCAGTTCTCAACATGCTAAGCAGTTCGGGCAGTGGCTTGTCAATCTCATTCATATTGTAGTTTAGAACGAATTGACTGTAGCTATCCGGCAAGGATTGCAAGATCAGGTCAGTAGCCAGCTCTTGGCCAAGAGGGAACCCCAACCTTTGTAGGTTCTCAATGTACCCAATCATTTTGAGTACATATGGGCCTACTGGGGCCCCGTCTGACATCTTGCACTGAAACAGTGCCCTTGAGATCTCAAATCTCTCATGCCTCGCTTGACCTTGATACAGTTGACGAAGATGTTCAACCATATCGTAAGCGCCCATTAACTCATGTTGCTTCTAAAGCTCAGAGTTCATGGTCGTGAGCATTAGACATGACACATCTAATGCGTCATCTTGATGCTTCTTGTAAGCATCTTTGTCAGCTCGCGGGGCATTGGCAGGAGGAGCCTCCGGAATGGGCTGTTCCAGAATGTACAGTTTACGTTCCTGAGTGAGAACTATTCTCAGGTTCCTGTACCAGTCCAGGAAGTTTGCTCCGTTGAGCTTGTCCTTCTCGAGGACAGATCGCAGGGAGAAGGTGTTCGTGTTCGACGTCATGGCTGTAACACCCCTAGAAAGCCTAGATAAAGTAAGGGCAATGAGAGTACGAATGTAATGAAAAGAATGTGTAGATAGTCTACATTGAATGTTACGATGGGAATGATTTAGATGATTAAAACTTTATGAAAGAAAATAAAGTTGAGAATATAAAGTTCTATACATGATTTATAATGCAAGGAATTAATGTAAACAAAAGAAATATGAGATATTATATATGCATGTATGAAATATTTATGCATAATGCATATACATGAATTATTTTGTACAAAAATATGTTAGGAGAAGGATTTGATCCTTGGTTCTCTTGTGGATGCATGCATGTGTTAACCAAGTGTGATAGGAGTGAATATTGTAAGAGGAGAGATGGGAATTATAATTAAAGGAAAGAAAGGAGAGAAATTAAGAGAAAGAAAAGAGAGAAACTCAAGAAGCATTTCTCTAGCATATTCTTTCTCATTAAGAGGAGAAGTAAATGAGGAGGATGAATCAAGTCAAGTTTTCCTCCCCTCACTTTAGTATAAATAGGCATGGGGGGAGGGCTTCATCCTCAACTCACTCTCCTCCATTTGTGCCGAGCACTCTCCCTCCCTCTTTCCTCTTGTTGCCGAGAGCAACAACTCTCCCCCTTCTTTCTTTCTTTTTGTTGCCGAGCAACACAAGAGGAAGAAGTCTCCTCTTCTTCCTCCTCCTCTCCACCAAAAGACCTAGCCACTTCTTCCTCCATTGGTGCCGAGCAAAGCAAGCAAGGAAGAAAGGTCCACAAGCAAGTTCTCAACTCTAGGAAACTTAAGCAAAGAAGGTAAGCTTCCCCTCACCTGCGGTACAAGGCTTTCATGTGATTTTCGGATTCTTTTTCTATGCCTTGAAAGAAAGTTTTCCCTATGTTTGTATACATATATGATGCATGATCAGAGGTGTATGTAACCCTAGAATTTCAATCAAAAATATTGTAAATAGGTTAGGAAAATTATTGTCTAACCAAACTAGTGCAAGTTTCCCTCTATGAAATGCTAAGGACCTTCCTATGGTTTTCTTGCTTGGAAGTTGATTGGAACCAAAAGAACCCCACTCTCATGTTTCGGCCAAGAAAGAATTTAGGGTTAGGAGGACCTTGAATTTAAAATAACTATGCTTATATGACATGATATAAAGTTCTTAAGAGTTGTATACTTGTATGTTGAAAGAAACTCATGAACCTTACTCTTAATATTTCGGCCATGGTAAGGTGATAGTTTAGAGAAACTTAAACAAAATTCTAATATGCTCAATGACCTCTGTGATATTATGAAAGATGATTAATGCTCTCATGTTTAATTGGAATGTAGAAAATTAGTTACATGATTTATGACATGTAAGATCACAAGAGTCCTAGCTTGTTTATGATCCAACCTTGTGTATGATGTTCTTAGTAAATCTTGCTATGAAATTTACTTAGGTTTCCCATGCTTTAGGCCACTTAAAAGAAGTTTATATTCTATGAATTTCGGCCAAGTAAGGTTTAAAGGACCTAGAGGCCTTGGAAATGAAACCTAAGGGGTTAAAAGTACTTCTTATGAAAACTTGATAATGTGTGAATGTGATACATGTTTGTATGACCTAAATGAATCATTATGTGTTCGGCCATGAAGGGATAGATGCCCTAGAAACCCTAGAACAAAAATTAAATATGTCTATGCCATGCTGTATGAAAATGATATGATAATAAGTTAGAATGCATGATTGCTTTAGTTACGAAATGATATGCATAATGAAGTTATATTATGAAATATGTCATGATGTGTTATAGCATAGAAAATGCTATACATAATGAAAAGAAATGAAGTTATGTTATGATATGTGATAGCATAGAAAATGCTATACATAATGAAAAGAAATGAAGTTATGTTATGATATGTGATAGCATAGAAGATGCTATACATAATGAAAAGAAATGAAAAGAATAAATGCATGAAAGATTGTTAAGGACATGATATGATAGTTATGCATGATAAGTTATTTTATGGTTTGTACCAAGGGTGGGCTCCGTAAACACCCCGGGGTCGATGGAGTAAGACTCGGGCCTCGTCAGTAATGGGCCTTTGAGTGCCCTAGGTCGATGGAGTAAGACTCGGGCCTAGTATGTATGCATGGTAGGGCTCAAGACTTGTTACCTTGGACCTACGCATTATGTATGTGGTACAAACCGGGATCCCAAATGATGATGATATTAATTTCAAGTACTATTAAGTATAAGTTTTCAAATTCACGATGCATTGCCTACATTCATATGTGCTTGAATTATATGATGATATGATATAATGTCATGTGATATTATGATATGAATATGATGCCCTTGTATGTCGTATGCTTATGATACCTTGCATGATATGTTTGAATAGAATGATATGTTATGTCATGATTAGTTGAGACGATGATATGTTGATCCATTCTTGATATACGATGATTCTCGGTTTTAGTGAGTAGGAAAGGAACTTACTGAGCCATGAGTGCTCATAGCTTACTTTCCTTGTACTGCAGATAAAAGAGAAAGCTGGATGTACAACGGAGCAGCAGGAGGAGCAGATAGTGATGTGTGTGGTGGTGGCTCGGCAAGAACGATTCAGACAAATTAATATTTTTAGTTATAAGTTCAATATATGCACATTTGAACAAATCAGAATATGTGATATTATGCTTAATAAATTAAATTCTTTAAAGTTTTTATTCTTCCGCTATTATAACTAAAGCATGTACGTAAGTAGTATAAGAACGTAGCGCCACCTTTGGTTGGGTAAGAAGGGTGGGCGTTACAGGTGGTATCAGAGCGAAGTTTTGCCAGCTCACTATACACACATCAAGCTCCTTCCTGTCGCTCCAAGTAAGTACAGTTGCTTAATTTATTTATATGCAAAAATTAGTATGATACTCTAGGATACATGAATAATAGCCTAGGAAGGATACCTTAAGCTATACCCTAGAGAAGGGTGCATGATGACAAGTATGTGTTAAAAATAGTATGATACTCTAGGATGCATGAATGGTAGCCTAGGAAGGATACCTTAAGTTATACCCTAGAGAATGGTGCATGATGATAAGTAGGTGATATTCTAGGATGCATGAATGGTAGCCTAGATACAAGAACCTTAGGCTATAACATAAGAGGAATAATGAATCTTTAAAATCTTGTAGAAATGGACTATATCCCGTTCGAATACGATCCCGAGGATGTAGAATATTTTGGCGAATACCTCGAGTTCGCGGATGAACCCGATATGCTGGAATACTTCGACAACTATGTGAGCGACTCGGAATCTCCGGAACACGGCGAGTTCGGAGAGGAAGATCTCGAGGAAATCGAGGAAGGGAATTCGGACGATAATGAAGATGAAGATTCAGAAATTATGGAATATTATGAAGGAGAGAACGAGTTTCCTGAGATGGGCGAGGATGAATTTAACCTTGCTGAATACATGGAAATGGGTTTCAACCCCAACGATGTAATAGACTTCGAGTGGGGACTGAACAACCTCGAGGGGGAACTAAACGAAGACCCGATGGAACCGGACGAACATGTTGAAGAAGACGAGGGAATGGATGAAGAGACAATAATCGACCCGGAAGAGGCATCAGAGATTCAATCTCCGATAATGCCTGATCCACCCCAGAATAATCTGGGCAAGTCGATACAGGTTGGGTTGACGATGACTACTGCTCTCATGTCCTTTATGGCAGGAGTAGTCACAACCTACCTGGCCTTTTAAGAGAAGAAGTTATGAACAAAAAAAAAATGTAATAAAAGCTTTTTATGAAAAAAAAGGAGCAGAAATTGTTATTCTAAGTTCGGGGACGAACTTTCAATAAGTAGGGGAGTTTGTAACACCCCTAGAAAGCCTAGATAAAGTAAGGGCAATGAGAGTACGAATGTAATGAAAAGAATGTGTAGATAGTCTACGTTGAATGTTACGATGGGAAGGATTTAGATGATTAAAACTTTATGAAAGAAAATAAAGTTGAGAATATAAAGTTCTATACATGATTTATAATGCAAGGAATTAATGTAAACAAAAGAAATATGAGATATTATATATGCATGTATGAAATATTTATGCATAATGCATATACATGAATTATTTTGTACAAAAATATGTTAGGAGAAGGATTTGATCCTAGGTTCTCTTGTGAATGCATGCATGTGTTAACCAAGTGTGATAGGAGTGAATATTGTAAGAGGAGAGATGGGAAATATAATTAAAGGAAAGAAAGGAGAGAAATTAAGAGAAAGAAAAGAGAGAAACTCAAGAAGCATTTCTCTAGCATATTCTTTCTCATTAAGAGGAGAAGTAAATGAGGAGGATGAATCAAGTCAAGTTTTCCTCCCTCACTTTAGTATAAATAGGCATGGGGGCTTCATCCTCAACTCACTCTCTCCTCCATTTGTGCCGAGCACTCTCCTCCCTCTTTCCTCTTGTTGCCGAGAGCAACAACTCTCCCCCTTCTTTCTTTCTTTTGTTGCCGAGCAACACAAGAGGAAGAAGCCTCCTCTTCTTCCTCCTCCTCTCCACCAAAAGACCTAGCCACTTCTTCCTCCATTGGTGCCGAGCAAAGCAAGCAAGGAAGAAAGGTCCACAAGCAAGTTCTCAACTCTAGGAAACTTAAGCAAAGAAGGTAAGCTTCCCTCACTGCGGTACAAGGCTTTCATGTGATTTTCGGATTCTTTTCTATGCCTTGAAAGAAAGTTTTCCCCTATGTTTGTATACATATATGATGCATGATCAGAGGTGTATGTAACCCTAGAATTTCAATCAAAAATATTGTAAATAGGTTAGGAAAATTATTGTCTAACCAAACTAGTGCAAGTTTCCCTCTATGAAATGCTAAGGACCTTCCTATGGTTTTCTTGCTTGGAAGTTGATTGGAACCAAAAGAACCCCACTCTCATGTTTCGGCCAAGAAAGAATTTAGGGTTAGGAGGACCTTGAATTTAAAATAACTATGCTTATATGACATGATATAAAGTTCTTAAGAGTTGTATACTTGTATGTTGAAAGAAACTCATGAACCTTACTCTTAATATTTCGGCCATGGTAAGGTGATAGTTTAGAGAAGCTTAAACAAAATTCTAATATGCTCAATGACCTCTGTGATATTATGAAAGATGATTAATGCTCTCATGTTTAATTGGAATGTAGAAAATTAATTACATGATTTATGACATGTAAGATCACAAGAGTCCTAGCTTGTTTATGATCCAACCTTGTGTATGATGTTCTTAGTAAATCTTGCTATGAAATTTACTTAGGTTTCCCATGCTTTAGGCCACTTAAAGGAAGTTTATATTCTATGAATTTCAGCCAAGTAAGGTTTAAAGGACCTAGAGGCCTTGGAAATGAAACCTAAGGGGTTAAAAGTACTTCTTATGAAAACTTGATAATGTGTGAATGTGATACATGTTTGTATGACCTAAATGAATCATTATGTGTTCGGCCATGAAGGGATAGATGCCCTAGAAACCCTAGAACAAAAATTAAATATGTCTATGCCATGCTGTATGAAAATGATATGATAATAAGTTAGAATGCATGATTGCTTTAGTTACGAAATGATATGCATAATGAAGTTATATTATGAAATATGCCATGATGTGTTATAGCATAGAAAATGCTATACATAATGAAAAGAAATGAAGCTATGTTATGATATGTGATAGCATAGAAAATGCTATACATAATGAAAAGAAATGAAGTTATGTTATGATATGTGATAGCATAGAAGATGCTATACATAATGAAAAGAAATGAAAAGAATAAATGCATGAAAGATTGTTAAGGACATGATATGATAGTTATGCATGATAAGTTATTTTATGGTTTGTACCAAGGGTGGGCTCCGTAAACGCCCCGGGGTCGATGGAGTAAGACTCGGGCCTAGTATGTATGCATGGTAGGGCTCAAGACTTGCTACCTTGGACCTACGCATTATGTATGTGGTACAAACCGGGATCCCAAATGATGATGATATTAATTTCAAGTACTATTAAGTATAAGTTTTCAAAGTCACAATGCATTGCCTACATTCATATGTGCTTGAATTATATGATGATATGATATAATGTCATGTGATATTATGATATGAATATGATGCCCTTGTATGTCGTATGCTTATGATACCTTGCATGATATGTTTGAATAGAATGATATGTTATGTTATGTTATGATTAGTTGAGACGATGATATGTTGATCCATTCTTGATATACGATGATTCTCGGTTTTAGTGAGTAGGAAAGGAACTTACTGAGCCATGAGTGCTCATAGCTTACTTTCCTTGTACCGCAGATAAAAGAGAAAGCTAGATGTACAACGGAGCAGCAGGAGGAGCAGATAGTGATGTGTGTGGTGGTGGCTCGGCAAGAACGATTCGGACAAATTAATATTTTTAGTTATAAGTTCAATATATGCACATTTGAACAAATCAGAATATGTGATATTATGCTTAATAAATTAAATTCTTTAAAGTTTTTATTCTTCCGCTGTTATAACTAAAGCATGTACGTAAGTAGTATAAGAACGTAGCGCCACCTTTGGTTGGGTAAGAAGGGTGGGCGTTACAATGGCAATTCTACAACAGAAATAAATGCACAAATAAGTATCATATTCTTAATCATTTAATTAGGCCTTTAACTAAATGATGCCCCCACTGAATTCTATAATTCATGTGGGACAAGATCCACATCATACTAACCCTTGAGTTAGCTTTGGCTAATACGCCCAAGGCTTAATATGATCGGTAGGTAATGATTACCAATTACATCTCTATGCAACTCTTGTTTATAGGATAAAATCCGCATTTATATTAAAACTCGAGTTAGCTTTGGCTAATACGCCCGAGAATTAATATAAACGTGATTTTGTCCTACCTTTCCAACCATTGGAAGAATGCCTATAGTTGTACTCGATCCAACCGAGTAAACTAGGAATACTCAATCTAATTGAGTTTGTATTCACCCATGCATTGATAGGCGGAACCAAGATTGTCCCTCCGTACCCTACCAAGATAGTATGTGTTGCTCTGCTTTGGCAGATTCAACAACAGCATACGATCGAGGTAGTGGTAGGTATCACGGCATGGTAGGCATTAGAGTTGACGTAATTTAGATCTAATCTAAACGTCGATGTGTATCAAATACACGATAGATCTAATCTATTCGATAGAGTGCATCTTGTACATGATGTAGATATAATCTAATCGTAAGGGTGCATCTTGTGCACGATTTAAATCTAATCTAATCGTAAGGCACTAATTAATTACTAAATTATGCATCACATACACAAAATCAATTAATTAAATAATTTTTGTGATTTAGTCATGGCCCTACTACGATCTTCTCAAGCCAATGAGAAGATCGGATGGTCAACCTAGGGTCAACAGCTTCTTAAGCGCTTTCCTTTTGACCACCTTGTGTTGCTCGCGCCCTCCTCGTAACTCCGTCTCGAGTGGACCTTCCACCGCTCCAATTTTGTACATTACAATTTTGAAACTCGAGTTACATTCGAGTCTAAATCTAATTTACAACAAGAATATATAAAAGAGAGGCACGACGCGCAGGTCGCGAATGATATACAGCACACGCAAACACAAATGACGGCGCGCAGGCCGTATTATAAATTACAACACAAATTTCCAATCCAATTGGGTTTATTGGGCCATGACTATCACAAAATCAATATATAATTCTAAATTATATATTTTTCATAATTTTCTGTAATTTTTCATAATTTTACAATTTTATGTGTACATTTTTCCCGACGGCCCCGATTAGCGATTTCGGGCGCAATCGCGGAGCAAATCCCCTTGCGGGGTTAGGGGAAGTACCTCTACCCGCGATCTAACCATTGCGAGTTGCTCCTAAGCGATCCAATAGCGCCTAAGCCTGCTGTCCCAAAACGTTTTGGGGTCGAAACTTCACCTTTTCGTGAAAAACTTCTCGGTAGTCGAAGCCTACAAGTGTCTAAACACTTGTGCTTCGTTACTACGAGAAAATAACCCATTAAAACTATAAAAACATCAATTTACAGAAAGTTTACATATTTATATTTTTCATAAAAATATGAAACGAAACTCGTACTCGCTTCGCACGTGGCTCTGATACCACTGTTGGGTTTTTCGGGCCGCGAAAACCGTGTTTTCGCGTCGCGAAAATCGTGTTTTCGCTTCGCGGAAACCCCGAAACCCCCTAGCCACTGGATCTCGTGCGAAGAAAAACATTCAAAAATACGAGTACGAGTTTAAACGTTGATCTACAGTAGATCTACATAAGGATAAACCTTTTATACCTTTGTAGCGAAGCCCTTCGCAATCCCGCTTGTCCTCGGTTCGCCAGATCTCGAAAGTGTCAAAGTAGACACTTCTCTATGTGTATCCACACAAGCAAGAGATGGAGAAGAAACCTTTAGAGTGTGCTAGCACTCAAGCAAGGTCTCGGCAAGAAGGAGGAGAGGGAGAGAAAAATTGTGAGCAAGAGGAAGAAGATGAAATCAATTAGCCTTGAATGAAAATAAAACTTTCATCATCCACTCTAAAAGTGGCCGGCCACATTAAGACTTATAACCCCCATGGAATATCAAGAGTCACAACTCTTGGTAACTCCCATGAGGTGGCATTTGGTCAAGTCAAAGTTGACCAAATGAAGAAGCCTTGATGATGTGGCATTGGTCAAGTCAAAGTCAAGCCAAAAACTTTACTCTTCATCTTCCTACTTAAGTCAAGTCAAACTTGACCACTTCTATCCCTTAGTTGATCTAATCTAACCATTGGTTCAAGCCAATTTTAATTTAATGAATCTTTATTCATTGAATTAAATTAATTAAATGAGTCTAAGTCCAAATTAGACTCACTTAACACATGAACCAACTTGAGTCCAACTCAATTAACCTTCTTTGGATTACTCTTAATCCAATTTGGTTCATCATATGAACCTAATCATTTAGGTTCATTGAATGAACCTAGTCTCCATCTAATTGCCCTTAGTGTGTGACCCTATAGGTTCTTGTAACGTTGGCAATGCCCCTAAACCCATTTAGGAGCATAAGTAATAAGCGGTATCTAGCAACACATCATTACTACCCAAGTTACAAGAATGTTGAGATCCAACATCACCTTGTGACTACTAATTGTGACTCCTCACAATATATGACATTGTCCTTCTATCCTAGACATCTAGATTGATCAATGTGAGGCATAGACCGTGTCATCCTCTAATCAATCTAAATCTTGAACTCCAAGTAGACTCACTAAATCAAATGAGCTCAATATCCTATATTGACTCATTTGGGTATGGCCATGCATTTCGTGGTCTCACTCTATCAAGAATACCGATGTCTCTCCCGTCATATAAGAGGGATAGATCCCATCTACATCACTCACATCTCTCCGCATAATTTGTTACATACCCAGTAATCGCCTTTATAGTCCACCCAGTTACGGGTGACGTTTGACGAAACCAAAGTACATAACTCCTTATGTAGGGAACCATGGTGACTTCAGGTCTAAGGACTAGTAGTCATACTAATAGCCACATGAGAAAGTATATGACACTCATATAACGATCCATGATATTTTCTCATGGCGGGTCATTCAGTATACATTCTCTAATGCATACCTATGTGTCAACTTGATATCTCTATATCCATGACTTGTGAGATCAAGTCATCGAGTTGACCTACATGCTAGTCTTATTGCATTAACATTGTCCCTGAATGTTAATACTCTACTAGGAATGATTAAGAGTAGTGTTCCCTATATCATCTCACTATCGATTCAACCAATCGATTGATATAGGTAAGAACCTTCTACTCAAGGACGTTATTATACTTAGTTTATTTGGCACCAATACAAGTAAGTATAACAACCAAAACCCAAATTCCTTTATTTATATATATAGAATATGATACAACAAGTCCAAAAAATACAATCATCAAATGATTGGCTCTAGGGCTCTAGCTAACATCAATTAAGTTGGACTTGGTCAATATTGGGTCCCCAAGGATCAAGTACATTACCTTGATAGACCATATCGAGACTATGATCCAAGGGGAGCCAATAGAAAAACTATCTTAATAAATAAATAGAATTGTTTGATGATTGTTTATTTACTTTCCTGTTAATATGCATGGTTAGATTAAGATAGATTAAGGACCTAGGCATAATTTACACTTGTTCAGTTAAACTTAGGGATTTCAAAAAGAAAATTAAATATGACATTTCTTTGAGCGGTTCTGTCTAGGAAATGGTGGATGATCTCATACCCAAGAAGGCCTAGTGCCTCACCACGACCTGGAAACCAATCCTTATCTAAGTTTAACTTAAATGTAAATTATTCTTTAGAAATAATCTAAATCAAAGATAACCATCTCACAAAAACTACTTAAGGTTCCCTGATTGATAACTTAGAATCGGGTGAGATGGATTTAGATTAAACTTAGTTCAAAAAAAAAATAATAATAATAATAATAATAATTTAACTTAATCAATCTCATTTAAATTATTTAATCAATTTAACTTAATTAATTTAATTTAACTTAATTAACTTAATTAATTTAATTTAACTTAATTAATAATTTAACTTATTTAATCAATTTAACTTAATTAATCAATTTAACTTAATTAATCTAATTATTTAATTAATTTAACTTAATTAATCAATTTAACTTAATTAATCTAATTTAACTCAATTAATCAATTTAACTTAATTAATCTAATTTAACTTAATTAATTAATTTAACCTAATTAATCTATTTAAAATTTAACTTAATTAATCAATTTAATAATTTAAATTAATTAGTCAATTTGACAATTTAATTTAATAAATTTAATAATTCAATTGAATTGACTTAACCTAATTAAGTTAATTAACTTAATAAACCATCTCACAAACACCCATAGGAATACCATAATTGATCATCTAACTTGGGTGAGATGGAACATTAAGATAATTTTAGCCAAACTATCTTCTAAATCCAGAAATTGACCCAAGTCAAATACTTTATGTAGGAATATAAAAATTTGGATCAATGGATGATAGATAGTGGATGCTCCAGACACATGACTAGAGACAGACTGAAATTCACGAAGTTGAAACTCAAGAACCTAGGGTCTATCGCTTTCGACAACGACGGAACCCTTAAAGTAATCAGAATATATAACATCCAATTAAATTCTGATTTTTACATTCGAAAAGTATTATTAGTTGAACAATTCAGTTTCAATTTACTTAGTATTAGCCAGTTATGTGACTCAGGACATTTAGTCACATTTTCAAAAACTGAATGTATAATTAAGAATATTAATAATCCTGAAATTAAACTTAAGGGTATTAAGAAAAAGAATATTTATACTATAGACCTACCAACTTCCTCACTATAGTGTTTATTAACACAACAAGAGGAAACTGAGTTATGGCACAGGAGACTGGGTCACACTCATACTAGACTCATTTCAAAAATAAGTCAAAATGGTCTAGTTAGAGGTCTGCACAAATTAAAATTTATTGAAAATTCAACTTGTGATGCTTGTCAACAAGGTAAACAAACCAAGTCAAACCATAAGTTAACCAACCAAAATAGAACAACTTCAATACTTGAGCTCCTTCACCTAGACTTGTTTGATTCACATGGAGCCAAGTCACTAAGCAAAAATCAATATTGCTTAATAATAATTGATGACTACTCAAGATTCACTTGGGTAAAATTTTTAAAAACGAAAGATGAAACCTTTGACGTATTTAAAATTTTTTGCAAATTAATAGAAAATGAAAAAGACACTCAGATAAAAAAGAATTACAAGTGACCATGGGGGAGAATTTGAAAACCATAACTTTATTGAATTCTGTGAAATTAATGGGTATAAGCATGAATATTCTTGCCCTAGAACCCCCCAATAAAATGGTCTAGTATAACGTAAAAATAGAACCATACAAAAAGCCGCTAGAACCATGTTAAACGAATACAAACTATCTAATCAATTCTGGGTTGAAGCAATTAATACAACCTGTTATATAAATAAAATAGAATTTTAATTAATAAAAGTCAAAATAAAACACCGTATGAAATATAATATAATAAAATCCCTAACTTAAATTATTTCAAAGTATTTGGGTGTAAAGTATTCATCTTAAACACCAAAGATTACTTAGGAAAATTTTCATCAAAAACAACCCCAGGAATATTTTTAGGGTACTCAACAACCAGTAGGGCATATAGATTTTATAACAAAAACACCCTAAAAGTTGAAGAAACTGTAAATGTAATATTTGATGAAGAAAATATAATACCCAATAAAATAAATAAAAATAATACAGAAAATGCTAACTCAAGAAATATAGAAGATGATGAAGAAAACCTACTTAAACCTAGTGACTCACAAGAACTAATTACTAACCCAAATATAAGGCCAACTAGAACAAGTACAAATCACCCATCTGACCAACTTTTGGGTAATCCAACTCAAGGAGTCAGAACTAGGTCATCCTATAGGAACCTAAGCTAGATAGCCCTTATTTCCAAAATTGAACCCAAAATTATAGATGAAGCCCTACCAAACCCAGACTGGACCTTAGCGATGCACGAAGAGTTAGCCCAATTTGAAAGAAATCAAGTCTGGAAATTAGTACCTAAACCCATGAACAAGACTATAATTGATACTAAATGGATTTTTAGGAACAAATTAGATGATCATGGCAATATAGTCAGAAACAAAGCTAGGTTAGTAGTCAAAGGATTCAATCAAGTAGAAGGGTTAGATTATGATGAGACCTATGCCCCTGTAGCCAGACTTGAATCCAATAGGATGTTGTTGGCCTATGCAGCACACAAGGGGTTCAAGCTATACCAAATGGACGTAAAATCCATATTTTTAAACGGATTTATTAAAGAAGAGATATATGTAGGTCAACCCCTAGGATTTGAGAACTTAAAATATCCAAATCATATCTTTAGACTAAAAAAGGCCCTATGTGGACTAAAACAAGCTCCTAGGGCTTGGTATGAACACTTATCCAATTATCTAATATCAAAAGGCTTCAACCAAGGTCAAATAGATCCAACCCTCTTTGTAAAAACCTTAGAAAAAGACATCTTTATAGCCCAAATTTACGTAGACGATATAATTTTTCGATCAACCAACTCCAAGTTTTTAAAAGAATTTACTAAATTAATGGAAGATGAATTTGAAATAAGTCTGGTAGGTGAACTGAACTTTTTCTTAGGTTTACAAATTAAACAAACCAAAGATGAAATTTACATTTATCAAACCAAATATGCTAAGGAACTAGTTAGAAAATTTGGAATGGAAAACTCAAAAAATATTAATACACCTATGGCCACTAATATTAAAATTGACTCAGACTTAGAAGGTAAACCAGTAGACTTGAAATACTATCGAAGTGCGATAGGGAGTCTACTGTACCTAATTGCGAGCCGACCATATATTCTTTTCGCAGTAGGTATGTGTGCAAGATACCAATCTTGTGCAAAAGAGTCTCACTTAACCTTTGTTAAAAGAATACTAAGGTATATTAAAAGGACTCTAAATGTAGGATTATGGTACCCTAGATCTTGCACCTTTGACCTAACTAGTTACTCTGACTCAGACTATACCAGGTGCAAGCTAGATAGAAAAAGCACAAGTGGTAGCTGTCAATTTCTAGGTCAGTGCCTAATAAGTTGGTCAAGCAAAAAGCAACACTGTGTTGCTTTATCTACCACTAAAGCTGAGTATATAGCTGTTAGTTAGAGCCCTAGAGCCAATCATTTGATGATTGTACGGACTCATGTATATCATATTCTTGTATATTAATAAAGGCATTTGTTTGGTTATTATACTTATTTATATTAGTGCCAAATAGACTAAGTATAATAGCGTCCTTGAGTAGAAGGTTCATACCTATATCAATCGATTAGTTGAATCGATAGTGAGATGATATAGGGAACACTACTCTAAATCATTCCTAGTCGAGTATTAGCATTCAGGGACAATGTTAATACAATAAGACTAGCATGTAGGTCAGCTCGATGACTTGATCTCACAAGTCATGGATATAGAGATATCAAGCTGACACATGGGTATGCATTAGAGAATGTATACTGAATGACCCGCCATGAGAAAGTATCATGGATCGTTATATGAGTGTCATATACTTTCTCATGTGGCTATTAGTATGACTATTAGTCCTTAGACCTGAAGTCACCATGGATCCCTACATAAGGAGTTATGTACTTTAGTTTCGTCAAACGTCACCCGTAACTGGGTGGACTATAAAGGCGATTACTGGGTATGTAACAAATTATGCGGAGGGATGTGAGTGATGTAGATGGGATCTATCCCTCCCATATGACGGGAGCGACATCGCTATTCTTGATAGAGTGAGACCACTAAGTGCATGGCCATGCCCAAATGAGTCAACATTAGATGTTGAGCTCATTTGATCGAGTGAGTCTACTTGGAGTTCAAGATTTAGATTGATTAGAGGATGACACGGTCTATGCCTCATATTGATCAATCTAGATGTCTAGGATAGAAGGACACTTGTCATTATTTTGTGAGTAGTCACAATTGGTAGTCACAAGGTGATGTCGGATCTCGACATTCTTGTAACTTGGGTAGTAATGATGTGTTGCTAGATACCGCTCATTACTTATGCTCCTAAATGGGTTTAGGGCATTGCCAACGTTACAAGAACCTATAGGGTCACACACTTAGGACAATTAGGTGGAGATTAGGTTCATATGATGAACCAAGAGGATTAGATTCATTTGATGAATCAAATTGGATTAAGAGTAATCCTAATTAGGCTAACTTGAGTTCGACTCAAGTTGATTCATGTGTTAAATGAGTCTAATTTAGATTTTGACTCATTGAATCAATTTAATTTAATGAATTAGATTCATTATATTAAGTTGGCTCGAATCAAATGGTTGGATTAGATCCACCATGGTAGAGATTGAGTCAAGTTTGACTTGACTTGAGAAGGAAGACCAAAGGTCAATTTTGACTTGACCTTTTTGCCACCTCATTGGTGAGTTGGCATTAGGTGGACCAATAATGATGTTCCACATCATCATGGGTGCCACCTCATGGAAGTAACAAAGTCACTCTCTTAATGGTTTCATATTAATTGCAATTAATGCAATTAATGTGATTTTATGGTTTCATATTAATTGCAATTAATGCAATTAATGTGAATTTTGAAATGTGGCCGGCCACTTGGTTTTTGGGTGAAAAAAATTCATTTTTCATTCACTAGTGTGCATCTTCCTCCTTCTCCCTCTCAAGCTCTCCCTCTCCTCCCTTGGCCGAACCACATAGGTGCTAGCACACCTTAGTTTTTTTGGTCATCTCCATCTAGTGTGTCCGTGTGGATACTTCTAGAGGACCGGCGCTTGACGGTCTTGAGATCAAGCATCATTTGGACGAGCGGGAACGCGAAGGGCATCGCATCAAGGGTAAACACTTTTTCCTCATAGATCTAAGTAGTAGATCAGTTTTTGAACTCGTACAAGAAATAGTTTTTCGAATTTTTATACGAATTTTTGCACGGATCTACGGCTTTGGGTCCTTCGGGGTTTCCGCGACGCGAAAAGCGATTTTCGCGGCTCGAAGAACCCAACAATAGCCCTAGGTGAATGTGCATCTCAACTGTTATGGATGATGCATACACTAAAAGATTATCAACTAGAATATCAGAAAACAAAATTTTCAATTGATAATATAAGTTTAATTAATCTAACCAAAAATCCAATTCACCACTCAAGGACTAAACATATAGAAGTGAAGCACTACTTTGTAAGGGATCACGTAGCTAAGGGTAATATTGTACTTAACTACGTTGAGTCAAAATCAAACCTAGCTGACATATTCACAAAGTCCTTACCTGAACTTGAGTTTAGTTCACTTAGAAGACAAATAGGGATGTGCTTAGTAGAATAGAACTCATTTTCTGCTTACTTTTCTTAACTTATTTTTTAATCTTAGGAAAATTATTTTTTAAAATCCCAATTTCTTAGATTTTCAAAATTTGGACTTAGCCTAGGCTTAACCCTAGAAATCATGTTCCCCTAGATTTCAATCAGAGCATCTCATAAGCACACTAGGCATAACTTATTTATGTTTAAAAAAAATTAGAATGGGGTGAGATGCATAGGGTACAATCTAGACTTTAGAATACTTATTTTTGTGCATCACAGTAAGTCTGGACAATAAATACCAAAATTACAGTAATCAAATTAAGTTATCCAGACTTAGTCAAAAATAACTAGATCACTAGCTTAACTTGACTAACCAAGTGAAAGTTGTTGCCCTCTAGGTAATCAGCTAGTAACTAATGGTTAGACATGTGACCAAGGAATTTAAGTATTTACCTTTCAATTACTCATGCTTGGACATTAGGAATATTTTTTTTTGGTTTTGTTTTGTTTGATTCTCCAAAGTGAAAATGGCCTTAGTTAAAATTTTATAAGTTTTTCAAGTTAAGCATTTTTTTAATTATTTCCAAAAAGGAAAAACAAAATTTTTTCAAAATTTTGACTAAGTCTCTATATTTCAAACTTAGCGTTTAAAGCAATTCCAAAATTTTTATGCTAAGTGTCTTTCAAATACTTATTAAATTTGGCAAAGTACTTCAAAAACTAAGTTACTTTTCAAAGTCAAAAACTTCACTTAGCTAAAAGTTTTACAAGAAAATTAAGTGTTTTCCAAAGTATGTTTAATCCTCTACTTAAAAACTCTTATGTTTCATAAATTTTTCATTCTCTCCTTAAAAGCTAAGTGTTTATTACTCTCCAAACTAACTAAGGCAATTTATCATTTTTCTTATGCTCCCTTAAATTGTTTTGATATATGGCAATGGGGGAGAGTATAGAGAAATTCAAATTCATTATTCAATTCAAAGAAAATTAAAGAAAAGAAAGTTTGAAATTTTTAAGATTTAAGGGGAGCTTTTATTAAGGGGGAGTTTTTGTAAGATTCCATTAAGGGGGAGCTTTATTTGTGCTTATCATATTTATACTTGTTCTAAACTTTTGCTTAGCTTTATTTGTGCTAGTAACATCTTTATTATCTTTATGCTTAACTTTGAATTTCTGTTGCCATAATCAAAAAGGGGGAGATTGTTGGTGCGGGAAGCATCCGACGATCAAACCTTAGTTTTGATAATGGCAAAAGAGATTCAAAGTTAAATTTACTTGTTATCTAATGAGCTTAAACAAGTTTGCAGGAAAGTCCTAACTGCGGTTAGGCAGGAGAAAAATCCTAGGGGATGGTAACCCTAGGTCCTAGGGGGAGGTAACCCTAGGTGGAGAAAAACCCTAGGGGGTGGTAACCCTAGATGGAGGAGAAATCCTAAGGGGGGTAACCTTAGGTCCTAGGGGGAGGTAACCCTAGGTGGAGAAAAACCCTAGAGGGTGGTAACCCTAGGTCCTAAGGGGTGGTAACCCTAGGCAAAAAGTATAGTCAGTCTAGAGGACCTAACTGGCATCAGGTATGATCTCTTGAGTGGAGTAGGTGAGGACGCGTTCCCCGGAAGAGGGAACAGTAGGCGTCAGTTCGACTTAAGGTTTTTGGTTGGAAATCTGAAGTCAGAACTGGACAGCCTGAAGGTCATCAAACATTTCATCTATTATGTTTGTTATGTGCTAACATTGTGCTGTAGGGTATTTTAGGACTAACATATCTCGCAGACACTAAAACACAGAGTTTTACCTCAGATGAGCAGTACTCGAGGCGCCCTCATGGAGCTTGATGTGCCTCGAGTGCAAGTCAGATGCAACGCACGCAGCAGGGCTGGAGGCACCTCGGACGGATCTGGAGGTGCCTCAGACAGGATTGGAGGCGCCTCAAAGGGGGATGGAGGCGCCCTCAACTAGATAAGCTGTGACCAGTTCAGTGCTGATCCGCGCAGCTGACTTGGCAAGATTGGAGGCACCTCGGACAGGCATGGAGGCGCCCTCAACAAGCTACTTAAGGTCATTTCGACCAGCAGCTTAGGCATTCAAGCGAAAAGTAATCCTTCTTCAGTACGCTGCTAACGAGCCATTCCAGTTGAGCTACGACAAGTCCCCGATGACCCGAAACTTCAAGATTGTTATTCTTCGTCAGTATAATTGTCATTTCAATTTTAAGATTGTACTTTAAATTTATAATCTTTAACGATATTATAGTTGTTGCCCACCGAAAGCGATCAACGATCGCGGGCCTTGGAGTAAGAGTCGCCCAAGGCTCCAAACCAAGTAAATCTTGGTGTCCTTGTCTTTTGTGTCTTTAATATTTTCGCTGCATTACTCCGATACGTTTTAAATTGATCATTTTACGAATCCGAAATGAGTGAAAGTCACGAGCGTTATTCACCCCCCCTGTAACAACCTAACTTATCCCTATTCTGAGTTTCAAATGTCCATAAAGATATTTGAAAATGCTTTTAAAATAATCTAGAGATTTTTAGAAATTTTTAGAGTATTTTTCCGTAATTTTTGGAGGTCGTTTAGCATTTTTACAAAACCAAAGAAGTTTAGGCAAAAAGCGTTGGAAACGAGGTTTGAACCCGGGACCTTGGGTCACACTGACCCAAGCCAAAACCGGCCTGACAACTAAGCTAGGAGATTTCTGTTAACCCTATATAGAAAGAATTAAGGATATAGTATAGTTTGGAATAAAACCCTTATATCTAAAAGGGAATTAGGTTTTTGATTTTCCAAAAACCCAACATTTTCTCCCGAAATCTTTCTTCTCCTTCTCCCTCGCGACGGCACCTTCTCTCTCGGCGTAAACAAAGAGGAAGCTAGGTTTTGGGTCTCCGGCACCGGCGAAGCCTTATTCCAGTCATCCTTCACCGTGGGTGGTGATCCCGACGGAGAGGAGCTCGCGGGTACAAGAGGAAGCCAAAATTTTGCAAGCCGCTGAGCCCTAAAAGTCTTCCCCTTTCTTCTTCTCAGTTGTAAGTCCAAGAAAGCAAGTAAGTACTACTCACCTGCGGTAGGAGTTGCTCCGAATCTTTGGATTTCGTTTCCTTGTTTTTGGATTTGTAGTTCCCCTTGATGTGAATCTGCCGTGAGTTCCCTGGTTGGATGAATTCGGCGGTGAACCTTGGATAAGTGGCTTTCCTTGTTTTCGAATCATGCTTTGAAAGTGATTGAATTTAGGGGTTTAGGATGACTGCCGTGGGTTTCAAAGAAGGTGTAATAAATTGTTTAGTGTGATTGAGCATGTAGAATTGTGTTAAGCCAAATCTATGCTTGTTAGGGATTCAGTTCTGTTTGAAATCTGAGATAAATGAATAAATTGTTTAGGGTTAACATGTGGTTTCGGTTTCTATTAGTTGATCATTCTATTGCAAATAGATTAACAGATTTCTTTATCAGATAGAAGTTGGTAGCGGCAGTAGCTTTTCTTGTTGCTTTACTTCGTTAGAAAGGAGTCAACATGTGTAGATCTAGTGATGCATGCTTTGGTACACCACGTGTAGAAATTGTTAGCAGCAGTAGTTTTTATCGCCTTATGCTGTGAATATGTTGCAAGGGGTTTTAGTTCAACAGGTTTTCTTTTTAGTTTGAAGCATGCGGTTAGTTTTTCTTGCTACTCAGAGGGCAAGAACAGCCCTTCATTTAGTTAGAATGGTTTAAGCATTTTATTGAGCTTAAGTGTAGATTTTTAGTAGTTTTATGTGCAGATTTCTATTAGCCATATGTGCAGATTTTTATTAGTCATGTATGCTGATTTTTTTGGGTTCTCTTGCTTCAAAATGTACATGAGCAGATTTTAGCATCTATATATTCACACATAGCATTTAGTTTGGACCTTCCTTGCTGTGATAAGCAGCTATAAGCAAGAAAAAGATAAAGGTCTAGTTAAAAGGAGTTAACCAGTAAATCATTTAAAGTAAGAGGCTAGTACCCGACTTCCAAGGTTGTCGTTAAATAAATCCAGGTGACCAATTCCAAGGTCTTGGCCCTAGTAAGACCAAGGTCTTTACCTCATAGGACTGGAGGCTCGCTACCTCAGTCACTATTAGAGAGCACGCAAAACAAATATGGTACTAAGCCTGGGCCCAAAAGAAGAAGAAGAAAAGAAAAGTTAAAAAGAAGAAAGAAAGAAGAAAGAAAGAAGAAGAAAGTAAAAGATAGAAATTAAAAGATTAATTTCTGTTACAAGGATATAGGAAATTGAAACAAGTTTTATGCTTATATTAAATAAAAAGTTAGTTTCTTTAATTTTAAGCTTACAGTGTTAATTTCTTATTATCCTGTTAGATAGTGAGCATGTTTAGTATCCAGTTTCATTTTCTGTATACCATGAGCACATGCAGATTTGCTTTAGCATTTCTGTTTCAGTATTATTGCATTACTTTTTATGCACTTCGAGTTTTTGTGAGATAGATTAGTACTTACTAAGCGTTTCCGCTTATAGATCTATTTTCTTTCCTCCTACTGCAGATAAAGGAAAAGCTAAGATATGAAGGGAGACGGCAGGATGGTGGTGGTGATGAAGGTGTGTGATGACTGCGACTATGGAGAGATCCAGAGAGTGTTATCAAACCTGCAGGACCTATTTGATTAGAGTTTATGCTTTAGTTCTTTTCTTGAACACTATTATGAAGTTTGTGATATTGTAATTGAGTTTATTTCCGCATATGCATTTAGTCACTTTAATTAATTGTGGAGTGATATAGTTGGTTGTTTTTACTGTTGTTTTTATAACTGTGTGGTTGTGAAAAATGAGTTCCAGCCGCCTGTGGCTGCGTATATATCTTATGTACTATGGATTTGGTCACCGGTACAAGGGAGACTCTGCCGAAATTTTTCGGTAGGAATTCCTCTGGACCGTGATAAATCTAAGTATTGCTAGTAATAGCGTCAGTAACACTAGTAAGTAGAGTAGTAGTTAGGTAACGGTCGCCCTTAGATAGTAGTAGTAAGAAGGGTGGGTTGTTACAGTTGGTATCAGAGCAGTGTTCCATTCTCCAGCATCACACACACATCAGCATCATCCTCGCCGTCTCCAAGTAAGAAAATATTTAAATTCTTTCTTTATTCTGCTTTCCTTATTATTAATTGCAGTATAGAGTACTTATTTTTTTTAGTACTTAAGTAAGATCAAAGATTTAGTTTTCCTTTTCTTTATTCATATTTATGTATGATTAGAAGGGTTAAAGTAAGATATCAAGCCTTTACCTTGTATAATTAGATGGCAAGAAGAGGACGCCCCCGTGCTACTCACACTGAGGAACCAGCTCAAGGGAACGAAGTGCCTAGGGTAACTGAGTCCAATCTTTCTGAAGTGGTTGCTCAGCTCCAGAGACAAGTAGCAGAGCAGCAGCAAGTGATTGCCAACCTGATGGCCAACCAGCAAGCAGTCCCCCCCCCCTCCTCCAGCTGTCACTGCAGAGAATCCAGTGGTAACCGAGACTCCACCAGCTGCCCTGGGAGCCGTCACAGCACCTCAGAGACCAGAAGCTTATCTTATACAGTGGCTGAAGCTGAAACCAGAGAGCTTCTCAGGCACGACTGAGCCCTGGGATGCCCAGGCTTGGTTTAAAACACTAGAGAGCACTATGGAGCTTCTTGATTGGCCAGAAGTCGAGAAGGTCAAGTGCGCCTCTTTCTGCCTATCTGGAGATGCTCGTATGTGGTGACCTGGGCAGATTTTCAGTCAGAGTTCTATGAAGAATTTTTCCACCTGCAGATTACCAACAAGCACTACGAGGAGTTTATAGAGTTCAAACAAGGTGACTTGTCAGCGGAAGAAGCAGCCAAGAAGTTCAACAGACTAGCTCGTCTCTGTCCAGAGCTAGTGAGTACAGAGAAGGAGCGAGTCAGGCTGATGCTCAGAATGCTGAGACCACAGATAGCACTGAATGTGAGCATTGGAGCTCACCGGCCCCAGACTAGCGAAGAGTTGATCAGTAGAGCACTAATTGCTGAACATTACCTGAACAACATCAAAGCACACCGAGCACAACATCAGCCAGTGAAGACAGAGGACAAGACAGCAGGAAGCCAGAAGTCACAGTCAAGTAAGCAGAACTTGAAAAGCAAAGGTAAAAGGAAGCAGTGGAACACAGGAGGTGGCCAGAAGGGAGGACCAGCAAACAAGCAGAGCAAGTTCCCTCCCTGTCCCAAATGTGGGAGGACACATCCAGGAGCCTGTCTTTTGGGTAAGACTGGATGCTACTCCTGTGGTCAAGAGGGACACATGGCTAAAGAGTGTCCTAACAAATTCAAAGCATCTCAGCCACAGCCACTGCAATATGGAGGCCAGCCTGCACAGTTGCACCACATGGAAGCAGCATTGGAGGGACCCTATATCAGTCAAGGAAGGTTAGAAGCTCCACCAGTTCCAGCCTAGGATGGTGCCAGAGTATTCTCCCTCACCAAAGCAGAAGCTGCTAGTGCCTCCACGGTCGTAACAGGTCAAGTAGTTATTTTCCAGCATTTAGCTACTGTACTATTTGATACTGGGGTGACCCATTCTTTCGTATCAGTACCCTTTGCTAGCAGATTACAAGTGCCTACAGAAAGTATGAACTCCAAGTTTCTGACAACCCTACCTTCCGGGGAAGTCATGGAATCCAATCAGTGGCTCCGAGCTGTATTGGTTAGAATTGCAGACCGAGAACTATATGTAAATCTGATAGTTCTCGCCATGCAGGATTTCGATATCATTTTTGGTATGGATTTCCTCAACAAGTACAGTGCCTCAGTGGGCTGCCGCAGAAAGAAAGTAATTTTTAGTCCAGAAGGTGAGCCAACTTTTGAGTTCACAGGAGTGCAAAGGAAGAAGACCCAGAAGCTCCTCTCATCTCTAGCAGCACACCAGATGTTAGCTAAAGGGTGTGCAGGTTTTCTTGCATACATAGTAAAGGCAGCAGAGCAGAAGGGACCCAAGCAGGAGGAGGTCCGGGTAGTATGCGAGTATCCAGAAGTATTTCCAGAAGAGCTACCTGGACTACCTCCCAACAGAGAGGTGGAATTTGAGATTGAATTGGTTCCTGGAACCGGTCCAATTTCAAAAGCTCTATATCGCATGTCTCCAGCAGAGCTGAAGGAGTTACAAGAGAAACTACAGGAGTTACTTGACAAAGGCTTCATTCGCCCTAGTCACTCACCTTGGGGAGCTCCTGTGTTGTTTGTCAAGAAGAAAGATGGAACAATGCGGATGTGCATAGATTACAGAGCTTTGAATCAAGTGACGATCAAGAACAAGTACGACTTATTTGATCAGTTAAGAGGGGCAACAGTGTTCTCAAAGATAGACCTGTGCTCTGGGTACCATCAGCTGAAGGTGAAAGAAAGAGATATACCCAGAACGGCGTTCAGAACCAGATATGGACACTACGAGTTTGTAGTTATGCCTTTTGGAGTGACCAATGCACCTGCGGTCTTCATGGACTTAATGAACAGAGTGTTCAGAGAATATCTTGACAAATTTGTCATTGTATTCATCAATGACATTCTGGACCCCAGAGGAGCATGACATGCACTTGAGGATAGTACTGCAGACTTTTCAGCAAAAGCAGCTTTATGCTAAATTCTCAAAGTGCGAGTTCTGGTTAAATCAGGTGGCGTTTTTAGGTCACATTATTTCTAAAGAAGGTATTCAAGTGGATCCAGCCAAAGTGGAAGCGGTCAACAACTGGAGTAGACCCAAGAACGTCAGAGAGATCAGAAGCTTCCTTGGTTTAGCTAGGTACTACAGGAAGTTCGTGGAGGACTTTTCCAGGATAACCTCTCCACTAACAGCCCTCACAAGAAAGAACAAGAGATTCGAATGGTCAGATAAATGTGAGCAGAGTTTCCAAGAGCTAAAGAAGAGATTGATCAGTGCTCCCATTCTGACTGTTCCACAGAGCGACAAGAGTTTCGATCTACAGTGATGCTTCCAAGATGGGCTTAGGAGCTGTCCTCATGCAAGAAGGAAAAGTCATAGCTTATGCTTCCAGACAACTCAAAGATTATGAGAAGAACTACCCTAATCATGATCTTGAGCTGGCAGCTGTGGTTTTTGCACTTAAACTCTGGCGACATTATTTGTATGGGGTTCAGTGTAGAATCTTCACATATCATCAGAGTCTTAAGTATTTCTTCACTCAGAAGGACTTAAACATGAGACAGCGCAGGTGGCTGGAGTTGGTCAAAGATTACGACTGTGAAATCCTCTACCACCCAGGCAAAGCTAACAAAGTGGCAGATGCACTCAGCAGAAAATCTAATGCATCCCTGATGTCTTTGTCATCATTAGCCCTGCCACTACAGAAGGAGTTGTCAAATTTTGGACTTGAAATTATTTACGGACAGCTCTCCGCATTGACCTTAGAGTTCACATTGCTTGAGGAGATACAGAGAAAGCAAAGTGAAGATCTAGACATCCAGAAGATCAAGTAGGGGATACAGAAAGAAGACAAATCAGAGTTTCGAGTAACAGACAGCGGGATTCTTTATCAGGGGAGTCGCATTTGCGTGCCCGATGATGAAGAACTGAGAAAGAAGATCTTAGAGGAAGCTCACAGTACACCATATTCCATACATCCTGGTTCTTCTAGGATGTACCAAGATGTGAAACAGAGGTTCTGGTGGGCAGGACTCAAGAGAGATGTTGCTAAATATGTCAGTACCTGCTTGACATGCCAGAGAGTCAAAGCAGAATACCAGAGACCAGGAGGAGTTCTTCAGCCTCTTCCAATACCAGAATGGAAATGGGAAGACATATCCATGGACTTCATAACAGGTTTTCCAAGAACCACCAATGGATATGATGCGATATGGGTAATAGTAGACCGATTGACCAAGTCTGCTCACTTCCTAGCCATCAAGGTGTCCCACTCCATAGAGCAGTTGGCCCAGCTATATGTTAAAGAGGTAGTCAGACTTCATGGAGTTCCTAAATCTATCGTTTCTGATAGAGATGGGTGCTTCACCTCACACTTTTGGGAGTGCGTTCAGAATGCACTAGGCACCAAACTCAAGTTCAGCACAGCTTTCCATCCACAGACTGATGGACAGATAGAGCGAGTGAATCAGATTTTAGAAGACATGCTCAGAGCTTGTGCGCTAGATTTCAAAGGAAGTTGGTGCAAGTATTTGTGCTTAGCTGAATTCGCTTACAACAATAGCTATCAGGCCACCATCAAGATGGCACCTTATGAAGCCCTATATGGCAGGAAATGCAGATCACCCATATGCTGGCAAGAAGCAGGAGAGAGAAAAGAGATGGAAGCAGAGTTGGGCATTCAGACAGAGGTGATAGACGAGACTACTCAAGCAATCCAGAAAATCAGACAGAGAATTGAGACCGCCCAGAGCAGACAGAAGAGTTATGCTGACACACGCCGTAGGCCATTGGAATTCCAAGTAGGAGATTCAGTTTTCCTCAAGGTCGCTCCTATGAAGGGAGTGATGAGATTTGGCAAGAAGGGCAAATTAAGTCCTCGCTATATAGGACCTTACCTAATCATAGAAAGGATTGGGAAAGTAGCTTACAAGTTGGACTTACCACAAGACATGTCAGCAATACATAATGTATTTCATGTCTCCAAGCTAAAGAAGTGTCTCCACCACCCGAGCCAAGTGGTTCAGCCTCAGTCAGTGCAGATCCAAGAGGATCTTAGTTATGAGAGCAGACCTACACAGATAGTGGACAGAGCAGTCAAGAGATTGAGAAACAAAGAAGTACCACTAGTGAAGGTCATCTGGCAGAACCAGAAGCACAAGGAAATCACTTGGGAGCGGGAGGACAGTATGAGACAAAAGTATCCAGAACTATTCTAAGTTCGAGGACGAACTTTTTATAAGGTATGGGGGATTGTAACAACCCAATTTTCCCTATTCTGAGTTTCAAATGTCCATAAAGATATTTGAAAATGCTTTTAAAATATTCTAGAGATTTTTAGAAATTTTTAGAGTATTTTTACGTAATTTTTAGAGGTCGTTTAGCATTTTTACAAAACCAAAGAAGTTTAGGCAAAAAGCGTTGGAAGCGAGGTTTGAACCCGGGACCTTGGGTCAGACTGACCCAAGCCAAAACCGGCCTGACCAACTAAGCTAGGAGAATTCTATTAACCCTATATAGAAAGAATTAAGGATATAGTATAGTTTGGAATAAAACCCTTATATATAAAAGGGAATTAGGTTTTGGATTTTCCAAAAACCCAACATTTTCTCCCAAAATCTTTCTTCTCCTTCTCCCTCGCGACGGCACCTTCTCTCTCGGCAGAAACCAAGAGGAAGCTAGGTTTTGGGTCTCCGGCGCCGGCAAAGCCTTATTCCAGTCATCCTTCACCGTGGGTGGTGATCCCGACGGAGAGGAGCTCGCGGGTACAAGAGGAAGCCAAAATTTTGCAAGCCGCTGAGCCCTAAAAGTCTTCCCCTTTCTTCTTCTCGGTTGTAAGTCCAAGAAAGCAAGTAAGTACTACTCACCTGCGGTAGGAGTTGCTCCGAATCTTTGGATTTCGTTTCCTTGTTTTCGGATTTGTAGTTCCCCTTGATGTGAATCTGCCGTGAGTTCTCTGGTTGGATGAATTTGGCGGTGAACCTTGGATAAGTGGCTTTCCTTGTTTCCGAATCATGCTTTGAAAGTGATTGAATTTAGGGGTTTAGGATGACTGCCGTGGGTTTCAAAGAAGGTGTAATAAATTGTTTAGTGTGATTGAGCATGTAGAATTGTGTTAAGCCAAATCTATGCTTGTTAGGGATTCAGTTCTGTTTGAAATCTGAGATAAATGAATAAATTGTTTAGGGTTAACATGTGGTTTCGGTTTCTATTAGTTGATCATTCTATTGCAAATAGATTAACAGATTTCTTTATCAGATAGAAGTTGGTAGCGGCAGTAGCTTTTCTTGTTGCTTTACTTCGTTGGAAAGGAGTCAACATGTGTAGATCTAGTGATGCATGCTTTGGTACACTACGTGTAGAAATTGTTAGCAGCAGTAGTTTTTATCGCCTTATGCTGTGAATATGTTGCAAGGGGTTTTAGTTCAGCAGGTTTTCTTTTTAGTTTGAAGCATGCGGTTAGTTTTTCTTGCTACTCAGAGGGCAAGAACAGCCCTTCATTTAGTTAGAATGGTTTAAGCATTTTATTGAGCTTAAGTGCAGATTTTTAGTAGTTTTATGTGCAGATTTCTATTAGCCATATGTGCAGATTTTTATTAGTCATGTATGCTGATTTTTTTGGGTTCTCTTGCTTCAAAATGTACATGAGCAGATTTTAGCATCTATATATTCACACATAGCATTTAGTTTGGACCTTCCTTGCTGTGATAAGCAGCTATAAGCAAGAAAAAGATAAAGGTCTAGTTAAAAGGAGTTAACCAGTAAATCATTTAAAGTAAGAGGCTAGTACCCGACTTCCAAGGTTGTCGTTAAATAAATCCAGGTGACCAATTCCAAGGTCTTGGCCCTGGTAAGACCAAGGTCTTTACCTCATAGGACTGGAGGCTCGCTACCTCAGTCACTATTAGAGAGCGCGCAAAACAAAGATGGTACTAAGCCTGGGCCCAAAAGAAGAAGAAGAAAAGAAAAGTTAAAAAGAAGAAAGAAAGAAGAAGAAAGTAAAAGATAGAAATTAAAAGATTAATTTCTGTTACAAGGATATAGGAAATTAAAACAAGTTTTATGCTTAGATTAAATAAAAAGTTAGTTTCTTTAATTCTAAGCTTACAGTGTTAATTTCTTATTATCCTGTTAGATAGTGAGCATGTTTAGTATCCAGTTTCATTTTCTGTATACCATGAGCACATGCAAATTTGCTTTAGCATTTCTGTTTCAGTATTATTGCATTACTTTTTATGCACTTCGAGTTTTTGTGAGATAGATTAGTACTTACTAAGCATTTTCGTTTATAGATCTATTTTCTTTCCTCCTACTGCAGATAAAGGAAAAGCTAAGATATGAAGGGAGACGACAGGATGGTGGTGGTGATGAAGGTGTGTGATGACTGCGACTATGGAGAGATCCAGAGAGTGTTATCAAACCTGCAGGACCTATTTGATTAGAGTTTATGCTTTAGTTCTTTTCTTGAACACTATTATGAAGTTTGTGAGATTGTAGTTGAGTTTATTTCCGCATATGCATTTAGTCATTTTAATTAATTGTGGAGTGATATAGTTGGTTGTTTTTACTGTTGTTTTTATAACTGCGTGGTTGTGAAAAATGAGTTCCAGCCGCCTGTGGCTGTGTATATATCTTATGTACTTTGGATTTGGTCACCGGTACAGGGGAGACTCTACCGAAATTTTTCGGTAGGAATTCCTCTGGACCGTGATAAATCTAAGTATTGCTAGTAATAGCGTCAGTGACACTAGTAAGTAGAGTAGTAGTTAGGTAACGGTCGCCCTTAGAGAGTAGTAGTAAGAAGGGTGGGTTGTTACACCCTCCCCCCTAACACGATCTCGATCCAACAGTATCGACACCGTCCGAGTGCCCAGAACCCTTCCGAGCGCCCAAACGAGAAAGTTTATCAAAACTCAACGTGTCACAATTTGTTACGACCTGGATAAAATTTTATCCACGTCCAAGTGTCTAAAAGCCTTCTAAGCACCCCGATCAGGATTATAAATACAACCTGATCCCAAAAGCTAAAAACAACGCTTGTTATCAATTATTGTCCTGTTTAACTTTGTAATTCAGTGTTTCAACTACTGCAAGAGGCTTCTCCATCCAAAGGAGATTTTAGTAAGTTTTTTCAACATCTTGGATTAGCAATCTTCTGATTGCAAACCAAGTAAAATTTCTATGCCTCTCTTCTTTTAATTTGCTTACTATTTTTTGTACAAGTGTTTATGTTAATTAAGCAATAAAGTTCAAGAAAGGTATTTATTTTTTATTTTAGGCTATTCACTCCCCTCTAGCTAGCTGCAAGGGACCAACAAGTGGTATCAGAGCGAGGACGCTTCAAAAGGACTAACTGTCGATCGAAATACAAGAGATGGTCAAACCAAGTATTTGTTGGTGCACTTGACCTCTAGGGTTTCGATGTTTGACAATGCACCCAAGTCTAGTCAGTTTGACCAATACACCCAAGTCTGGTCAGTTTAACCAAGGGTTAATCCAAATAGGACTAAATGTTTGAAAGATAGTAGTCTAGTCAGGACAAGATGACTAGCAAGGAGAAGTCCTAACTGGAGGTTAGGCAAAGTTGAAATCCTAGTAAGTGAAATTAGACCCTAGTGAGTAAAACCAGGCCCTAGTGAGTGAAGCTAGGTAGTGGATGGAAGTCCTGGTGAGTGAAGTCAGTCCCTAGTGAGTGAAGCTAGGTAGTGGAAGTCCTGGTGAGTGAAGCCGACCCCTACTGAGTGAAGCTAGGTGGTGGAAGTCCTGGTTAGTGAAGCCAGGCCCTAGTAAGTGAAGCTAGGTAGTGGAAGTCCTGGTGAGTGAAGCCAGACCCTAGTGAGTGAAGTTAGGTGGTGGAAGTCCTGGTGAGTAAAGTCAGACCCTAGTGAATGAAGCTAGGTGAAGAAAGTCCTAATGAGTGAAGTTAGGCAATAGAAGTCCTAGTGAGTGAAGCTAAGCAACCCTAGGGGAGATACCCCCTAGGTTATATGTGACAGACTAGTTTTCGGTTAACCGTGCTCAGTTGACTGGACCAACGAATCTTGAATTTCGTTAACACTGTTTTACCTTACCATTTTATTTATTATGCTAACTCAGTGTTGCAGGGAAGTTCAGCTAGGTCGACGGGCCGACTGGATAGCTGGCACGAAGTCCAGACTAGTCGATGGGCTGACCGGATGTCTAACAAAAGGTAAGTAAAGGCAAGTCACTGGAGGAGAGTGATTGTGAGGGCACATCCTAGTTGAGGGACAATGGCGTTGGTCCAGTTTAGGTCCATTTGGGATCCTCCTGGTCCTGGAAGGACAGGAACTAATTACTCTATTTTTTATATTGTGCTAACACTTATCTTGTAGGGTATTTTGGACTAATACATTTGTTGCAAGGAAAGAAAGCAAGCAAAGAAGCAAAGCTGCCTTCGGGTGAACAATACCCGAAGGCGCCTTCCATGGCTATGGAAGGCGCGTCGGTACTGTTCATAGAAGGTTCCTTCCATGGCTATGAAAGGCGTCTTCCACTGGATGAAATTTGGTCGAAGTCTTGGATGCACTGATCACTTCGGGATTGATTTTGCCTCATTGGAAGCACCTTCTATACTTATGGAAGGCACCTTCCAAGCCTTTTATAAGACAGTTTCAAGGAGACATTGGAACAATAACTAGATAAGAGCTACCGTGGTCCATTCAAGCTTCCGACTGCCCCCGATTGCTGCTAGACTCTACTACGAAACTACTGAGCTCGACAACTGATCCGAGGAGTTATGGTCGTGCCTGGAAGACATACATCAACACAAGAAAAGCTCTCATTTCGATCTATAAGAGTGTTGGTAACTTTTTGTACTTAATTACTATAAAAGGGCAAGTGTAGTATATTGCACTTGACCTAATATTTTGTACTCGATTATCTCTTCTGGGGTACCAGAAGAGATTTTTAGTGGATTGCCCATCGATAGATTCGTAGGACCTAGGCCTTGGAGTAGGAGTTGTCGAAGGTTCCGAACCAAGTAAAAACCGCTTATGCTTTCTTATGTTTTGTTTTTTTTTGTTTTCCACTACGTACTCTGCTTTTAATTTTTTAAAAGAAAACAAGTTTTAGAAAACCACGTGATTCACCCCCCCCCTCTCACGTGCATCACGATCCAACAGTATCTACCCACTGAAGTTCAAAGGGGAGTTCGTGATTTGGAAAAGAAAGATGGAGGTATTCTTCAAAATGGATTTTGATTTATTACTAATATTAAAATATGTTTTTTTAGCTCCAAAAGACAAAGAAGAATATCAATGAACCAAGAAGGAGCAAGCATATTCGTAGCAAATGGACAAACTAAACTCCATCTACTGAATGTGCTACCTCCATAAGAAGTCAACAGAATCGGCTCCTACGAATCAACAAAGGAGTTTTGGGAGAAGTTCTTAGAGCTACATGAAGGTACGTCCAAAGCCAAACTCGTAAGATGGGACCTGCTTTAGAACCAAATCAGCAACCTTCGACTAGAAGAAGGTGAAACTATCACACACCTTCACTCAAGAATCAAGGAACTCATCACCAGACTCACGAACCTTAGAGAAAGGGTAACCAACCATGATTTGCTAAGGTACGCACTTAATGCGTTTCCTAGGAATCCTGAATGGCCAACCTTAGTAGATGCTTATTACATCTCTAAGGATCTAGAAGTAAGTACATTAGAAGAATTATTTTATACACTTGAAGTGCATGAAACTAGATGTGTAGATCTGAAGAAGGAGCTCAAGCACAATATTGCCTTAAGGGCAAAAATAGACGAATTAGAATCTGAAATGACTCTTGATGATGATGAAACAGTCTTTATGGTAAGAAAATTTAAAAAATTTATTAAAACTAATAAGTTTAATCAAGTGCAGGGTAATAGAAGGAAAAGAAAGGTAAGATGCTACCACTGCAATGAAGAAGGGCATGTCATAGACAACTGTCCAAAATTGAAAAAAAAAAGAATAAGGAGAAGGAGAAGGAAAAAGATAAAAAAATGTGACCCAAGCGACCCAGAAAAGGCACAAGAACCTAAAAGCGACATAGGACGAAACTTCATCAGAATCAAAAATCGAAGCCTATGTTGGACTTGCACTGATGGCAAGTCACGAAGAAGGTGATGAAGTAAGCTCATAGAAATGAGCATTGAGAGTATCGATGAAGGGGAGTAACGTTAGAGGAAAGCAACTATTCAGGGGGAGCATATGAGATCGACAAGGTAAGTCAAGTATGATCTCTACCTCCAGATAAATTATTTAAATTTATAAAAAATATTATCAAAAAGTTCTTACAAATTAGAAATAGAGAATAAAAAACTAATACAAAAGAAAATAATGATTTAAAAGGAACCCTAGCAACATCTTGTCGATTGGAGGATTTTGTTGGTGCAGCGGGGACCGGCAAGAGGGGGGTGAATTGCCTGCAAGTTAAAACTAAACCCTCCTCAACCAATTTCAACTCAAATAATAAGCAACTATATTAAGAATCAAAATAAGCAGAGAAAAAGACATACAAATTTAACCTGGTTACAACCAAGAGGGTTGTTAATCCAGGACGATGAAAAGCACAATAAGAGAGCTCCTTCTCTGAAGGCGGAGAAGCCTTTTACACTTTGTAAGCACAGAAGTTGCAGAAGAAGAATTACAGAGTTGGTTTTTCGTTCACTGTTTTCGATATATCTAAGAGTTACCCAAGACCCTCTTTATATAGGGGTTCTCGAGCTTATCAGTTCACCTGATCCTTCAGGATCAAGTTTGACTCGAGAGGGATCGGTCGACCGATCCCCAGGTTCGGTCGACCGAACCTGCTGTACCTACCCAGCTTCACGTCCAGGTGCAGTCTCTGTGGATTGAGCTTGGGTTCGGTCGACCGATCCTTTTGTTCGGTCGACCGATCTGCCAACGGTCTTCTGCTGAGTTGGCCCGATCAGATTGCTCGACTTGGTCTCTGGATAGACTTCGGTTTGGTCGACCGATCAGAAGGTTCGGTTGACCGATCAGCTCCCCAACGGTTGGCTGCTTGACGTGGCTTCTGACGTGTCACCAACAGCTGGCTTCGGATACAGAAGGGTTCGGTCGATCGATCAAGGTGCAGGTCAACCGAACCATTAACAAGTCAACTTTTAGTTGACTTGTTCCGGTTCGGCTCCTTGGGTGATTGCGGCCTACCGGAATAGGGCTCACCCGAACCCAATTCCCGGCCTTCTCCTCGAGCAGGCTTCCTCCCCGGCTTTACGTCCCTCGAACGCCGCGCACGTTCTTCTCGCCCACCGGGTGTACTCTTCCGCAGCTCTCCCGTCCTTCGGATGCACCGAGCCCGTCGGCTCCCTTCCCGTGTCGTCCTTCTCGCCAGCTGCGTCTTCCGCTCAACTTCCTGTGCTCCTAAGTTCCTACACACTCAGACACAGGGATCAGACAAAACGCAGGACCTAACCAACTTGGTTGATCACATCAAAACTATCACGGGGTTCAACAGATTTCGATAAACTAAAAATAGAAAATGAAAATTTAAAAGAACAAATACAAAATTTAAAAAAGTTTGCATGTTTAACTTTTATTCCATCAAATTTTAAAAATAATTCAGGTCTAAATTGGTATTTTAGATATCATAAAGGCCAAGTTAGAAAGTTATCATCGAAATATATCCCTAAAAAATTTTTAATTAATCTAGTAGGAAGGAACCTATTTTGGGTTCTAAAATCATGCTTAGATTAAATTTTTATGCATGTCTTACATTTGAATTGATTGAATATTTTTTTCTTGCTTAGAATTGACTAAAAATTTTTTACATAGTTTTTGTTAAAAATTAATTTGATCCAAATTTTTTGGAGAAAGAAGAGTTCATTATTCTTCTATAGAAAAACTTTTACATTTTTTTGACTATTGTATTATTTTTCTATGAATTTTTTTTAACAAAAATCCTTTTTTTTAATTTAAAATTATTTTATCGAATTAATTTCTACAAAATTTATCTTTTTGTAAAATATTATCATTTTCTCTATATATGAATTTTTTTTTGAATTTTTTTAATCATTAGTAAATTTTCTATGAATTATTTATCCAAATATAAATTTTTAATATTAAAAATTCTTAAAAAATTATTTTTTTGAAAATTTATTTTCTCTGCAAAGCTACTTGCTATAATACATACTTAAAAAATATTTCAAAAATTTTTTAAACTTAAAAACTATTTTTAAAAATTTCTTTTGAAAATTTAACTTGTGTAGAAGAAAATTTATTAATACTTAAATCAAATTCATAATTTCATGAAGATTTTATTATAGCCTTGGTTATATCTGCTTTATCGCTATAAAAATTTTTAGATTAAAAATATTGTTCAAATTATTTTTTAAAAAAATGGTTTATAAGTTATAAAAATCTAGATTTTCAAAATTTAAACTTAATGATTTCTTTTTTGGTTATTAGTCACCTTATTTTTATCCCTTAGACTCTTTTTTACACTTTTTCCAGTTATTTTCATAGAATATCCCATTTTTAATGTGATCAAAGGGGGAAAACTAAGGGTTAAGTCTAGGGGGTATATTTTTAATTTTTAATTTTTAATTTTTTTTCTTAAATGTAAAACATGTACTTGCTAGTTTCTATTATTTGTTTTCAGTTAACACAAACTTAACTTAGGGTTACTCACATCAAAAAGGGGGATTGTAAGTATCCCGTGATAGTTTTGATGTGATCAACCAAGTCAAGTTAGGTCCTGTTATGTTTTGATGTCCTATGTCTAAGTATGTAGAAATTTAGGAGCACAGGAAGTAGAGGGAAGACACAGCCAGTGAGAAGGATGACACGGGAGAGAGTCAACGGGCTTAGTGCGTCCGAGGGACGAGGTGCTGCAGAAGAGTACGCTGGCGAATGAAAAGGAAGCACATAACGGTTCTGAGGGACGAGAAACCGGAGTGGAAGGTTGCTCAAGAAGGCTGAAAAATGGGTGTAGGTGAGCCCTATTCCAGATGGCTGGAATCACCCAAGTGAGTGAAGCCAGAGTGAGAGCTCGGACCGAAAAGTCAACAGGGAAGTTGACTTCAGTCCGGGTGCTTGGACCTAGTCCAAGCGCCCGGATCACCTGGGCGCACCCAACAGGGGCGTATCGACACCGTCTAGGCACCTGAAACCCTTTCGGGTGCCCAAACCAAAAAGTTTATCAAAACTCAATGTGTCGTGATCTATTGCAACTTAGATAAAATTTTATCCATGTCTAGGTGCATCGATCATGGCTATAAATACAACCCTAATTCCAGAAGCTAAAAACAACACTTGCAATCAATTCTTTTCATGTTTAGTTGTGTAATTCAGTACTTCAACTGCTATAAGAAGCTTCTCCACCTGAGGGAGACTTTAGTAAGCTTTTTCAACGTCTTGGATTAGTAATCTTTTGATTACAAACCAAGTAAAATCTCTGTGCCTCTCTTCTTTTAATTTGCTTACTATTTTTTGTACAAGTGTTTATGTTAATTAAGCTGTAAAGTTCAAGAAAGGTATTTGTTTTTTATTTCAAGCTATTCACCCCTTCTAGCCAACCACAAGGGACCAACATAAGAGTCGTACGTCACTTACCTTGTTGAACTCATTGTTCGAAGCTCCCCCTTCATCGAAGCTTTCTATGCTCATCTCGGATGAGGTTTCATCATTTTCTTCATCTTGGTGACTTGCCATTAGCACAAGTCTAGCGTATTGCTTTGTCTCAGATTCGAATGATGACATCTCATCCCAAGTCGCCTTCAAGTTTTTGTGCTTTAACCATCTTGGCCCTTTGTCCTTCTCTTTCTCTCTTTTCTTCAACTTTAGGCAGTTGTCTTTTATGTATCCTTCTTCATCGCAATTGTAGTACTGTATTTTTCTTTTTCTTCGAAGAAGCTTCTTGTCCTGCGACTTATTAAACTTGTTAGACTTAAAAGATTTTAAAATTTTTATTACCATATATACTCTTTCATCTTCATCAAGGGATGTGTCAAAATCTGATTCGCCCTTCTTAGCTTTCAGGGCAATGTTGTTGTTCATCTTTTCTATGTCTTTAAGACCTGCACATTGAGACTCATGAAGTTCAAAAGTTGAAAATAAATTCTCTAATGTACTTACCTCGAGGTCCTTGGAGATATAGTAGGAGTCTACTACAAATGCCCATGTCGGTGCTCTTGGAAATGCATTTAGGGCATACTTCAATGAATCCCTATTCGTTACCGATTCTCCGAGGTTGTTGAGTTCCGTAATCAGTTCTTTAATCTTGGCTTGCAGTTGAGCCACCTTTTCCCCTTCTTCTATCTAGAAGTTGGTTAGTCAATTTCAAAGAATGTCTCATCTTGCTAGATTAGCCTTCGATGTTTCTTCGTGAAGCTCCATGAATTTCTCCCAGAGTTCTCTCGAAATTTTTGTAAATCCCATATCTCATCGAGACCTTTCCACATTTTTTTTACATTCCATTTGTGCTTCTGGCTTTTGAACTTATGACTATAATAATTAACTTGTATGTGGACTTTGGTTCTTGTTGGGTATTGGTTTCGATTATGGTACATTGTGTCTAAGTCGTGCCGGTATGCAAACCATTTTGGTTTTCCTATATGTGGTTGATGTTTATCTTGCATGGTTTATGTTTGCACAATTGTGTGGCATGTGTATTATTATCTTACGTGATTTGTGTTTGTACTAATCGTGTGGGTTGTGTATTATCTTCTAGTGTGTTTATTCCAATTGTGTGGGTTGTATCATGTCATATTGTATATTGTTACAAGGGAGGTTCTGTTCGTTTTTGTCGGATAAGTATACCCCCAAGGCATAACATTCAAACTTGAGACAGACCCCCTGAGTTGAAGATGGTTTGGATATTCTACGTTTAGATGTGGGTAGTTCTTCCTAGACCTCCATAGTTTTTTTTATCTAGTGCATAATTTTTCATTTATTTATGTTAATTGGGTAGCATTTACTTGCTTACCATGACTCCACTCTATTTGTTTCTTGAGTTGATACTTACTTGCTTATCCTTATATTTAATCCATTTGATATATATATAGTCTCATTGTTCTTCATGCTTGATTGTTTATATACATACAATATCATTAGACCATCGTTAGCTAGCAGAGTTTAATCTTGGATATGATTGTTACTATTTACTAGTCATTATTAGTTTATATGCTTATATGTCACGATTGCCCACAAGACATCCGTGGTAGCGAGTTCACCTATAGTCCATAGCTAGATAGCTACATATATATATCCTAACTGCCCACAAGACATATGTAGTAGTGAGTTCGCTTGCAATCTGTAGCTAGATAGCTACATATATACCCTATCTTCCTACGAGACCATCCATGGTAGAGTGTTTCTCCCGTAGTTAGTAGCACCTATATGTCATGTTTACCCACGAGACCATCCATGGTATAACATTTTTCTCGTGGACAATAACTATTTATATTCCCTAATAGTCCACGAGACCCATTCGTGGTAGCATGTTGTTGCACGCAGTCATAACTTGTTATATGTTAGTTACGTATTTGTTTATGCTTATTTTGGATGTACCATATATACTCCCAATTTATTGATTATACCTGGTTGATCAGGTTTGTAGATGACTATGTTGGTGTTTTTCTCTTACTTTTATAGTAAGTATTTTAGCTAAGATTGCTTCTTTTAATCTCCTTACGTTATGTAGTTCATGAACTATCTTTCTTATACCCACTGAGTCATTGTACTCACTACCCCTTACTTTCCTTTGACCTTCAAGTTAATAGTTAGAGGATGTGTCGTGTCGCAAAGGTCCTGACTGTTGGTTCCACCAGTTTGGATTCCCTTTTTGAATTGCTTAGTTGATTTTTCATCGCTTGTATTTATGGTTTCTTTCCACATCGATTCAAATAGTATGACTTTTATCTTGTTTAGTTGAGTATGTTCACATGTATATGTATACATACACACATTGACATTTGTAACTTGGTGATATTATATTACATTGGTGTTTGTATTGGCTTTAATTGGATTGATATTGATTATTTCCTATATTGTCACTAGAGGTTACCGTTCTATTTGGCGGACAAGTGCACTCTCAAGGCGTGACAAATGATCACTCCAAATATTGAAACATAAAGAAACTTTATTATCTAATTTACTAAATTCATCAATTAAATTCTTTTTTCTTGTTTTAGTAATTTTTTTAATTGTATGAATAAGTTAGTCCTAGGAACACGTTTAGCACATGGATTCAGAGATTCTTTATAAAAATCTTCAAATATATATTTAGATCCAAAACTAAAAGAAAGATGTTCTTAAAAAACAAATTTAGTAATATTTCTCTTAATTTATTATTAGAATATAAAAATAAATCAGAATCAGTACACTGCTAGTTGAAAAATATCTAGAAAATTATAATTGAGAACGGTCGAGTCTATATTTTATCGGTTGCTTTGTTCTACGTATTGTTTCTATGACCCATAGCTGACGACGACTTGGAATTTGTAGAAAGCATTGTATTGCTTATATTTTGTACATAATTCTTCCGACGGAAGAGTGACATTCTCAAAATGTTTAGTAAAAATAGAAGATTTTAGAGAAGAAATTTCTCGAACCTTAGAATTAATTGTATCGAAACTTCTTTATGTTTCAGGTGTCAGAAGGTGCTCGGTTTCATTATCGATGAATTGAATGTTGGGTGGATTCACTATTTTCTTTCTCTTATGAGATTGAGATGATGAACCTCCACGACCTCATTCCATTGTAGTTGAATGTTGGAGACAAAAGTGCACAGAAATTGAGACTTGAAGTCAAAAACGTGTAGAGAATTCAGAATTGAGAATAAAGAGGAGAGAAAATGTGTGTGGAAATGATGAAATGAATTTTCTATTTATAGAGTTTGGATAGTAATGAACACTAAATCATAACCTTTGCTCAAAAAATGATTAGATGGTCTTAACCATTAAAAAAAACAAAATAATCATCCCCAACAACTAGAAACTATTGGTTACTAATAGAAACATAAAAAAAATTTAGAATCGGCGGGTTAAACCGACGGTCCATCGATTTTTGGAGGCCTAGAACCGTAACATGCCCACCTACCGGGCTAGTTACGATTCGACCTGGTGACCTAGGTTAGCGGGCAACTAGCCCCGCAACAGGCTCGTTGACCTGGTTACAGGCCCGGGTTGAGTCCGGGCCAAATCCGGCCTAAGTCAGGTTGGGTCACCCTTTATCAAAAAAATAATAATAATAAAACTTTATGATGTATCGAGCCATCGATAGTTCTATATAACATCTTTTACTTTTCATCTAGTATAGTTCGCCTCCTTTTGACTATCGTCAATCCTATCATCTTAATATCTCTTGTCCTATAGTTCCTCATGTTTTATATCATTCTTTTCTATTTTTTTATTGAACTTTGAGCCATCAAATCATATCAACTTGGTTGCACCAAGTCAAGCTCCATGATTTGTGCTACTAAGGGATTCACAACAAGCATTTTTTCAAACTCCCTTATTTTCTCTTTCCTATGTATCGTTGAATATTAAGAGCATCTCCAATAGGGCTGCAAACGAATCGAGCCGGCTCGCGAGCTTTTCGAGCCGGCTCGAAAAATATTCGATTCGCATTCGAATTTATCGAATTCGAGCCGAACTCGAACATGTTCGAACTTTTTTTCGAGCCGAACTCGAGCCCAAATGATATTGTTCGAGCCGCTCGTGAGCCGCTCGCGAGCCTTAATATTTATTAATATAAGTTAAATATATATTAAATAAATAAATTTCGAGCCTTTTGAACATATTTTCGAGCAATAATTCGAATAGTTCGCGAACATGTTCGAATATTTCGAGCCGAACTCGAACCCGAGCCCTAATTCGAACCGAACTTGAATCAAACATTTTGAATTTTTCGAGCTTCGAATTGAGCTCGAACTCGAATATACTTATTTCGAGCCGAATTCGAGCCTTAAATTTTTCTGCATATTCGGCTCGATTCGGTTCGTTTGCACCCCTAATCTCCAATACAAGGTTTTTAAAGAACTTTATTGAATGAAAAAGCTAAACAAAAAAGTTTTAACCATTATAGATACAATGCTTGAAGTTTATAGTTCAAGAGCAATAATAAAATTTCAAAGCTGCTTTTTTATCTTAAAATTGATGTAATATGCATATAGCCATACAATTATATGTTATGAATTGTACCACACAAAAAACATTTAGAGCTCTAACTATTGGAGATCTTTCAATAGATTTTTAAAATATTGATGTGACATGATGTGACATATTGAGATTATAAAAAAAAGCTTTTGTAGAACTCTAAGGGCATCTTCAATGTTTAGAGTTCTACAAAAGCTTTTTTTTTATAATCCCAATATGGCATATCAATATTCTGAAAACCTATTGAAACATCTTCAATAGTTAGAGCTTTAAATGATTTTTGTGTGGGTCAATTCATAACATGTAATTGCATGACTATCTGCATATTATATCAATTTCAAGACAAAAAAGTAGTTTTGAAATTTCGCAACTACTCTTGAACTATAAACTTCAAACATTGTACCCATAATGGTTAAAACTTTTGTATTCGATTTTTTTATTTCACAAACTTCCTAAAAATCTTATATTGTAGATGCTTTAACCATTGAAGATGCCCTAACTTCTTAATATTCTTTTCCTATGTGTCACCCAACTTCTTAATATTCTCTTTCATAATCACTAAATATTAGAGCACTAACAATGAGAGCTCCTTAGGAGCTCCCAACGTGGATGTGGCATAAGGGAGGGAGCCTTCTCCTATAGTGAGAGAGAGCTCCCTCATTTCCAGGAAGACGCGACTCCCAGTTTATTTTTAATTTTTATTTTTTTTTAATTATAATAACTTTTTAAATTTAAATTTAAAAAATCAATAAAGTTTTTATTTATGATTTTTATTTCAAATAATGTAATTTATTCTTTAATTATTAATATTATTTAGTGGCAACTTATGAATTTAAATTTTATTTATATATAAGATAAAATATAATGAAAAAAAGTAGGATCCATAAAGAGCTATTTAGAGGTTTTTTTATGATAGAGAGATATATAATGGTTTTTACTTTTGATGTAACGTTGATATGATATTAAGAGAGCTCTTAGAGAACTCCCACGACTATGGATGTTCTTAGCTTCTTAATCTTTTTCATCCTTTCTTTGAGGACCACAGTAAAATCCAAAAAACCTCCTAACCATTAGAGATGTTCTAAGTTTCTACCCAACTTAATGTCTACATCAATAATATAGGTAAAAATAAAAATTAAATTATCAACATATTAAACATTGATAAATTATCCTAAAATCCCTATGCAAAGTTTTAACTTTGTCGTTAGTCTCTAATTCAACATCACTTAATTCACTATTATAGATAGTGCTCAATTTAATAGAACATATACTCGATTTTAGTTTAAACGATGTTGAATTAGAGAAATTATACTTCATTATGGACTTTTTTACCTATATTTTGTCATGTACCTAAAAATATGTGCATAGGAATTATGTTAAATTTAAGAGAATTATATCTCATTATAGACTTCTTGTACTTATATTTTACCATTAACCTAAAAATTATGTGTATATATAGTGCACTAGATTTAAGTTTAAATAGTACTGAATTTAAGAAGAATTATACCTTATTTCAGACGAATGATACCTTCTTTTGAACTTTTATACCTATATTTTATAACAGTCTCTCGAAATTTATGCACATATAGTGAAAAATTGGTATGAATTAGGAAGTTGAAATAAATATTCTCCAACATAGTGACTCACGACAAAATTGTAACTTTACATGATAATTTTAGGACAATTTGCCCTTAAAACATCATTAGAAATAAAAAAATTAAATATAAAATTAAATTATCAAAATATTAAAACACCATAGTTGAACACGATTACGTAATCTTCGATTGCACTACCAGGGGAGCACACAGACGGAAACAGAAGGAAATTGAAATTGATAAGTTGAGAGCACACTTACAAACTGCTATAATACTAATCTACTAATCCTCAGGTAAGGTTCGAGTGAACGCTCGATGCCCTTGCGAGAGGCTATTCTTTCCTTCTTATAGCAAACGATGGGTGCTCATTGGGCCACATCATCACGTTTGTTGATAAAAGGATAAGAAGCACTTCACATCTTTAGTAGTGCCTATCTACTCACAGCGCATCTACTTTTTAAAAAGTAGTGCATTATTGTACATACTTTAATTATATATTGCTTCACGCGCGAATCTTCTTTTTCTTTGGGTCCATCACGTCTGTTGTCCTTCAGACCTTAAAGTTGCTCATTCTTGTCATACAATCTTGAAGAAGATACGCAGCATGTGATAGTTGTCTGTCACACTGTTCTACTGCTGAGTACCAGTCGTTCCACCGGTTGTCCTTCTCTCGACACTGGTTACACTCTTGTCGTTTAAGGGAGTGGATAAGTCTGAGTTGCTGTAAAGCATTGACAGCTCGGTTTGCTGCTCTTTTGTTCAATAGTGTATAAATCTTCTGAGATCTGGTGGTACTCATCGAGTGGGACCGGTCTCTCATGTCTTGAATTGATCTTTCGTTGGTATTGTTCAACGATTTCAAAAGGGCTAGAATCATCTTGTTTAGTAGATCCTGCGCTTGCGGGTGCGGCTGGTCTGTGACTTCCGTGATGGTTGGTGCTAGCAGCGCCAATTGGCCTAAATGCTATTCCGGCCATTCTGAAAATAGTAACACAGAAATTAGACGAGATAAAGAGTCAGCTACCTGATTATTTTTGTCGTCTATGTGTTCAAATTGTACTGTTGGTCCAGCCCCAGTAATATAATCCATGAAGGAAATCCATCTAACTCGGGAAGGTTTATGGTTAGATGTTTTTCCGAAAAAGCTAATAATAGCTTGGCAGTCTGTTCTAATGAGGAGCTCAGATTTGTCCAGAAAATATATTTTTAAAGCTTCCATTGTATTCATGACTGCATAGATCTCTGCATCGATAGTTGACTTTGGTGGGTTAAATTTATCACTTGAATAAGCACAAATCTTTTCAGAGGAAGTAGGATCAAATTTCTTTCTTTTCCATTTGCAAATTCCGCCCCATCCATCCATACATCCGTCTACTTCAAGGATCATATAACATTCTGGTGGGGGTAGCTCAAGGTTTGGTAATTGCTTTACCTTGGCTTTAATTTGCCGGATTAAATTCCATTCTTGCTGATTTAATCTTCTTTCTCTATTAGGAGATGTTTTGGCATATAGAGGTCCAAGCAATTTTCCCAAGTTAGGGATATAGTTTTTGGCATAATTCAGCAGTCAGCTCGTTGTCATTAAAATCTACAATTTTTGTAATCACATAAGGTTGTAGTTTGATTCTGCAGTTGCCGATGATAGCACCTAGAAATTCAATTTCTGGTACAGCTATTTTCATTTTTGTTGGGCTTAATATTAACCCATTGTCTTGGCAAATACTAAGCATCTTTTGAAGATGTTGCTCGTGACTCTTTTCATCTGGGGAGAATACCAGAATATCATCTATGTACACAGCAATAAAATCTTCTGTTCCTTTGAAGCATGAGTCCATTTTTCTTTGAAAAACTGCTGGTGCATTTTTAAGACCGAATGACATAATTAGCCACTCATATAATCCATCAGGGACCCAGAATGTCATCCATTCAATAGAATCAGGATGCATAACAACCTGATGAAATCCACTTTTCAAATCAAATTTTGAAAATATACAACTATTACTGACCTTTTTAAGAATGATATTAATACCCGGTAGACTGTACTGGTCTTTATGCGTGATATCATTTAGACAATCTTCCTTTCCTTTCCTTTCTTCCTTTGTGATCGGGTCAATAGTAGTTCCAGAGTTTACAATAATAGTCGTGGTTCGGTGCCGACTTTTGCTCGGACAAATAATCTTTAGATCCAATAAGGCCTTAACATGTTTTGAGAAAGCTTCTTTCTGAGTAGGAGTCAGATGCTTCAGAGGCCTATCTTCAATAATAAACTCCGGACTTTTTATATCCAGTTGACATACGATTTGGTTTTTCTGCCAGTGTTGCAAGGGGTTTTCCCCAATTACTCCTTGCTCCTTTAGCTTTTGTAAGAGAGGTCCAAATTTTTGTTCAAAAGATAAATTTCTTTTTCCAACTGATATATAAACCATTTCTTTTATCTAGATGTATTCTTCTTCCTCCAGCTTGAGTTCCTCAATGGCTGCATTAACAGAAGGCAATGTATTTATAGGGGTCAGATTCTTATAGAATGTTACCGTATTACCTTCAATTCTTAATCCTCCGTGCATAGCTCTTATAAAATTGCATCCAATGATAAATTGGATGTTGTCTCCCAGAGTCATAGGAAAACTGTAGGTGTAAGGAATTCTGAAGATATTGTCACCAATCATCATTCTGCCGTTCTTTAGTTTCATTTTTACAGTCTGCTGCGAATTTACCCCGCTGAAACATACTGTGAATGTGTTTTGTTCCAATGATTCTTTTGGGACTGACCTCTGATTAACGCAGCAGTTAGTTGCCCCGTGTCAAGTATTGCCTTCAGTTTGAACTTAGGAATTCCTAGAATATCTATTTCAACTGTTAGATTATACAACATATTTTTTACTAACCTGGGGCTGGAATTGGAAGCAGCTATTTCTTCAATCAACATATGAGAAACTTCCTCATCTTCTTCTCCTAAGTCTTGAAAATCCTTTTGAATTCTTTTTCTAGTTGTAGTGCTTCGTATTGAGTCTTGAAGTATTTTACTTCTTCCTGCAACCTTCTTATTTCTTCTTCACACCATATAATATAATTTCGCTGCTCCTGAATTAAATTGTTAGGATTAAATATTATTGCAGGGGCAGGGGTAACCGGTACCTCCTTGTTGAAGTAATAAGGTCCACAAAGATTGCAGATCGTGAGGAAGCAGTTTGGGCAGTGGATTCTTGCCCTTTGTATGGTTGCCCTTTTGCAGCAGGTGCATGTTGGGAATTTCGGGCCGCAAAAACCGCTTTTTCGCATTGCGAAAACCCTGATTCCCATGCCACCGAATCCGTGCGAAGTAAAATTTTTGAAAAGCATAATGAGTACGAGTTTCTTATGCTAGTTCTAAACTAGATCTACAAGGAGAAGGAATTTACCCTCGATGCGATGCCCTTCGCAATCCCGCTCGTCCAACAGTTCGTCGGATCTCAAGATCATCAAGGGTACGATCCTCTAGAAATATCCACACGAACAAACTAGGTGGAGAAGACCAAACAAAGGTATGCTAGCACCTTAGATGGTTCGGCCAAGGAGGAGGAGAGGGAGAGCAAGAATGAGAGGAAGAAGGAGGAATGAATGCCTTGAATGAAAATCAAAATTTTCATCCACACCATAAGTAGTCAGCCACTTAATGGAGTTGTAACCTCCATTCACATTTAATGTGGCCATTAAAGAGGAGATTTGCAACCTCCATGAGATGGCACACACATGTGCTAAACATGATGATGTGTAACACCATTATTGGCCACTTAATGCCAACTCACAAATGAGGAGGCATATAGTCAAGTCAAACTTGACTTTTCCTCTTCCTCTCAAGTCAAGTTAAACTTGACATTATAACTCCCATGGTTGATCTAATCCAACCATTTGATTCAAGCCAATTTAATATAATGAATCTAATTCATTTAATTAAATTAATTCAATGAGTCATAATCTAAATTAGACTCATTGAACACATGAATCAAATTGAGTCCAACTCAATTAGTACAATTAGGATTACTCTTAATCCAATTTGGTTCATCACATGAATCTAATCCTCTTGGTTCATCATATGAACCTAATCTCCATCTAATTGTCATTTGTGTGTGACCCTATAGGTTCTTATTACGTTGGCAATGCTCCTAAACCCATTTAGAAGCATAAGTAATGAGCGGTATCTAGCAACACATCATTACTACCCAAGTTATAAGAATGTTGAGATCCAACATCACCTTGTGACTACTAATTGTGATTCCTCACAATATATGACATTGTCCTTCTATCCTAGACATCTAGATTGATCAATGTGAGGCATAGACCGTGTCATCCTCTAATCAATCTAAATCTTGAACTCCAAGTAGACTCACTCAATCAAATGAGCTCAATATCTCATATTGACTCATTTGGGCATGGTCATGTACTTCGTGGTCTCACTCTATTAAGAATATCGATGTCGCTCCCGTCATATAGGAGGGATAGATCCCATCTACATCACTCACATCCCTCTGCATAATTCGTTACATACCTAGTAATCGTCTTTATAGTCCACCCAGTTACGAGTGACATTTGACGAAGCCAAAGTACGTAACTCCTTATGTAGGGATCCATGTTGACTTCAGGTCCAAGGACTAGTAGTCATACTAATAGCCACATGAGAAAGTATATAACACTCATATAACGATCTATGATATTTTCTCATGGTGGGTCATTCAGTATACATTCTCTAATGCATACCCATGTATCAACTTGATATCTCTATATCCATGACTTGTGAGATCAAGTCATCGAGTTGACCTACATGCTAGTCTCGTCACATTAACATTGTCCCTGAATGTTAATACTCGACTAGGAATGATTAAGAGTAGTGTTCCCTATATCATCTCACTATCGGTTCAACTAACCGATTGATATAGGTAAGAACTCTCTACTCAAGGACGCTATTATACTTAATTTATTTGGTACCAATACAAGTAAGTATAATAACAAAAAAACCAAATGCCTTTATATATAAGAATATGATACAATGAGTCCATACAACAATCATCAAATGATTTGCTCTAGGGCTCTAACTAACAGTGCATATATGGGATTGAGGAGAAAATATCCTTTCATTATGTTTCCACTGGTGCAGGTAATTAGACTGCGCATCTGTTAACTTGATTTGTTGCCGGTACCCTCCATCTTCTAAGCCAAACATATATATAGAGTTTAATTGGAGAGTTTGCAGAGATTGTTGTACCTCATATATACCATCTTCTCCTTCAGAAAGGCTAAATATGGCCTCACTTTGGGCTTCTCCCTCTTGTACTGAAAGTATGTCGCAGTCGTCGGGTAGGTCTAGTTGCTCAAATATAGCAACTCTGTTTACATTTCGTTTTTCATTGGGATAGTCTTTAGCGAAATGTCCTTCTTGTCCACATAAATAACACTTACATTTCTTATTTCTAAGTGTTTTCTCTTTTCAATTCTTGCATGGGAATTGTGGGGTTTACCTTTGTAGGTCTTTGACTGTCTTACCCCCATCCTTTTGGTTCCAGTCTTTTGATAGTAGCCCGGGATTGGGATTTGGCTATAAAAAGACAAGTCCTTGAGTGACCTTTTGAATGCCGCATCTTTACATTCTTGTTCTAAGAATTTGTGGGCAAAAATAATTCTGGGGAATACTCCCACTGTTAGACCAGGATGCTTTGCTTCAAAGGCTGCTTTAATTCTATTTCCGAGGTCTCCTGGCATTTTAAGCCAGAACTTTTCTAATAGCTTTGGTCCCACATATAATCTTCCTATTTTGGCTGCTAGCCGCATATAATCATTAATATACTGGATTATATTCTTGACATTGTCACCTGATAACTTCTCAAGATCTCCGTAAGCAGAATTCTGGATTTCAGTAGATCCTTGGGTAGGATCTTCTGCAGAGAATATCCTTCTCATTTGGGACAATATGTTCTGAGTCCCTTCCCTTCCTCCACTGATTGTTATGAGGGTGTCATATTCTGTAGCATAAGTCATCCTCCATTGTGCCCAAGTTATTTTTTCAATTTCTCCTAAAAGATTTTCAATGAACTCTACCTTTTTCTTGGTATCTGAGAATAATCGTGCAGCTACAAAATTCTTTGTAATAGATTCTCATCTTGAAAAGGCATCATCAAAAAGATTCAATTATTCCGGGATTACGAATATCGCCCCACTTTGTTGCTGTGCAGATGGGAGAGTCCATAACTCATTATTCATACCTCCTCGAAATCTTGTTCTTGGTGGTTGTTGTTCGTATATGGGTTGAAAAGCAGGGGGATTTGTAGTGGTGTTGTCTGTCGGGGGGATACCCAGGTGGTCCCATTGCCGTGTCTGTGGGAGGGCGATATGGAGATATTATGGTGCTAGTGGAGTAAATTTGTTCCATAGTTGGTGTTACTTCTTCTACCAGCCGTCTTAAACAGGGGTACTCCATTTCAGCATTGGCAGCAATTAATTCAATAAATACCTCACAATATTCTAGAGATAATTCAATAAATGTTTCCTTTCTCCCATCACCTTCGCTCGCAAAGGGGTAGTCCATTCAGACTCTGAGTCAGGATAAGTGTCCCATAATGGTTTGGTTTCTGTACTTAATTGAGACAAGTATTGGATGTAGTCCAGATAGGAGTTGTCAGTATCCTCATAATTTTGAGTAGTTTCCATGGACCGTGGTACAGAGGCCCCTAGGCTTGTATCCACTGCATGGGCTTTTTCAAAATTATTTGGATCTGAGTAATCCTTGACAAGGACTGCCGTTGTTTCCCTTGGAAGTAATAAGGAAAGTATATCCTAAGTTGTAAAATATTACGGGCTTTGTGAAGTTGAGGCTTGATTTTGGGTTAGTGTATGCTGATTTTGTTAGTTAGAGCCCTAGAGCCAATCATTTGATGATTGTATTATAGACTTGTTGTATCGTATTCTTATATAAATAAAAGGCATTTGTTTTGGTTATTATACTTAGTATTGGTGCCAAATAAACTAAGTATAATAGCGTCCTTGAATGGAAATGTTCTCACCTACATCAATCGGTTTGTTGAACCGATAGTGAGATGATATAGGGAACACTACTCTTAATCATTCCTAGTCGAGTATTAACATTCAGGGACAATGTTAATGCAATAAGACTATCATGTAGGTCAACTCGATGACTTGATCTCACAAGTCATGGATATGGAGATATCAAGTTGACACATGGGTATGCATTAGAGAATGTATACTGAATGACCCGCCATAAGAAAGTATCATGGATCGTTATATGAGTGTCATATACTTTCTCATGTGGCTATTAGTATGACTACTAGTCCTTAGACCTGAAGTCACCATGGTTCCCTACATAAGGAGTTATGTACTTTGGTTTCGTCAAACGTCACCCGTAACTTGGTGGACTATAAAGGCGATTACTGGGTATGTAACAAATTATGCGGAGGGATGTGAGTAATGTAAATGAGATCTATCCCTCCTATATGATGGGAGAGACATCGGTATTCTTGATAGAGTGAGACCACGAAGTGCATGGTCATGCCCAAATGAGTCAACATGAGATATTGATCTCATTTGATTTAATGGGTCTACTTGGAGTTCAAGATTTAGATTGGTCAGAGGATGACACTGTCTATGCCTCACATTGATCAATCTAGATGTCTAGGATAGAAGAACACTTGTCATATATTGTGAGGAGTCACAATTAGTAGTCACAAGATGATGTTGGATCTCAACATTCTTGTAACTTGGGTAGCAATGATGTATTGCTAGATGTCGCTCATTGCTTATGTTTCTAAAGGAGTTTAGAAACATTGCCAACATTACAAGAACCTATTGGGTCACACACAAAGAATAAGTGGATGGAGATTAGGTTCATATGATGAACCAATTGGATTAGGTTCAAATGATGCACCAAAGATTGGATTCGGATTAATTCAAATTAGACTTATTGAGTTAGACTCAATTAGATTTAATTGTTGAATGAGTCTAATTTAAATTTGATTTATTGAGTCAATTTATATTAATGAATTGAGATTCATTAAATTAAAATTGACTTGAATCAAAGGTTGGTTTTAACTCAACAAGGAAGAGAATTGGTCAATTTTGACTTGACCAAATGGAAGTTGAAACATCAAGTTTGACTTGATGTATTGACACATCATGAAGGTTGACTCATCCTACATGGCATGACTAACCTTGCCACATCATCCCCACATTAATGTGGTGTGCCACCTCATGGAGGTTACACATCACATTCCATTTAATGTGGTCGGCCACATTAATGAGGGGAGTTACAAGATGCGGCTGGCCACACTAATGTGTGGAGAGGTTTTGTTATGTGGTATTGATGTGTGTTCATTGTTGCATCTTCTTCCTTGGGTTCTTCCTCCTCCTTTGCTACTGTTGCCGTGGGTTTCAAGCAGGTGAAGGTGAGTGAGTTAATTTCCAATAGAATAGGGTGGAGTGAAGGTCACAAAGGAGGGTACTTAGAGGAGTGTATGAGATTCCTTTTACTTTCTCTCCTTTCTCCCCTTTTAAATCCTATCCGAGAGCCCTAGAAAGTGCTAGCACACTTGTGGTGCTCTCTTCTCCATCCTTGTGTGTTAGAGAACACATCTTATTCATGTGGATACTTCTAGAGGATTGTCTACGTTGACAATCTTGAGATCCGACGTATCTTGGACTTGCGGGATTGCGAAGGGCTTCGCTTCAAAGGTATAATTTTTTTCCCTTGTAGATCTAAGTGTAGATCTAGGTAAACTCGTACTCGTTGTTTTTCAAAATTTTTCTTCACACGGATCTGTTGGCTAGGGAGTTTCGGGGTTTCCGCGACGCGAAAAAGCGGTTTTCACGGTCCGAAAAACCCAACAGTGGTATCAGAGCCACGTGCGAAGGCGTGTACGAGTTTATTTTGGTTTTTATAAAAGATAAACATTCTGTGAATTTCTGTAATTTCATGATTTTTATAGTTTTAAAGGGTATTTTTCTCGTAGAAGCGAAGCACAAGTGTTTAGACACTTGTAGGCTTCGACTACCAAGAAGATTTTTCCGTAACGGCAATGTTTCGACCTAAAACCTTTTGGGACAACGGGCTAAGGCGCTGTAGGATCGCTTAGGAGCAACTCGCGATGGTTAGATCGTGGATAGGGGTACTGCCCCTAACCCCGCAAGGGGATTTGCTCCGCGATTGCGCCCGAAATCGCTAATCGGGACCTCTGGGAAAAATTTACTCATAAAATTGTAAAAATTATGAAAAATTACAGAAAATTATGAAAATATATAATTTAGAATTATATATTATTTTTGTGATAGTCATGGCCCAAAAAGACCCAATATGATTGGATTTGTGTTGTAATTTATAATACGGCCTACGTGCCGTCATGTGTTTGTGTGTGCTGTATTTGATACGCGACCTACACGTCGTGCCTCCCTATTTATATTCTGGTTGTAAATTAGATTTAGACTCGAATGTAACTCGAGTTTCAAAATTGTAATGTAAATTTTAAAGCGGTGGAAGGTTCACTCAAGACAGAGTTACGAGGAAGGCGCGAGCAACACAAGGTGGTCAAAAGGAAGGCGCTTGAGAAGCTATTGACCTTAAGTTGACCATCTGATCTTCTCATTGGCTTGAGAAGATCGTAGTAGGGCCATGACATAATCACAAAATTTAGTTAATTACTTGTGTATGTGATGCATGTTTAATTAAGTAATTAATTAGTGCCTAACGAATTAGATTAGATCTAAATCGTGCACAAGATGCACCCTTACGATTGGATTAGATCTACATCGTGTACAAGATGCACTCTATCGATTAGATTAGATCTATATCGAGTATATGATACAACATCGACATTTAGATTAGATCTAAATCACGACAACTCAAAATGCCTACCGTGCCGTGATACCTACTACTACCTCGATCACATGTCGTTGTTGAATCTGCCAAAGTAGAGCAACACATATTATCTTGGTAGGGTACGGAGGGACAATCTTGGTCCCGCCTATCAACGCATGGGTGAGTACAACTCAATTAGATTGAGTAACTAGTTAACTCGGTTGGATCGAGTACAACTATAGGCATTCTTCCAACGGTTGTAAAGACAGGACATAAATCATATTTATATTAATTCTTGGGTGTATTAGCCAAAGCTAACTCAAGGGTTAGTATGATGTGGATCTTGTCCCACATGAATTATAGAATTCAGTAGGAGTATCATTTAGTTAAAGGCCTAATTAAATGATTTAAAATGAATATGATATTTATTTCTGCATTTATTTCTGTTGTAGAATTTTCATGACGTCAAACACGAACAACTTCTCTCTGCATTCTGTCCTTAAGAAGGACAAGTTCAACGGAGCAAATTTCCTGGACTGGTACAGGAATCTGAGAATAGTTCTTACTCAGGAACGTAAACTGTACGTTCTGGAGCAGCCCATTCCGGAGGCTCCTCCTGCCACTGCCACGCGAGCAGACCGAGATGCTTACAAGAAGCATCAAGATGACGTATTAGATGTGTCCTGTCTTATACTCGCGACCATGAACTCTGAGCTTCAGAAGCAACATGAGTTGATGGGTACTTATGATATGGTTGAACATCTTTGTCACCTATATCAAGGACAAGCAAGGCACTGGAAGAGAACTCCAAAGAATACCTGGAAGATCTTAAGAAGAAGAGAAATAAGATTTCTACTTTAGGTATATATGTTATAGAAGTCAACCTCTCTATTTCTTCATCGTGGGTATTAGATACCGGATGTGCTTCGCACATTTGTACTAATGTACAAGCGTTGAGAAATAGCAGGGCATTGACGAAGGGTGAGGTAGACCTACGAGTAGGCAATGGAGCACGGGTTGCTGCTATTGCTGTAGGAACTTACTATCTATCTCTACCCTCTGGGCTTGTACTAGAATTAGATGATTGTTGTTATGTGCCTGCCTTGACTAAGAACATAATTTCAGTTTCTTGTTTGGACAAGAAAGGATTTTCGTTTACAATAAAGAACAAATGTTGTTCCGTCTATTTAAACGAAATGTTCTATTGTAGTGCACCTCTGATAAACGGACTCTATATTCTAGACCTTGAAAGTCCTATCTATAACATAAATACCAAGAGGTTCAAGTCAAATGACCTGAACTAAACCTACCTCTGGCACTGTCGCTTAGGTCATATAAATGACAAACGCTTATCCCAGCTCCATAAGGAAGGTTTGCTGGACTCATTTGATTTTGAATCATATGAGATATGCGAGTCATACCTACGAGGCAAGATGACCAAGACTCCTTTTAGTGGGCACAGCAAGAGAGCGACTGATTTGTTAGGACTTATACATAGTGATGTATGCGCCCCTTTCAATGTCGCTGCTAGAGGAGGTTATATGTACTTCATCACATTTACTGATAACTTCATTAGATATGGTTATGTGTACTTAATGACACATAAGTCTGAATCCTTTGAAAAGTTCAAAGAATTCAAGAATGAAGTACAGAACCAGTTTGGCAAGAGTATTAAGATACTTCGATCAGATCGAGGTGGAGAATACCTTAGCCATGAGTTTCGTGACTATCTAGCAGAGTGTGGGATCCTATCCCAACTCACTCCTCCTGGAACATCACAGTGGAATGGTGTATCCGAAAGGAGGAATCGTACCCTATTAGATATGGTGCGATCTATGATGAGTCACACAGATCTTCCGACAAACCTTTGGGGCTATGCTCTAGACACGGCAGCTTTTATACTCAACCGAGTTCCATCCAAGGCCGTGATAAAGACACTATATAGGATATGGACTGGGAGAGATGCTCAGGTGTCTTTCATGAGGATTTGGGGTTGTGAGCTTACGTTCGACGTCAAGTCTCAGACAAGTTAGGACCCAAATCTGACAAGTGCTACTTTATTGGATATCCCAAGGAAACTAAGGGATATTACTTCTATATTCCTAGTCAGCACAAGGTAGTTGTGGCAAAGATTGGGTCTTTCTAGAAAGGGACTTTGTTTCTAGAAAGACTAGCGGGAGCACGTTCGATCTTGAAGAAGTTCAAGATGCGAACAATAGCACTGATGCCTTGATGGAAGTTGAACTGGAACCACAAAGTATTGTGGATGATGTTGTTCCATAAAGAGTTGAGGAACAACAACCAGTTCAAGTAGACATACCTCTTCGCAGGTCTGATAGGGTACGTCGTTAGCCTGAGAGATACTCATTTCTCTTGTTTGACCATGATGACATTGTGCTCATGGATGATGAGCCTACCACCTATCAGGAAGCTGTGATGAGACCAGATTTTGAGAAATGGCTAGAGGCCATGAGATCCGAGATGGAATCCATGTACACCAACCAAGTATGGATTTTGGTTGATCCACCTGAAGGGGTAAAACTCATAGGGTGTAAGTGGGTCTTTAAGAGAAAGACTGACATGGATGGACTTATCTATAAGGGTCGCTTGGTAGCTAAAGGTTTCAAGCAGATTCATGGTATTATTGACTATGATAAAACCTTTTCTCCAGTAGCGATGTTTAAGTCCATTCGGATCATGCTTGCTATTGCAGCTTACCACGATTACGAGATCTGGCAGATAGATGTCAAAACCACATTTCTGAATGAAAATCCACTCGAGGATGTGTACATGACACAACCTGAGGGTTTTATAGATCCACAGCATACTAGCAGAGTATGCAAGCTGCATAGGTCCATTTATGGACTAAAGCAAGCTTCTCGGAGCTGGAATCTTCGATTTGATGATGCAATCAAACAGTTTGGTTTCATCAAGAATGAAAATGAGCCTTGTGTCTACAAGAAGGTTGTAGGGGACATAGTTGTCTTCCTCATATTGTATGTGGATGACATACTACTCATTGGGAAAGACATCCCTTTGCTACAGTCTGTCAAGACTTGGCTAGGGACTTGTTTCTCAATGAAGGACTTAGGTGAGACATCCCACAGTTTAGGGATACAGATCTATAAAGATAGATCTAAGAGATTGCTTGGCCTAAGTCAGAGTACATACATTGACAAGGTACTCCTTCGGTTTGCCATGCAGAACTCCAAGAAGGGATTTCTGCCGATGTCACATGGCGTGAGTCTTTCGAAGACTCAAGGTCCCTCTTCTAGAGAGGAGAGCGACCGCATGGATCAGATTCCTTATGCCTCAGCCATAGGATCTATCATGTACGCCATGCTATGTACTCGACCTGATGTCTCGTATGCTTTGAGCATGACGAGCAGATACTAGTCAGATCCAGGTGAAAGCCACTGCATAGCGGTTAAGAATATTCTTAAGTACTTAAGAAGGACTAAAGAATATTTCTTGATATATGGAGGCGATGATGAGCTAGCTGTGAAGGGTTACAGTGATGCTAACTTCCAGACCGACCAGGATGATTATCGATCGTAGTCAGGGGTTCGTGTTTTGCATAAATGGTGGTGCTGTGAGCTGGAAGAGTTCGAAGCAGGACACAGTAGCTGATTCTACAATAGAGGCCGAGTACATTGCTGCATCAGAGGCAGCAAAGGAGGCAGTTTGGATCTGCAAGTTCATCACTGAACTTGGGGTGGTTCATAGCATTGCTGACCCCATTGAGCTCTATTGTGACAACAATTGAGCTATAGCACAGGCGAAGGAACCTCGCTCACACCAGCGGACCAAACACATACTACGGCGCTTCCATCTCATTCGAGAGATTATCGAGAGAGGAGATGTGAAGATATGCAGAGTACAGAAGCTAACATCGCAGATCCCTTGACTAAGGCTTTGGCACAGAGGAAGTATGATGGTCACACTAGGTCATTGGGGCTTAGAGCCTACACTGATTGCCACTAGTGCTAGTGGGAGATTGTTAGTTAGAGCCCTAGAGCCAATCATTTGATGATTGTATTATGGACTTGTTGTATCATATTCTTATATAAATAAAAGGCATTTGTTTTGGTTATTATACTTACTTGTATTGGTGCCAAATAAACTAAGTATAATAGCGTCCTTGAGTGGAAAGGTTCTCACCTATATCAATTGGTTAGTTGAACCGATAGTGAGATGATATAGGGAACACTACTCTTAATCATTCCTAGTCGAGTATTAACATTCAGGGACAATGTTAATGCAATAAGACTAGCATGTAGGTCAACTCGATGACTTGATCTCACAAGTTATGGATATGGAGATATCAAGTTGACACATGGGTATGCATTAGAGAATGTATACTGAATGACCCGCCATAAGAAAGTATCATGGATCGTTATATGAGTGTCATATACTTTCTCATGTGGCTATTAGTATGATTACTAGTCCTTAGACCTGAAGTCACCATGGTTCCCTACATAAGGAGTTATGTACTTTGGTTTCGTCAAACGTCACCCGTAACTGGGTGGACTATAAAGGCGATTACTAGGTATGTAACAAATTATGCGGAGGGATGTGAGTGATGTAGATGAGATCTATCCCTCCTATATGACGGGAGAGACATCGGTATTCTTGATAGAGTGAGACCACGAAGTGCATGACCATGCCCAAATGAGTCAATATGAGATATTGAGCTCATTTGATTTAGTGAGTCTACTTGGAGTTCAAGATTTAGATTAGTTAGAGGATGACATGGTCTATGCCTCACATTGATCAATCTAGATGTCTAAGATAGAAGGACACTTGTCATATATTGTGAGGAGTCACAATTAGTAGTCACAAGGTAATGTTGGATCTCAACATTCTTGTAACTTGGGTAGCAATAATGTATTGCTAGATGTCGCTCATTGCTTATGTTTCTAAAGGAGTTTAGAAACATTGCCAACGTTACAAGAACCTATTGGGTCACACACAAATAACAAGTGGATGGAGATTAGGTTCATATGATGAACCAATTGGATTAGATTCATATGATGCACCAAAGATTGGATTCAGATTAATTCAAATTAGACTTATTGAGTTAGACTCAATTAGATTCAATTGTTGAATGAGTCTAATTTAAATTTGATTCATTGAGTCAATTTATATTAATGAATTGAGATTCATTAAATTAAAATTGACTTAAATCAAAGGTTGGTTTTAACTCAACAAGGAAGAGAATTGGTTAATTTTGACTTGACTATATGGAAGTTGAAACATCAAGTTTGACTTGATGTATTGACACATCATGAAGGTTGACTCATCCTACATGGCATGACTAACCTTGCCACATCATCCCCACATTAATGTGGTGTGCCACCTCATGGAGGTTACACATCACATTCCATTTAATGTGGTCGGCTACATTAATGAGGGGAGTTACAAGATGTGGCCGACCACACTAATGTGTGGAGAGGTTTTGTTTTGTGGTATTGATGTGTGTTCATTGTTGCATCTTCTTCCTTAGGTTCTTCCTCCTCCTTTGCTACTGTTGCCGTGGGTTTCAAGCAAGGTGAAGGTGAGTGAGTTAAGTTCCAATAGAAAAGGGTGGAGTGAAGGTCACAAAGGAGGGTACTTAGAGGAGTGTATGAGATTCCTTTTACTTTCTCTCCTTTCTCCCCTTTTAAATCCTACCCGAGAGCCCTAGAAAGTGCTAGCACACTTGTGGTGTTCTCTTCTCCATCCTTGTGTATTAGAGAACACATCTTGTTCGTGTGGATACTTCTAGAGGATTGTCTACGTTGACAATCTTGAGATCCGACGTATCTTGGACTTGCGGGATTGCGAAGGGCTTCGTTTCAAAGGTATAACCTTTTTCTCTTGTAGATCTAAGTGTAGATCTAGGTAAACTCGTACTCGTTGTTTTTCAAAAAAAAATTTCGCACGTATCCGTTGGCTAGGGAGTTTCGAGGTTCCCGCGACACGAAAAAGTGATTTTCGCGGCCCGAAAAACCCAACAAAGTTTCAGTTGACCCAAATCCTTTAGTTCCCCTTTCTGTGTAGCTAAGATGAGGTACTTCATAAACCTCTAGAATAACTATTTTTTCAAGTATCAGTTGCCCAATCTTTTGCTGCTGAGAAATATAGACTGGGAGATTAGTTCTATTAAACAAAAGTACTTGAACTTCACCTCTGTAGTCGGAGTCGATTACGCCTGCTCCGACTTCTATCCCTGTTTTCCATGCTAGTCTTGATCGTGAGGCTAGCCTTCCATAATATCCATATGGAATTTCGATTCGTAGACCTATATGAATTAGATCTCGGCCATATGGTTCTATAACTGCTGCATGACTTGCCGCTATATCTAGGCCAGCAGATCCCTCAGTATGCCTTGTTGGTGTAACTGCATTTGGAGAGATTTTATTTATGAGAATGTGTGGTTCAGTTATTGAAGAATACCTTTCACTTGAAGCTTCCCTTGTTTGCTTTCCTTCTGGACTTCTTGGTTTGCTGAATTTATTTATCTCTTCTTCATCACCTCAGCTAGATGGGGGTGGGAGTTCTGAATCAAGATAGGTTTCTAGGATATCATAGCTGACGTAATAATCAAACTTTCCACTTGGTTGTCCCAAAGTATCCCATCTTCTAGTTTTTGGCCTTCCCCTTTTAATGCAATCATCCATTTCTCCATACAATTCATAATATTCTTCAACGATACCATCATAGTTTGTGAAAACTCCTGGCTTTGTCTCAATTAAGACTGCTAGAGTTTCATAAACTTCTTCATCTTTGTTATTGAAAGTTGGTTGCTCCGTTGGCCGTGCTGCTGCATAGCTGCTGAAGCTTAATGATATGCATCCATCCATCATTGTTTGGCTATTTACTTCTGATGATTGCATCGGTATAGAGACTTAGGTAGGGTTTATAACCCAATTTAAGCCTTGCAAGCTACTTGTAGAAAACCTTCTTCCAGGTAGAGCATTAGCCCCATGAGAGGTCAGATAATCCACCACTCCCTGCACTTCATAAGCAAACCCAATATTATGTGTATTAGAAAGCCTACCGACAATCCCTCTGGTGATTAATAGGTTTGCTTCACTGTTCTGCTATGCTTCATATCCTCTTGCGAGGATAGAGATTTGAATATTGTGGTAGAAGTCTCTAATTGTCATCATTACTTCTGGAATAACATAAATCATCTGACTACCCCGTGTTAAATCTACCTCCATTGTTGCTAGAATGGCTTGATCACCTTTCCACCGGTTATCTCTGAAGACTATGAGTGCCATAGTCCCTTCATGTTGCCTGTGTAATATCTGAATACGCACCTGGAGGACACCCAGGTGGATATACTGCATGAGACTTCTTTGTAGTTGCATAAAACTTTCTTCTTGAATGAAGTTCCTGTCTACTTGGTGATTGTTAGTCACCAGTATGGCTTCTTCAGATCTATGAACATAAACTCTATGATGAGCGTCATACCTTCTAGAATGATAAAGAACCTCTGCCGGTACTATAGAGGCTCGTTCTTGCATGGATAGCTGCAGCTGGGCTTCTGGCTCCAGTTGTTGTTCAAGGGTGTACCTTGATGATGCTCCACCAGTAAGTTGTCGTCCAAGTCTCCTTGCAGCTTGCTGAGTATTGTAAAGATGTCGTTGATTTCTTCTGTAACCCCTTATTTGATCTTCAAATAATGATGTTGTGGCTACCTGCTGTTGCTCTGTTCTAGTGGCGACCATACTCCTTTTAGTTTTTCCTGTTCTTGCTTTAGGATTTTATATGGGTCTTTAAATACCCTTAGCTTTCCAGGTTTTTCTTTAGGTTTGGATGGACCAAGAGATAAGTTTTGAAGTTTGGAGACTAGGTCTTGTGGAAAAGGAGGGGTGTTTTGTTTTCGAAGTTCCTGCTGAATCTCTCTTAAGGTTTCGACTGTTTGGATAAGCAAATGGATTTGTATATTATTTTGTTTGATGATTGTAGCAATTCTAGGCGTAGTACCTTGATAATCGCTTGGTTTAGCAAAACCAATAGAGAAATTTTCTATAGGATCAGTAGCAGAAAGAGCTTCTCGATATGAAATTGTATTTCTTGAAATAATAAAAGTGCTCATGAAAACTTATCAGAACTTACAGGGACTTTTGTTCTTTGGGTGAGGACAGTTTCTTCCCTGAGAACCTCATACAAATGTGCCCTTGGATTTCTCAGACCTTCTTTACCTTTCTCCACCAAGTTAGGATCTATCCCTAAACAGCTCATTTGATATGTGAGTAGCTTCATCCACAATCAAAGGTAATCTAATACTTTGACTTTGTGAAATTGGCAAATTACACATCAATATTGGAGTTGACTAAATTAATTATTCTAATCGAGTGAACGTAGTGCTAATTTATTGAATTATTTTACAGTTGATTGTATGGTGTAAACTCTACAAGTACAATTTTAAAACTTATAATTTTTTTAAACATTTTAAAATTTATAATTGTAATTATATATAATAAAATAAATTATACTAGAAAAATATTTCATTAAAAAAATAAAAATAGTGGTACTCCCCACATCATAATGGATCCATAGGAGGTCGTTTCAGTCAGGCAACGATTGAGCGCTCCGATTAAATCAGGTCAAATCCTCTGGACCGTTTTTGCGGTCCAAAGAATACTCCCTTTACATGTATTGGTGGGGATGTATATCTCTACTTGTAAAATAGGTGGGGATCATGCACCAATGCATGGAAATGGAACATCCTCTAAACCGTAAAAAGTGGTCCAAAAAATCTCCTCTCCGATAAATTGCCAAATTAGATTGGTGGGAGTCAAAGTCTAAACTGAACCCAAGCCATAACCTAATAATTGCCTAGTTACATCGGTCTCAGTCAAAATCTAAATTGAACCCAAGCCCGAACCTAATCCACACTCCTCATTCGTGCGGAAATAGTCGTTGGGCGGGTTGGTGTGGGATTAAGAGCTCGGAATAAATTTTAAAGAGAAAATAAAACCAAAATAATAATAATAATAATAATAATAATAATAATAATAAAACGAGAGTGATCATAGAGCTGTGGTAGGTGAAGAAAAAGCGGATCTCTTGGAGTGGATCAACAGATCACAACGCTGCCTGTTTCTTGATTCGATTTCGTTTCTCTGTTTATATAAGGGATCCGATCGCGCATTGCGACTCTGCGATAGGGCAGAGGAGGAGAGCGGAGGAGAGGAGGAGACCATGAAGGTGATCGACAAGATTCGGGGAGCAGCTAACGGCGATGGGAGGACCGCTTTCTCCTTCGAGTTCTTCCCCCCCAAGACGGAGGAGGGCGTGGAGAACCTCTTCGACCGCATGGACCGTATGGTCGCCCACAACCCCTCCTTCTGCGATATCACCTGGGGCGCTGGCGGATCCACTGCCGACCTCACCCTCGACATCTCCAACCGTATGCAGAATATGGTACGTTTTCCTTAGATTTACTGGCTGGGTCTTCTTCTACCGAGCGACAATGTTTTTTTCTGGGTATATATCAGTAAGTTTCTGATGAATCTCTATCCTTTTCTGCTAGAAAGTAATGTATCCTGTTTACATAGATCTGCTGAATTCTGATATTGATCTTGAATCTGCATTACCTGATCGGTGGATTGTATTGTATTGTCGCCTTTTAATTATTCTTCCCATCGTTACCGGTTATGGCGGAAATATCTCTTTTTGTTACATGAACCCTATGAGCTTTAGGTCCGAGTAGGAATGAAGTGGTTAGTGTATTAATGTATTCATTTGTGCAATAATTCAAGTACGACCCAATGTTTTGCTCAGTGTTCTGCACGCGTCTTGTGTAGCTTCTCTTTTGCACCTATTTCTACTGCTGTTTATTGGTATTTGACATTTTTTGCTAGAATGTTGAGTCCCCAGAATATTTTTTAGAATGTTTGTTGTCGGGGCTTCCAAGTTTGCATATAATAATAATTGAGATCAAATAAGCCACATTGATGAATAGAAGAAGAGGAGTTTCTTTATTACTAAAATTAATGAAATTGTGAGAATTTAACCTATGTTCTTGAATACACCAGCATGCGATTTGTAGAGCCATCACAAAAAGTGTGCTTGTATTTGATTCCATTGATTCTTTCATGCAGATCTGTGTAGAAACGATGATGCATTTGACTTGTACCAATATGCCAGTGGAAAAGATTGATCATGCTCTGGACACCATCAAGTCCAATGGAATTCAAAATGTTCTGGCACTCAGAGGGGATCCTCCTCATGGCCAGGATAAGTTTGTTCAGGTGGCTGGTGGATTTGCATGTGCCCTTGATCTGGTATAATCCTATTTACTTTTTAAATGTTTGATAATTTGGCAGTTCCATATCTGAAGCAAGATTTGATTTATGAAGATATTTAGTTTTTTTAGAAACACCATAGGGCTACCTTCTTCAAAATCTTGCTTGAATTAGTGTCATTTTCTTCTTGCTAAAAAAGCTATTGTTATGTGCACTTCATAAGTTTCTAACTATCAACTTGTTTTTATTTGAGGTGCATCTCATTACTTGTTCTTTGGTAAGTAAGATATAGTTTCTTTGATGATGTTTGACAATTCATACACACATATCACAATTGGCTTACAGGTGCAACACATTAGGGCTAAGTATGGGGACTATTTTGGCATCACAGTTGCTGGTTACCCAGGTTAGTGTGGTCACAATATGCTATCATGATAGTGCTCCATGTGGCTTGTAAATTATTTTTAAAAAAAATACATATATTTTTTCATTTTAGAGGCACATCCTGATATGATACAAGATGGAATTGCTACAGAAGAAGCTTATAACAGTGATCTTACTTATTTAAAGAGAAAGGTTCCTCCTTTCTTATTGTTCTTATTTTCTTCATGTTGGTTTGTCTTAAAGTTTAATTATGTAATATTTCATGCTTCTGTTTTTCTTGATTTGCTTTTTCCTACTAGTTTGATTTTTTCTGTGCTATTACCATATTTGTTCATTACATGGAGCAAGTTGACAATCTAGTTTGTGAGCATATAGTATTCTTAGGAATGTAAGATGCATCTTTATGCCACATAATTTCTATTGCTACAAAGAGATTTGCTGCATAAGCCTAAAAACAAGTTTGTTGCATATGCATAATGATGTGTAATGGCGTTTAATACAGATCTGACATTCATATTAATACAATTTTGAATATACATATACTCTCCTACTTATGTTTGCCTCATTACAGTTTGCTTTGTCTCATTACAGTTTGCTTTGTCTCAGTGATTATATCAACTTCATACAAGAGAGAGTACAAGAGTGTTTTAATCATTAGACATTGATTGCAGTGCATAGTAGATAATAATTAGTAAAGATGTAAAATTCATCACTTGGTGCCACTAGCTGTTACATCTCATGCGTCGACAATTTATTCTTTGCTTTAGTTATTGCTGCAATTATTTTTAAATTTGAATTTTTATTATGTTCTCATTCTATCCTTTGGACAGGTGGATGCTGGTGCTGACCTCATTATCACTCAACTATTTTATGACACTGATATATTTCTGAAGTTTGTTAATGATTGTCGTCAAATTGGAATAACCTGTCCAATTGTACCTGGCATTATGCCAATCAACAATTATAAGGGCTTCTTGAGAATGACTGGTTTTTGCAAAACTAAAGTAAGTTGTTTTAATTCTTATTTTTTTCTCTTAAGGTTCAGATCTTGATACATCCATTATCCATTAATACCAGTAATTTGCTCAATTAAGATGCAGACCCCTTCCTTAATGTGATATATAGTCTCAACTATTGATGGTATAAATTATTATTTGCTGACTCATTCTAGAGAAGTTAATTTCTTTTTCAAAGTTCATGGTATATAATAAAGAAAAATTCTAAATAGGTCCCCTTTTTCTTCTAGAGAATGTTTTTGTTTTCCTTTTTCAATGCAGTGAAAACAAATCATATTTCAATATCCAGAATCTAGATATAAAATCTGTGTAGAATGTCTATTTTTTCATAATTTGGCATGTAATTGCTCTACAGATTCCAGATAAGATCACAAATGCTTTGGAACCTATCAAGGACAATGAAGAGGCAGTCAGAGCATATGGAATTCACTTAGGGACTGAAATGTGCAAGAAGATTTTAGCTAATGGAATCAACACATTGCATCTCTACACACTAAACATGGAAAAATCTGCATTAGCCATTATAATGGTTGCTATTTTTTTTTCTAGTGCCATGTTTAAAGTTGTTTTATTTACTAGCTGACTGACAAAACTTGCATTTTCAGAATCTTGGATTAATAGAAGAGTCTAAAGTTCTAAGGTCCTTACCTTGGAGACGTCCAACAAATGTTTTTCGTGTCCAAGAAGACGTCCGACCTATTTTTTGGTATGATTTGTCTTCTACTTGTTGATATGTAAATTTCATGATTGACAGGCTTTCTGTATTTGGTTTTTGAACTCTACTTATATTGTTTTGTTTTCAATTTAACTAGGGCAAATCGTCCAAAAAGTTATATTTCAAGGACGATTGGATGGGACCAGTATCCGCATGGGAGGTGGGGCGATTCTAATAACCCATCGTATGGAGCTTTGACTGATTACCAGGTAATTTCTATGTTTCCTCTCTTACTACCTTAATCATGACTGCTGAGTCTTTCTGTTTAATTATATATGCCTTTCAGTGTGTATTTGCAAAGTTCAGCAAATTTCATGCTGTAGATTAATTGTGAATTCTTCTGTATGATTGACCTTGTTTCAAAATATTGACTAATATTTTCTTCCTTTTATCTAAAATAACAATTTCCTCTTAGTTTACTAGTGTTTTTTTTTCCTTCTATTTTCCTCTTGGATTCCAAGATGAACAGAAATTGGTTCTTTAAAGGATAGTGATGCCTTTTGCATTACTGTCAAACTTATTTCCTCTTAATTTTGTCATGAAGTTAAACTAACTAATCAAGTAACTGTCTCATACCATGTTCCAAAGCTCTTAGAGTTCTAGTAACCAAGTTCATATGCTGCATGATGAAGATATGGATATCTTACTTGATGCAACATGAACTTGTTTAAAGGTTTAGACAATTTCTAGATCTACTTCATACCTAAATTAATAACAACCAAATTTTTATCCTATTAAGTAAGGTTGACTATACGAATCATTCACCATTGAGCTCTATCCCCTACTATATCCTTATATATTTAAATGAATTTTATTCTATTTTATTGTTGCTAAGTCTTCTTTGGTCTCCTTTCTCGATTAATATACGTATTTGTCATGGTTTCATATCATCTAATTGAGGTATTTATGTTGGATATCTTATCCACAATCGAGTTTTGGGAGAGATTGGGAATACTTATCTGTTAAGATGACTTGAGTTGATTATTTTAAGCTGTTGGCCTGGCTGAGTAGGCCAATTACTAACTTAGTCCTAGCTCTTTCGGGACTTGGCCAGAGTGGAAGACAATCGTTGCCCAAGCCTGAGTGGGAGAACTCAACCGTGGACTTTCAAAGTGGGAGAGGGAAGTTGCCTGAGTGCCGAGTCGGGCCAGAGATGCATTGCTGAGATGATGCAGAGCTAGGACACTGAATACCCCTAAGAATCAAGTTGGGAGGTAGCCGAGTCGTCTAGCAAGAAGCAGAAGCTCGAGCACCAGAGGACTTCCCAAGTGGGCCAATATTGTGTCAGGAAAGTTGAGCCGGTGCAGAGCTGCCAAGTGGGTCGCCGAGTGCTTGGACAGAGTCTAGGTACTTAGAGCTTCAATCCCAGGTCTGAGTGGGAATATGCTGTTGGTGCGGGTAGCACTAACGGTCTAACCCAGGTTTTGATGAATGACAAATAGGTTAAGTTAGTTGTGTTGTTGTCTGACACTTTGATCAAGTGTGCAGGAAAAGTCCAGCTAGGTCGACGGGCTGATAGTCGGCGAGAAGTCTAGCGGGTCGACGGCCGACCGGACGAGAAGTCCAACAGTCGACGGTCGACCGGATAGTGGCGAGAAGTCCAAGCGGTCGACGGGCTGACCGGACGCTGGCGAGAAGTCAGACAGGTCGACGGGCCGACCGGACGTCTGCAGGTAAGTGAGGTAAGTCACCGAGGGGAGTGACCGCGAGGACGCTCCGTGGAAGGGACATTAGGCGTCGATCCGCCAGATCCATTTCGATGTCTGTCGAGATCGTGACTAGATTCCGGTCTCTGAAAGACGGAATCTAAGTCATACTATCTTTATCTATCTGTGAACTTTAACTGCTAACCATTTGTTTTACTGTGATATATATTTGCCTCGGACTAACCTTGTTTGCAGAAAAGGAGTCTTTTCTCGAACAGGTCCGCGCCTTAAGGGATCCGGCGCCGAAGGCTAATTTTATCCAGACACCTCGCCGCCATACGGAGCATCTGATTCGAAAGACGACACCGTGCGCCTGAAGGGATCCAGCGCCCGAAAGATATAAAAGAAGCCCAGCAGGAGCTTCGAATCAACTTTTCGATCGAGAACTCTTCACGATTCCGCGCCGACGCTCATGCGCGTCAACGACGCTCCGACAAAAGTGCTCTTCCGGTTTTGTTTAATTTTTGTCGGTATTGCTTTATTATTACTAGCATCTCCGTACTTTTTCAATCATATTTCGACTCTAGTGATTGCCCAACGAAAGTGGTCGAGGACCACGGCCTCGAGTAGAGTCGTCACAGTCCGAACGCAAAAATATTTGTGTCTACTTTATCTTTTTTCAGCGCTTAAACTCTTGTTTTTTCGAATCGATATTCACCCTCTCTATCGAATCTAACGGTCCCACAAGTGGTATCAGAGCAGGCGCTTCGATTTGGTGCAACCACCAATCAGACAGGGGTGAATTTTTTTATTAATTTTAAAACTGGTGTTTCGATAACTTAATATTTAACTAATCAATTTAAATTAGTGCAACACGAATCTAGTTTTTTTTATCTTTTTCTTCCCGCACTACTAATCCAAGACCAAGTCTTGGGATATTTTTTCTTGGTTATTTATCTGTGCACAGAATGTCCCAACAAGAAGGATTCAGCACAGTGCGACCTCCACTCTTCAACGGGGACGACTTCCCTTACTGGAAGAAGCGCATGGAGGTCTACCTCAAGACAGGCTTCGACCAGTGGATGAGCATTACGAAACCTTACAAAATTCCAGTGGACAACGTCGGGAATCTAGTGGATCCTGAAGACTGGACAGCAGATCTCAAGAAAAAAGCATCAACAGAAAACAAAGCGATCAACACTCTACAGCGCGGACTAACAAGAGAAGAGCTAAACAGAGTCGGTCCACACAAGAACGCTAAAGAATTATGGGACAAACTGATCGAGCTGTACGAAGGAACAAGCGACGCTAAGGTAACAAAACGAGACCTGCTTTTAAATAAAATTTTTAATATAAAAATGCAGAAAGGAGAAACAGCGAATCAACTCCACGCGAGGATCAAGGACATCCTCAACGGGCTCCATGCGATAGGCCACCAGATGGAGAACAGAGACTTGATAAGGTACGCATTAAACGCCTTTCCACGTAATAGTTTGTGGGCATCAATAGTGGATGCCTACAAAATTTCTAAGAATCTTTCTAAATTAAAATTGGATGAGCTTTTCTGTGAATTAGAATTGCACGAACAAACTAATGCTGGAGCCGAGAAAGGTGTAGCCTTATTTGCAGGTTCCTCAAAGAAAAGCAAGCCTGAACTTGAAGAAGACTCCGATCAAGATTCTGAAGACGAAGAACACCTGGTGAACTTGGTAAGAAAAATGTTCACCAGGAGAAAGAGGAGCTTCAGCAAAAAGGATCTTCAAAAGATCAGCTCTCCCTCAGAACAAAAAAACGTGACCTGCTACGGCTGCAACAAAAAGGACATTATAAGAACGAATGTCCAAAACTAAAGTTCGACAAACCAAAGCCAACCAAAAGAAGGCACTCAAAGCAACGGGACGACCCTCGGACGAATCGAGGAAGAAGAGCGAAACATCGAGCCACATCGCACCGACGGCCCGGGTCGAAACAGATAACGAGTCTGAAGATGAAGACGGGTCGAACTCAAACAAGCCACGAGTCCGTACTCCCGAAGGCCCGAATGAGGTATACTTTAATTTAAACAAAAATTTTTTAGAATTATTTCTGTTTAAATAGTAAATTAATTAAATTAGAAAAAAACAAATCACTTCTTGAGGAAAATCAAAACCTCAAGGAACAATTAAAGAATTCGAATCCAACTCAAGATCTAACACTTGAGGAAGAGAATTTATCATTAAAAAATGAAATAAACAATTTAAAAGAGATGTTAGAAAAATTCACAACAAGATCAAAAAATTTAGACTTAATCTTAAATAATCAAAAAGCATGTTATAATAAAACCGGACTAGAATACAAGTCGAATTCAAATAAAACCTTCAAATCATTAATAACCCAATACAAGTCAACCAATCTAGCTTGGGTTCCGAAAGCGTGTCTAACCACGCAAGTAGGACTTAATCAATATTATATACCTAAAGAAAAAATACATTATATAAATAAACCAAACCAAAATCCAAAATACAAACCTAAATCAAATTCAAAATCTAAACAGTTTAAAAAATAACAAAATTATCACCAAGTTAACTATAACTATAAAAAGAATTGACACAAGCCTAAAATCAAAACTTAAATTAATGGCCAATAATTCAGGGGGAGGCTCCAGAGTAGCTGGCACCTCCAAAACTAACTTACCCGACAGGTAACCCAAACTAACAAACCCTGCAGGCAATTAGAATTGAGACCAAGTTTAACTGAATCACGGCATCGGTGAAATTTTGGATGATAAGACGTTAGGAAACTGGGCATCGTACGCCTAGAAAGATATGGTTTCGATCCGCATTCGCCCGAACTGACCAAGCTACCCTTAAACGAATCCTAACCAGTTAGACTAATACTAAGTTCGTGGATAGGACTATTCGGAAAACCTCGAAAGGTTGGTTACTTCTAATGATGTCCTTGTGACTCACCAAGCTTAAGTTTATCCAAGAATGGCTATTCAGGAAACCAAAGCTAAGTCTGAATCTAACACAAGTTAAAACAAAACTCTGTAATCAAACTAATTTCATCTCACAAAATCATAGGATTCCTTGATTGATAATATAGATCGGGTGAGATGAATAAGGCTTAAAAATTAATTTCAAAATTTTAATTTTAAACTTAAATTAATTTCAAAATTTCAATTTTAAAACTTAAATTCAAAATTTTAATTTTAAAACTTAAATTAGTTTCAAAATTTTAATTTTAAAACTTAAATTAATTTCAAAATTTCAATTTTAAACTTAAAAATTAATTTCAAAATTTTAATTTTAAAACTTAAAAATTAATTTCAAAATTTCAATTTTAAAACTTAAAGTAATTTCAAAATTTTAAATTTTAAAACTTAAATTAATTTTTAAAACTTAAATTAATTTCAAAATCTTAATTTTAAACTTAAATTAATTTCAATTTTAAAACTTAAATTAATTTCAAAATTTCAATTTTAAACTTAAAAATTAATTTCAAAATTTTAATTTTAAAAACTTAAATTAATTTCAAAATTTCAATTTTAAAACTTAAATTAATCTCAAAATCTTAATCTAATGCATGCTCGAAAGACTAACCTCAAAATCCTACTTACTGTAGGAAACCAAGTGGATTTTGGACAGTGGTTGCTCCAAACATATGACTGGAGATCACACCAAGTTCACTCAACTCACTTACAAAAGCCTAGGAACAGTTGCCTTTGGAAACAACGGCAAACTCAAGGTAATTGGTATAGGTAATATTGAATTAAAATCAGACTTTATAATTACAAATGTCTTACTTGTCGAAAACTTTAAATATAATCTTCTAAGTATAAGTCAATTGTGTGATACTAGGTATAAGGTCAAGTTTCTATCTACAGAATGCTCAATCAAACATCTAGATAATCCTACCATAAGCCTAAAAGGTTTTAGAAAAGACAACATCTATGTCATCAACTTACCCATTTCTTCCATTAAGTGTTATTTAACACAAAAAGAAGAAACTTGGTTATGGCATAGGAGAATGTCTCACACCAACTTTAGAAATATAAGTAAACTAAATGGACTTGTAAAAGGCTTACCGAAGTTACCTAACTTAGATTCAACTATATGTAATGCTTGTCAACAAGGAAAACAAACTAAGTCAACCCACAAACAAACAAATCAACCACAAACTAACTCAATCTTAGAACTTCTACATTTAGATCTTTTTGACTCCCATGGAGTCAAATCCATTAATGGAAACTTATACTGTTTAGTAATTATAGACGATTACTCTAGGTTTACTTGGGTAAAATTCTTAAAACATAAAGATGAAACTTTTGAAATTCTTACAAATTTTTGCAAACAGTTGAAACGAAAAGATATTAAAATTAAAAGAATTAGGAGTGACAATGGGGAGAATTTAAAAATCATAACTTTAACGGATTTTGTCTAGAGTTACCATCACGAGTTCTCATGCCCTAAAACCCCCCAACAAAATGGAATTGTAGAAAGAAAAAATAGAACCCTACTTGAAGCTTCTAGAACAATGTTAAATGAGTATAACCTACCTAAATACTTTTGGGCAGAAGCCGTTAGTACAGCCTGCTATGTACAGAACAGAACAACAATAAATAAAACTCATAACAAAACTTTCTTCGAAATATTTTATAATAAACAACCAAACATAAAATACTTTAAGGTATTTGGGTGCCCAGTTTTTATCTTAAATACAAGAGAACACTTAGGAAAATTCACCTCCAAAATTGAAAATGGAATTTTTGTAGGGTATTCCCTAAATAGTAGAGGCTACAGAATTTACAATAAGGTTACCTTAAAAATTGAAGAAACTACTAATGTAAAATTTGAAGAAACTAAACAAGACATAGGATCTACACAAACACCTGAGTTTGTTCCAGAAACCAACCAAACTCTAAGTCATGAAGAAGAGGAACAACATCAGGAGGATCAACCTCCTAGAACAATAAGGATTAACCCAAATCATCCAACTGATCAAATAATTGGTGACCCAGAATTAAGAGTTCAAACCAGATCATCGTTTAGAAACCTAAGTCAAATTTCATTAATTTCAAAAATTGAACCCAAAACTGTGGATGAATCCCTACTAGACCCAGATTGGATCATAGCTATGCAAGAAGAACTAGCCCAATTTGAGCGTAATGAGGTCTGGGACCTAGTTCCACCACCTAAGAACAAGAAAATAATAGAAACAAAATGGGTATTCAGAAACAAACTAAGTGAAACTGGGGAAATTACTAGAAATAAGGCTAGACTGGTTGCCAAAGGATTTAGTCAAGTTGAAGGACTTGACTATGACGAAACATATGCCCCAGTAGCCAGATTAGAATCCATTAGAATGTTACTAAGTTATGCAGCCCATAAGGGATTTAAACTATACCAAATGGATGTTAAGTCTGCCTTTCTTAATGGACTAATCAGAGAAGAAGTTTATGTAGGTCAGCCTCCTGGTTTTGAAAGCTTAGAACACCCTGATTATGTTTTTAAATTAAAGAAAGCCCTATATGGACTTAAACAAGCACCCAGGGCGTGGTATGAGAGGCTAACATCTTACCTAACATCTAAAGGATTCAAACAAGGTCAAATTGACCCAACCTTGTTTGTCAAATCATTAAATACAAACATATTTATTGCACAAATATACGTGGATGACATAATATTTGGCTCAACAAATTCAGAATTTTTAGAAGAATTTATTAATCTAATGGAAAAAGAGTTTGAAATGAGCTTAGTGGGAAAACTAACCTATTTCTTAGGATTACAAATCAAACAGACAAATGAAGGAAACTATATCTCTCAACATAAATACACCAAAGAATTACTTAAAAAATTCGGAATGGAAAATACAAAAGAAATAAAAACACGATGGTAAACACAATCTTAGATAGTGACCCAAATGGAAAACCAATGACTTAAAATATTATGTGCAATAGTAGCCCATCGACCTAATGGCAGTTTAATTCGATATTTTATTCATAGCTAGTATGCTAGATACTAAACTAGTCTAAGGAATCCCATTCGACACAAGTTAAAAGAATTTTAGATATCTTAAAGGAACAACAAATGTAGGAATCGGTATCCAGGATAAGTAATTTGAACTAATAGGGTATTCTGACTCGATTATACTGATGCAAATTAGACCGCAGTGAGTGGTGGGTGCCAATTATTAGGTTCATCACTGTTATCGGTTTAGTAGAAGCAACATTGTGTTGCTCTGTTACAACCGAGTCGAATACATAGCTATAGGCGAATGTGTTGCACAAATATTATGGATGATGCATACTCTAAAAGATTTCAACTTAAATATCACAAATGTAAAAGTATTAATTGACAATATAAGTTCAATTAACTTAACCAAGAATCCTGTGCATCATTCAAGAACCAAACATATTGAAATTAGACACCACTTCATCGGGGATCATGTTATTAAAGGCGACATTCAAGTACATTGAGTCCAAATCAAATTTAGCTGACATCTTTACAAAACCTCTCCCTGAAAGTGAATTTAGCAACTTACGACGAAAATTAGGGATGTGCTTAATAGACTAGGATCTTTCAAAAATACTTTCAAAAATGATTTTACCAACTTATAGGTTAAACTTGTTTGTTTTCAAACTTTCCATTTTTAGACTTTCGAAAACAGTTTTGGCCTTAGATTAGTTTTACATCCTTAGAAAGCATGTGCCCATAGGTCTAGTTCTTGAGCATCTCACCAATACCTTAGGTTTACCTTGCTTGTATTTGATAAACATAGAAAGGGGTGAGATGCATAGGCCAACTGTCTGGACTTAAGATACTAATTTCAGTGCATCAACATAAGTCTGGACGTTAAATACAATTCAGATATTAATCAGATTAAAGTTCATCAGTCAAGTCAAACACTGACTGATCATAATCTGACTAACCAAGTGAAAGCTACTATCTTCTGATAGTTAGTTAGTACCTAATTGGTTAGACAGCTGGTTAAAGTTATGTCAGGTTCAGGGGGAGGAATTAATTAAAAATTTTCCTTTATATAAAATATTTTAAATTTTGTTTGAAAAATGTTTTCTTAAAAAATTTCTTAAACCTACTTTTGAAAACTAACTCTTATAAAACTAAGCTGTTTTTAAGAATTAGGTTTTACATCTTATTGAAAATTGATTTTGAAAATTAGATTTAATTTAGTTTTGAAAATTGTGGAAATTAGATTTTCCAAAACTTAAGTTTACAAACTAAGCTTCTCAAATTTTTTTCCTTAATTTTGAAAATCAAAGTTCAATAATCAATCTTCAAAATCAACTTGCTTAAAATTGTGAAATTTTTTAAATCAACTCAAAATTGTTTGTTTTAAATCACAAACTTTTTATCCTTTTTACTTAGTCTTTGAAAACTCAACTTTTCAAGTATTTTAAACCATGGTTTTGAAACTAGTACTTTTGAACTTTAAAAGTTTGATTTTTTTTATTTTACTTTATCAAAGTTAGTTCTCCCAAACTCCTTTGAAAACTAAAAGTAAAGTTCAAAATCGATATTTGCAAACTGAAATTTGATTTGCAAAAATTATGAAAGTTAGATTTTTCAAACTTAAATCATTGTCAAAACTTAAGTTTTAATCGTTTACAAATTTAGTTGTGAAAAATAAATCAGTTTTGGAAAAATAGGTTTTTCAAATTTAGTTTTGGAATTTTTGGTTTTGAAAACTTATGTTTGAAAAAGCGTTTCAAAGTTGAAACTTGTTTTGAAATTTAGACCTTATACACTTATGTTTGTAAATTTAAATCTTGAAATTTTTCTAAAAACTACTGCTTTATACAAGTTTTCAAAATTTTATACTCCCCCAAGTCAACTTGATCTTTTCTTGGATTGAAAAATTGTACTTTTGTCCTTAAATTCTGAACTATGATTGTTTAAGTGTTATTCAGTAACTCTACACTATGATTGTTTACCCTTGTTTTTTGATGATGAATGCCAAAGGGGGAGGAGGGTTAGGTGGTTAAGTTAGCTAAACCAATTTGAAAACACAAACCGACTTTAAAACCACACAAATGCATGTTGTTTCGTAACATATGCTTTCACTAACTTAACCAGGTTGTCATTCCATCAAAAAGGAGATTGTTGCGCGGTAGCACTAACTGCCTAACCTGTGTTTGATGAATGACAAATAAGTTAAGTTAGTATTGTTGTCCGACACTTTGATCAGTGTGCAGAAAAGTCCACTAGCGACGGGCCGACGGATAGTCGGCGAGAAGTCCAAGCGGTCGACGGGCTGACCGGACGCAGGCGAAGTCCAAACAAGTCGACGGGCCGACCGGATAGGCGAGAAGTCCAAGCGGTCGACGGGCTGACCGGATGCTTGGCGAGGCGGGTCGACGGGCTGACCGGACGTCTGGCCGGTAAGTGAGGTAAGTCACCGGAGGGGATGATCGTGAGGACGATTCCGGAGGGGACATTAGGCGTCGATCCGCTTAGATCCATTTCGGATCTAAGTCGAGATCGTGACTAGATTCCGTTTCGGAAAGACGGAATCTAAGTCATACTATCTTTATCTATCCGTTGAACTTTAATCGCTAACCATTTGTTTTACAGATATATATTTGCCTTGACTAACCTTGTTTTCAGAAAAGGAGTCTTTCTCGATCAAGGTGGTCCGGCGCTGGAGTCCGGCCCGGAGGTCCCGCCGGGCGAATTTTATCCAGACACCCTGCCGCTACGTGAGCATCTTGATTGAAAGAAGACAGACTCGTGCGCCCGGAGGATCCAGCGCCCGAACAGATATAAAAGAAGCCCTGCAGGAGCTTCGAATCAACTTTTCGACCGAGAACTCTTTTCACGATCTTGCACGCCGACGTTCAAGTGCGACGTCAACGACGCTCCGACAAAAGTGCTCTTCCGGTTTTTGTTTAATTTTCCTTTTGTCGGTATTGCTTTATTATTACTAGCATCTCCTGTACTTTTTATGTAATCATATTTCGACTTGCTAGTGATTGCCCAACGAAAGTGGTCAAGGACCACGGGCCTTCGAGTAGGAGTCGTCACAGGCTCCGAACGAAGTAAAAATATTTGTGTCTACTTTATCTTTTTCCGCTGCGCTTAAACTCTTGTTTTTTCGAATCGATATTCACCCCCCCTCTATCGAATCTAACGGTCCTACATATGCCAAGTCAGGAAAGCCGATGTTGAGTCGGCTGAGTTGCCGAGTGAAGAGTAGGTGAAGCCGTGTGCTCGGGACGAACGCCCAGTGCTCGGGAACAAACTTAGATCCTGAGTCCTATTGGGTTGCGTGAGGAGCGTCGCCCGAGGCCAAGTTATGATGGTGGGTCTTGCAGCAAGATAATCTCCTTAAAACGGATTCATTCCTTCCGGTGGTGTTAGGATGTCACGCTGAACGCTCCCATGATAAAACGACGAAACCACAAACACAACCTAGCACTTGTTGTCGCGTATTGAACGTATTTCTGCCTAGTGAAGAACTACATGACAGAAAGGAAGAAGAAACGAGGGGATCAGGTGGATGGATCTCTCATCTCTAATCTCTTTTGCTTTTTCTTTTTCTTTTTCTTGCTCATGTTCTGTTCAAGATCAAAGCACTTCCCTATATATGAGCTCCTTGAGCTACATATGGCACACATGTGGGCTAGAGCATGCAAGACATGTGGCGCTTGAGCATGCAAGGTGGCATGCCATGTGGCACGCTCCTGGTTGAGCCACGTGGGCTTAGCATGCAAAAGAGCATTGTAGCAAACATTGGTTGATCCACGTGGGCATACTGTGTTCTGAATGCGGTCTGCGTACACTAGCGTTCCCACAAGAACCAGTTCGGTTAGTTCAATCTGGGCCTTGGATTCACACTCACTTCCAAGGAATCAAATGTCGTTCCGTGCCGCTCGGCACGAACGGTTTTTACCGTTCCGCCGGGCGATTGAAACCGGCACAGGAGACGGGGACGTCTCGAGGAGTCGCGGACGCCTCCGGCGGTGCAGGAGGAGACGCGGGATGTCTCTGGCGGCACTGGAGAAGTCGCGAGAGGCCTCCGGCGGTCTCGCGAAGCCTTCGACATCGAAGGCAGGTGTTGAGCGAAGTCTTTTGCGGCGCCGAAGGCGTCGCTGGACGATCCTTCCGGCGCCACCGGACGCGTCCGACGACCCTTCCGGCGCCGCTGGATGCGTCCGACGACGCTTCCGGCACTGCTGGACGCCCCCCGCGACGATCGCGGTGAGCGATCGTGGGTTCGCTATCGCGATCGTGGGTTCGCTATCGCGATCGCGGGTTCGCGATCGTTTTCTTTTTCTTTTTTTTTTTCTGATAAATAATTATTTTATTTAATTAATTTAAACAATTCCTAAGGTCCGGTGATATTTCGAACAGGCTTTTATAAACCCTAATTAAAGTATCCTAATAAAATATATAAAAAATATATTTAAAATTAAAATAAATTCAATAAATTTTATTAATTAATATTCTGATTTTTTAATGTTTTAAATTTCATTTAAAAATTTCTACTATATTTTTTAAATATTTTGTATTATTTTAAATTTCATTTAAATTTTTTTAAAAATTCTTTAAAATTCTAATTTTTTTTAAAAATCTAATAAATAATATTTATATTATGATATTTTTTTATTTGATATTTTTTACTATTTAAAATATATATTATTTAATAAATAAATAAATAAATAGTTAATTTATATAATTATTATTATATATAAAGTAATATCTTATGTTAATTTTTATACTTATTACTATAGATAGATCCATTTAATTCGAATTATTGATCTATCAATTTTATTTAAATAAAATTATTTTTAATTATTTTTTCTAACAATGTTAAATTGTTCAATAATTGAAAATTTATACAAAATCAATATACAATTTATTTTTATATATAGACCATAATTATATTTATCTTATAATTATTATATATAAATAAAAAAATACCGAAACTATATCGGCACGGCACGATACGATACCGAAACCGTATCGTTCCAGTCTGAAACCGAAACCTCGGCACGGGTCAAAATTTTAAACCTTGCTCACTTCTACACTTTATATCAGCCTTAGTGTCAATTAACTTCCACTGTAGGACTAATGCCTCATTCATTTCCATTCACATTTTTTCAACAATCCCGTATATGAATGGAAACGAGGTATATGATAACCTTCGACAATTGAGTAGTGTATAAGATAGGTATGTGTTTCCCTTTGAACTTTTCCTTGTGAAAATATGTTTGCTCACTGCTGACAAGTAGACGCAACGTCTTTGAACCATTCTGCCATTTGTGTAACCATGAACATATCTCACCCAGGACTCTCCCTAATATAGCTCAGTTCTTATGGGTGTATTTGTTCGTGGCCATGAACATGCCTGGTTATGTGAAAAGGTCTAAAAATTGTGCCTTTAATTTTTTTCGAAGTGATCCCATTTCTTTCTCACATAGGAATCTCTTGAGGATCATTAAAAATAGAATGCTTATCCTTTCATTCATTTACTGTTCTATTGGGTGTGCTCCCTCACAATGATTGCCTTAAATCGATGTAGTTAGGTTGTTCCTTTAAACATAGTTCTTGAGATCTCAAGTCAACATACGTTGAGTTTCCTTTACATTTATATTTTTCATCGGTACCAAGCCTATTCTTCGCGGTGAGCTTGCAACTAACTTTCTGTTTAACCTTTTAGTTAGCGGATCCACTATGTTATCCTTTAACTGACTCTCGTTGAGAGTAGTTGTCTAATGGTATCGTGTGTATGACGTATATGTTGAGACTTACTATTATACAGATGACTTTGTATTTGACGAATTACTGATTGATTATTGCAATGTATGCAAATTGTTGGCACAAGTTTTGACCATCTAGGAATATCTTTTAAGAATTATCGTTATTATTCAACCTCCTCATCACATTTGTGAAGAGCTAATAATTCAGATTCCATTATGGAGTTATTACAGTTGCTTAGAAGATTTCCACGATATAGTTGCACTTACCAAAGTGAATACATATCCACTTGTAGAATTAGAACCTTTTAGGTTTAATATTCAATTCTCATTGTTGTATCTTTCAATCACAATAAGATAAGATATCTTATATAATGCAGTCTATAATTATAAGTATATCTCAAGTACCTTAGTACTCTTGTTATTTTTTTCTAGTACTCAACAACGAGATTACTCGTTATCTACTCAGTTTATTTGCTGCGTAGGCCAAGTCTGATCGTGTTCAACTCATTAAGTGCATTAGACTTCGAATCAACATGAAGTACTCTATCTGAGAGATAATTTCTCCTTGATTTTTCAATAAATCTTGACTCATATCTATTAGCGTCCATGCCAATACATCATCACCCTTATTGAATGTATCAACAATCTTGTTCACATAATGAGATTGACTAAGAACAAGTCCTTATGCTTTTTTGATAATTTTAATTCCTAGAATCATATTAGCTAAGTCTATTGATCCTGTCCGAACGCTGAATCAACGGACGCTGGGCACGTGGCGCTCTCCCAGCGGCTGATGTAGATCTCCTGACTGTCCGCACGGACCTCCGGTAAACCTGCACAGAAGTCGGGCCGGGAAGGGGTTCCCGGCGACGACCCTCCGACGCTCAAGTCAGGTAAGCGAACAACGAAGAAGTGGCTCCCAGTGTCAAAGAACGCGTACCTCCGGCGAAGGGTGAGGACCTTTTATATAGAGCTGTGAAGAGGCTCGGGCACACATACCGAGGTGCATACGTGTCCTCTGTCCATACTCGTACGGGTCACGTAAGAGCTTACCGACACCATACATCATACCGAGCACATCTACGATGGGACAGGATCCTCCGTAAGATCTCGCAGATGGCTCGTCGCCGAACATACCCACCGCCGAGATGTTCCCCGATGTTTCCTTCGTCTTTTATCTCTTCGCTCGCCGAGCGCTACCGCTTACCGGCATAGTCCGACCGGGCGAGGTATCGGTCCGACCGTGCTTCTACCGAGAGTGTTCCACAAGAACGACAGCGATGCTTTATGCCGAGCGGGCTATCCGCCGCCAGTGACCTTTTCACTATGAAGGCGAAACCCGCCCACGGTCGGGTTGTCTTCGTCCGCCCGGAAGCTCGCCAATGTCGTCGGCTCGACATCCTTCCGCTCGCCCGACATCCTTCCGCTCGGCCGCATCCTTCCGCTCGCAGGCATCCTTCCGCTCGCCCGCATGTTTCCGTCAGCCCGACATCCTTCCGCTCGCGGCATCTTCCGCTCGCCCGACATCCTTCCGCTCACCCGCATCCTTCCGCTCGCCCGCCCTTCCGCTCGGTCCCGCATCCTTCCGCTCGCCCAGACGCCTGCTCACCGACGCCTGCTCGAAGCCTGCTCGCAGGCTATCCGCCGCCAGTGACCTTTTCACTACGAAGGCGTAAACCCGCCTATGGCCGGTTGTTTCCGTTCGCCCAGAAGCTCGCCGAATGTCGTCGGCTCGAGATCCTTCCGCTCGCCCGCATCCTTCCGCTCGCACGACATCCTTCCGCTCGCCCGATCCTTCCGCTCGGCAGGCATCCTTCCGCTCGCCCGACATCCTTCCGCTCGCCCGCATGCCTGCTCGCACGGCATCCTTCCGTTCGGCCCGGCATCCTTCCGTTCGGCAGGGCATCCTTCCGTTCGGCCCGACATCCTTCCGTTCGGCCCTGCGTCCTTCCGTTCGGCCCTGTATCCTTCCGTTCGGCCTGGCATGCTTCCGTTCGGCAGGGCATCCTTCCGTTCGGCCGGGCATGCTTCCGTTCGGCCCGGCATGCTTCCGTTCGGCAGGGCATCCTTCCGTTCGGCCCGGCATCCTTCCGTTCAGTCCGGCATCCTTCGTTCGGCAGGGCATCCTTCCGTTCGGCCCGGCATCCTTCGTTCGGCGCGAACTTGGGGTTGACCTCCACGTGTCTTTGACCCTCCGCCCATGAGGGTCCCCGTCCTTACCACCGGATCATCTATATTTTTCATGTCAAATCTTGAGTTCAACATAACTTTAATGAATTTGATTATTTTATCATTACTTCCAATGATAAGTATATTATTTACATAAATATATAAGATGACATAATCGACCTCGGTGTCTTTCACATAGACACATTTGTTATATTCATTAATCGTAAATCCATTTTCTTTCATGGTAGTATCAAACCTTTCATGCCATTGTTTCGGAGCTTGTTTCAAATCTTATAACAACTTTACTAATTTATAAACCTTATATCTCTGTCTTGTCGCAGAAAACCTTTTAGGTTGCTTTATATAAATTTTCTCTTCTAAATCACCATTTAGAAAGACCCCTTTTATATCCATTTGATGTATTTCCAAATTCTATAGAGCGACGATAGCTAATAACACTTTAATGAAAGTTATTCTCAATATTGGAGAATATGTATCAAAGTAATCAAAGCCTTCACGTTGACGGTAACATTTAATTACCAATCTAGCCTTATAGCATCCGATTTCATTTTCTTCTTGAAAACCCATTTATAACCTAGTGGTTTATTTCTTGGAGGAAGATTCACAAGTTCCTAACTGTGATTTTGCAAGATAGAATCAATTTCATATGCAACCCTCGGAATAACTTACTACTTTTGAGTAACTTTGAGAATCATGTTTTGACATAAAAATAATCATTCCGAAGAATTTTTCTTGTCACGCCCCAGAGGAGTCCCTACCAGACGAAAATCCGGCAGCATCTCTCTTGTACCGGTGACCATCTGAATCCTGAAATACATAGCCCTTGGGGCTTTTAAATCCTCGACCAATACGGCCGGAAACATATATGATAAAATAAGTAAACATTCCACGCAATTTAATATAAAACCTACTCCACTACAAAGAGGTAAACACAACCCACAACGAAAAACCATCGTAGCGGAAAAAAAAACATGGGCAGCGTATCAAAACTTGATATAAAATGCACAAGTGCAAGAACTACACATCACAGGTCGGTAGATCACATAACAAGGAACTAAAGTCCGAAAACAGAAACCTATCTCGACACGGAGTGGGGACTAGCAACTGAAACCTCCTGACAGCTTCAACCTATAGAAATAAATCAACGGAGTGTGTTCAAGAACTCAACGGGTATCAATCAGACATGCATAGTAAGATATAACTATCAGTAATAATCATGCAGTACAGTCTAACAACAGAACTGAACAACAGAAGAGACTGTACTCACCAGTACCTCTTATTTGAACATAAGAGTGTGAACCATACCAATAAGTGCAGGGTCGTCGGTCGTCAGACTAAATACATAATATCTCCTGTATGCATATCAATTATATGCAACCACTAAAATGCAACAATCACAAGTAATAAATGCAATCCATGTATATGATGCAAATGACATGGTCACCCCTGATGTCAGGTAACCACTTCACACGCGATGGTGAGGTCGAGTGGATAGGGCTATGACAACTGTGCACTCTGCTATCACTATCCCTGAGTGATCGGATGGACAGGATGCTGTTGGAGTACACATATCCTCCTACCCCAAACATAGTGGGAGAGCCTAAACTCTCATCTTCCTGTATCATAGTCAAGAGGGATCCTTGTCCGCTACCACGCTGTAGTTACCACTACTCATGAGCGGACCAACGGAGCCCTGACGGAGCAAACTGCACACACCTGCCTGATGTACCACTAACCCATGAGTGGTTGTGTGTGTAGAGATCATGTAACTGGCGATGTGCTCAACTATAAAGGAGCCGACAATCGCTTAGCATGCAATCATGCAAAATGGTACATGACACTAAAGCATGTAACTCCTGAAATATCAACCTCCAAATAATATGTATCAAAAGGAAAACCAAGTCCATAACAATGAGGTAGGTAACATAAATCTAAGTACACATGTTAAGTATATCTAGTAGCTAGACCTGTACCGGTAATGCATTGTATGTCACTACTTCTATGAATATAAGTACACATGGCAAGAATCAAGAGGCATAAGTATAAATGCATAACAGATAACAATATGGGCATATTACGGATATCAAGTAGTGACATACCAAGGCAGATATAAACATAACCATTACTATTAGCTATAACCTATTACGCATATCAGAATGATAATATCAAAAGAGATAAGTCAAAGGTACACGTCTCAAAAAGGTCGTATCAGATAGATCCCACGTCGAGACGCTCGTCTCGAATCAAAGTCCTGTAACAACTTGCATATAATTAATCCACTCCAATATGTATCCAGTAGCTAAATCAAAATTTCTATTAAACTAAGAAACCCCAAATTCCCTCATTAATCCTGGTAAACTACATAAATCGAGTCTAACTCGCAGCTTAGATTAGATCCAACGTTTAATCCTAATTATCAAGACAACCACTTGGATCAATCATACCTAATCTTTCCTAACTTTAATTCCAAGTGTAAGCTACAGCAAAGATCAAATTCTCTACACCTTACCTCAACTCAAGCCACCACTGTTGACTCATGATCGGAAAACACAGCTGCTGGGAATACCAGCGGGGAGCACTTGCTGTCGTCCCAAACCAAATAACCTAAGGTAACATCGAGTATAGATCGATAATTAGGACGTACACTAGGATAAATAGATTACCTCAAATCTGGCCGCTGGAAACCCTAGATCGGCGATGGAAAAGGGCTCACGTGACTCGGATCTAACGAAGAAGGGAGATTCGTAGGTGAACTCGAGTCTAGGCCGAATCCCACTACTCGGGCGACGATCCACTAGAGGAAGGTTGGCGTCGGCCGTTAGCGCGAGGAGGTGTGACGATGTCAGCGCGGTCGGCGATCTAGGGCAGAGACGCGAGAGAAAGGCTCGGCACTGGTTGACTAGCTCTTGTAGTGACCGGAGGTGGGAGAGGATCGGGCTACCGACGCTAGGGCAGAGGGAAGGCGGTCGACACTATTTGGAGAAGAGGAAGGAGACGTCGCAAGGGAGAGGGCTCGAGGTTTTTCCTTGGCCGATGGGTTTTGTACACATGGGAGAAGAGGAACCGAAGCGAGGCGTCGCGTCGGGTTGGGGAGGCAAAGAGATCGGGGAAGAGGAAAGGGGGTCGGCGTCGGAAGAGGGAGAGGGAGAGGAAGGGGGATCGGGAGGAGAGGAAGAGAAGTGGCTAGGGCACGGTGAAGAGAGGAATCGGGGTATGCGGCGGTGAGAGGAGAAGGAATTAAAAAAATAGCTTTTATAATCCTAACTTAGGTTTAATTAATTAAATCCTAAGTTGACTCCTCAATTAACTCCCACTAAATGGATATTCCAAATAGGCTTTTCCCAAGTAGAGCTGTCAAACGGGCCAACCCATGGCGGGGCGGGTCGGCCCGTGGCGGGTCCACCATTTGGCGGGGCGGGGCGGGCCGTCAACTTGGCGGGTTGAGAAATTTCCAACCCAACCCAATCCAAGGCGGGTCGCGGGTTTGGCGGGCCAATCAATTTTTTTAAAAAAATTTTAAAAAAAAGAGTTCATATCTTCAATGTTTTATTTCGGAAATATTTTATCAATCAAATATATTCATAAACAAGTATTTTAAATATAAATGGACATAAACTACCATAAATGGACAAGTATTTTAATAACTTATGTTGGGTCAAAAGTATTATTTTTATTTTAAAATTATAACAAAGAAAGATAATAAACTACCCTAAAATTGTGCAATGAAGAGGAATAGTAATTAGGACTCCTGGCTGTGCGTCGAGCAGTTTAGATCAGTGGTACCCTGGCTATGCGTGTGTAAACGAATCAAATAAGAAGGTCATCTACTTTTAAGAAGGCCATCTAGTTTGGGTACACACACCAAGCTCTTCATTGTGCATAATGTATGTTTCAAATTTATCCCATAAACAAATCAAATAAGAAGGTCATCTACTTTTAAGATTAATCGACTTTGTGTGCATATATATTTCTGTAACTTTTGTCTATCACACTCAACTTCATAAGTATGGGCTTTTCCTAATTAGTATTTCTCTCAATGAAGAAGATAATGAAATGCTATAATTTAACTCCGGGTACTCTCGCAGTTGCAGCATTGACTACTGATATAAATTGCTTACATGTGTTTCTCAACCCGCGGGCCAACCCAAGCCCATCGCTGGCCGACCCGCGCGGGTCGCGGGCCTAGGCGGGTCGGCCCACGGCGGACTTGGGTTGATAAAATTCCAACCCAACCCACTTAATTAGTTTGGCGGGGCGGGCTAACCCGACGGGCCTAACCCAAATTGACGGCTCTATTCCCAAGCTTATAAATTCATCCCCTTACAATACACCATACGAACTCCGAAAAATTCCCAGAAAATTTCTAAAAATTTCTAAAAATTCCGTTAAGGTTATTCGTCCACTAAACCTTATTATTATTATTATTATTTTGGTAGGGTATTTTACATTTCCACTCTTTTGCTTTGTTTGACTGGACCTCAACTAGTTCATTAGTTTCTTCTTGTGGTTTAAATGTTCGTTTTGAGAAACTCGTTTCTTTTCGTTTCTTATATGGAAACACATGTTCGAAGAACAAGATATTTTTTAATTTAATAATCGAGTTGTTGTGTATCTATAGTATTTGTGAAACATACACAAGAAATCGATAAGCATTGTTGTTATATATATCCAATAAATATGCAATCAATAGCCCTTGATTCTATCTTAATTCTTTTTGGATTAGGACCAACACTTTGGCAAAATAACCTCACACTCGTAAGGATTTGTGGGATGGTTGCCTTCCAGTTTATAGCTCATAAAGGTTCTTATCTATTATCTTTCGGGTATCTTATTTAAAAGGTAATTAACTATTAACATAACTTCCTCACGTGAACTTTGACAGTCCAGAGCTCAATAAAAGAGCATTCATTATTTCTTTTAGAAAGTGATTGTTTCTCTCAGCAATCCCATTTTGCTAAGGAGTATAGAGAGCTGTTGTTTCATGTTTGATTCCATGTTCAACACACAACTTAGCGAACAATGATATATATTTGTCTCGGCCATTTCAAACCACTTTAATTTTTTTATTAAGTTGATTTTCAACTTCATTCTTATAGCGAACAAATTTTTTATAGCTATATCCTTATTTTTGAGAAGATACACACAACAGTATTTTGTGTTATCATCTATAAAAGTGATGAACTACTTATTTTCATCACTTGTCGGTATACCTTTAAGATCGCATACATTGGTGTGGAAGGCTTAGTGTTTTATTGCTTCTTTTAATGTGTTGAAAGGATGACCTTGTCATTTTTGTTTATACAAGTCTCACACAAGAGTTTCTCATCAAGGTGGAATGTAAGTATGTTTTGCATGTTAATTAATTTACACAATACATCATAGTTAATAAGTCCTAATCTACCATACCACAAAGTAGACGACTCAAGCATATATATAGAAGAACTTTCAACTTTATTTATCTTAGACTGCATGACCATTATACTGACCTTGAATGACCATTACAGCTTGAACAACCATCATTTATCCTTCCCTACAAACATTTCATGTTTGGACAACACAACTCTATTTGACTCAAAAATAATACGGAAACCATGCTTTCTCAAAAGCAGTTTGAATACTAGATTCTTTTGAATCTCTGCCTGAGGTCATTTTCAACACCACGTTTCCTTAGCCCTTGATGTCCAAGGTTGCTGAATTCTCCATGAATAACTTGTCTTCTTTGACTGCTAACAAATTGTAGAGGAGCTCCTTGTCGCGGGTTTGAAGCTATTAGGTTCACTTCAAAGACCACTTCATAGAGGTCCATATCTGATTCCTCGTTTAGGTTGACATCTATTTTCTTCGGTTTCTTGCACTCCAAAGACTTGTGACTGATTCAGTCATAGTTATAACACTTCCTAGAGAATTTCCTTTTACTTACGACTACTCTGGGTCTCATCTTAGAAGATTTGAGATTCTTCAGTTTCGAGCTACCACGGTATCCTGAGACAACAAATTTCTTTTTGAACTCTTGTTATCTTCTTTAATTCGAAGTCTAACAATGAGTTTTTCCACATTCATTTCTTTCCGCTTATACTTCAAGTAGCTCTTGATGTTGTTCTAACTGGGAGGCAACTTCTTAATGATCGATGCCACTTGGAAGGTTGCACTCAGCGTCATGCCTTCCAAGTGAATATCTTATAAGATCACTTGAAGCTTCTAGACTTGGCTGATCACTGTCTTGGAGTCCACCATTTTGTAGTTCAGGAAGCAACCAATAATGAACTTTTTGGTCCAACATTCTTTGATTTATATTTTCTTTTTCCAAGATTTCCTATAGCTCCTTCATCCTTCTCTTCATACAGTACACAATGTACTACGAGTCAGCAAGGAGGTTAAGGATGTAATTTTGGCATAGGAACTTGGAATGGTTCCATGCGTCCACTACAGCGATGGTCTACGCATCACTTGCACACTCAATATACTTGGAAGGTTCCTTTGTCAAGATTCGTGCTAGGTTCAGTATGGTTAGGTAGAAGTAGACCCGACCCCGGGCCGGGTCTGGCCCGGACCCGGCCCAAGCCCGTAACCGGGTCAACGGGCTGGTTGCCCGTTGACCTGGTTTGCCGGGTCGAACCGGAACCGACCCGACAAGTTGCCGGGCCAGTTTCGGTTCATTCGCTATAAAACCGATGAACCGCCGATTAAACGGTGGGTTGAACCGCCGGTTCAGACGATAAATTTTTTATTTATTTTTCTTAAACGACTTGAACCGCGATTAACCGACGGTTCATAGCCGTTGGAACCGTCGGTTAACCGGCGGTTCGTAGCCGTTGGGAGGATTTTTTGGGTATTTTTTTTCAACGGTTAGAATCATTTGACCGTTTTTTAATCAATGGCTATGATTTAGTGTCCGTTACTATCAAAACTCTATAAATAGAGAACTCATTTCATCATTTTTCACACACATCTTCTCTACTCTTAATCTCATTTTCTTATTCTCTAATCTTTAGACTCTACACGCTTTCGTTTCCAATTTTCAATTACAATGGAAGGAGGTCGTGCAGGTGTATCATCTCGAGCTCGGAAGGGAAAGCAAATAATGAATCCGCGGGTGGAGGACCCCAACATTCAATCCACCGATGATGAGATCGAGCATCTTCCGAATCCGACACCCGAAACACAAGGAAGTATCGATGCAATTACTTCTAAGGTTCGGGAACTTCCTCCTCTAAAGTCTTCTATTTTCACTAAACATTTTGAGAAGGTCACTCTTCCGTCGGGAGAAATGCGTGCAAAATGTAAGTACTGCAATGCTTCCTATAAATTCCAAGCCGGCGGCGGCTATGTGTCGTTGAAACGACATGTAGAAACGAAGCACCCGACGGAATATGGACTCGACCGTTCTCAAACACAATTATCAAGATTTTCTTCAACTAGCGGTAGCACCGATTCCGGTTTATTTTTATATTCAGATAATAAATTAAGAGATTCATTAGCTAAATTTATTTCCGTATAACATCTTTCTTTTAGTTTTGAATCTAAATGCACATTTGAAGATTTTTGTAAAGAATCTCTTAATTCATGTGCTAAATGTGTTCCTAGGACTACACTTACTCATATAATTAAAAAATTAGTAAAACAAGGAAAAAAGAATTTAATTGATGAATTTAGTAAATTAGATAATAAAGTTTCTTTATGTTCTGATATTTGGAGTGATCATTGGCAAACACATTCGTATATGGGTGTGACTTGTCATTCGATCGATAACTCTTGGAACCTCCAAAAAAGATTATTAGCTTATAGAGTTTTTGATGAATTACATAATGCTCATAATATCGCACAATTATTATGTTTAATTTTAGAAGAATATGGTTTAACTCATAAAATATTTTCAATATCATTAGATAATGCTAGTTCCAATACTGCTTGTATAGATGATTTAAAATTTGTTTGTCAACCTATTATTGGAGGTTATTTTTTCATATTCGTTGTGTATGCCATGTTTTAAATTTATGTGTTCAAGATGGTTTTAAAATTTTAGAAAGTTATATTAAACCAATTAAAATTGCAATTTCTTATTTATGGTCTCATCCATCTATAATGAAACAATGGGGTAGGTTTTGTAAAATTAATGGGATGAGATCTAAAAAATTTCCACGTGATGTACCAACACGTTGGAATTCAACATACCAATTATTACAAGATTCATTTCAATATAAAGAATTATTATGTTCATTTTTTTGCACAAAACACTAATACTAATATATATTTATTTTCACAACAATGAAATATTTGTAGTAGTATTTGTGAAATTTTAAAAGTATTTAATGATGCAACCGAACAACTTTCCGGTGTTTATTATCCCACTGCTCAATTAGTTTTAGAAAATTTTTCTAATATAGTATTAGTTTTAAATGAACATATTAATAATGAATCTTTATCTCCTTGCATCTTAGCTATGAAAACTAAATGGGAAAAATATTTTTATTTAATTCCTGAAATTTATTTAATTGCATTTGCTTTAGATCCTAGATTTAAATTAGAAGTTTTACAAGAAATGTTAACTTTATATTATGACGCTTTAATTCCAATTAAAGATTCTTCTTTCCCTGATCCAGTTAATATTATATATAATGTTAGAATTTATTTATATGATATTTATAATCAGTATTATGCAAAATATGGAATACAAATTAATATTTCTGAAATACAACAAACTACTAGTAGTAATTTAAAATTTACAAAAGTGCAACTCTTATTAAAAAAAGGGACAAAACATCCACGAGGATCCTCAAGTTCCATACAGGAACTTGAGAATTATTTTACGACTTCTTTTGATTTTAATGAAGCAGATAACGAAAACTTCGATATCTTAAGGTGGTGGTCACAGAAGGCTCAAAGCTTTCCCATTCTCTCCGTGATCGCAAAAGAAATTTTAGCTTGTCCAGTGTCAACTGTTGTTGTGGAACAGACGTTCAGTGCTGGCGGCAACATATTAGATGAACGACGATCAACTTTGTCTCTCGACTCATTGGAAGCCCAAACATTACTGGACGATTGGACCAGAGTGGAGAAAAAAATCTAAGGAATGCAACTTTCAAATGACGAAGTTGAAGATTTTGATACTGAAAGAACAAATACGACAGGAACAGGAAATGGTAGTGAGTGAAAATGTTAAAGGATAAAAATGTAAAAGAATTACGTGGACTTTGATTCCCCTAAAGGGATACGTAGGCAACTTAAATAAGTGCAAGCCCTTTTTCCAATAAATTTTAATTTTTAATGTTTAATTTTTAATTTTTTTAACATAATAATCTTGAACCGTGGCAAACTGTGACGAACCGTGAATCGAACCGTCAACCGGCGGTTCCGAACCGTGAACCGTAACCGTCTTGGGCGGTTAAGGTTAAGGGTCGACCTGCCTGGAACCGTCGAACCGTCGGTTTCGAACCGTGGTCAGGTCTAGGTAGAAGAACATCGACGACCACCGCTTGAAGCCAATGCACTTCTCTGATTTTTCCCCATTATTGATTGGAATATTTTCCATCGGGCAGATGACGCGATACATGTTGAGCTTGTTGCATCTCAACATCTTCTGCGACCATGTCAACGGAATGAATATGCTTTAATATTGTCAGATCTCTTATCCACAATCGAGATCCTGGAGAGATAGGTAATATTTACTTCTTAAGATGGCTTGAGTTGATTATCTCAAGCTGTTGGTCTTGCTGAGTAGGCTGATCGCCAACTTCGTTCGAGCTCTTTCGAGACTTCGCTGGCGCCTGCATGAGCTAGAGTGGAAGACAATCGTCGCTCGAGCCCAAGTGGGACAACTCAATAGTGGACTTTTTGAGTGGGAGAGGGAAGTTGCCGAGTGCCGGGTTGGGTCGGAGATGCATTGCCAAGCTGATGCATAGTTGGGACACTGAATACCTTCGTGAGTCGAGTCGGGAGGAAGTTGAGTCGGCTAGTAGGAAGTAGAGGCTTGTGCACCAGAGGACTTCTCAAGTGGGAATCCGATGTCGAGTTGGGAAAGCCGAACTGGAGCCAAGCTATCGAGTGGGTTGCCGAGTGCTTGGACGGAGTCGAGGTACTCGGAAGCTTTGATTTTTGTTCCAAGTGGGAATCCACCGAGTTGGCTAAGTTGCTGAGTGAAGAGTCGGTGAAGTTGAGTGCTTGGGAGCAAACTCGGAGCTTGAGTCTGAGTAGGTTGTGTGAGGAGGTTGCCTGAGGCTAAGTTACGATGCCAAGTCCTACAACGAGGCAGTTTCCTTAAAATATATTCGTCCCCACTAACGATTTCTTAGGATAAAGTGGAGAAACCATGAACACAACCTAGCACAAGTTGTTGTGGTGAACTGAATGTATACTTGAACACTATCACAAGTTTCTTTCAAGCCAAGAATTGCACAATAGAAAGGAAGAAGAAACGAGGGGATCAAGTGGAAGGATCTCTCCTTTTTTACTTTTTCTTGCTCATGTTCTGCTTAATATCAATGTGCTTCCCTATATAGGAGTTCCTTGAACTACATGTAACGACATTTGGCACATATATGGGCTAGAGCATGCAAGACATGTGACGCTTGAGCATGCAAGGGCATGTGGCATGCCATGTGGCACGCTCCTGATTGAGCCACACGGGCTTAGCATGCAAAAGAGCATTGTGGCAAACATTGGCCGATCCACGTGGGCACAGTGTGCCCCGACCGTGGTCTAATAGCATTCACATAAGAACAAGTTGGGTTATTGCAATCCGAGCCCTTGATTCGCACCCCCTTCTACACTCTACTAGCCTTAATGCGACCCAACTTCCAATATGGGACTAATGCCTCATTCATTTCCATTTACATTTTTCTAACAATTTATTGGTTGTATAAGTAAATGTACATATCATTTTAAACGCGTCTTTCGAAATTTTACCTCCATAGGTGCAACCTCATCTTTTTCTCTAATGTTTTCATTTCTTATCCTGTCCATCCTCATATGTCCACGCATCCATTTTAACATTCTTATCTTTACAACTCTATCTTTTATTTATGTGTTTGATTCATAATCCAACATTCAGCTTCACATAACATAGTAGATCTAACCGTTATTTTATAAAACTTCTCTTTAAGCTTTCAAGGTATCTACGATCACAAAGAACACCTGACATCCTCTTTCATTTCAACCATCCTACTTGTATTATATGTAAAACATCACTATCAAATCCTCTATCCTTTTGCAAAATCAATCCATACCCAAAACTTTTAGTTATAGGTAACTCATCATCTCTTATCCTAATAATTTTCCTACCACATCTAATACTACTAAATTTAAATTCCATATATTTGATCTCTCTTCTATTAAGTCTAAAATCTTTATTTTAAAACTTAGCATTTACTTCTTCATGTGCCTAATCGACCAAATTAATGTTATCCGCAAACAATATGCATCATGAGAATGCATTTTTGATGTGTCCTGAGTTTATTCATTTCTAGTATAAAAAATGGACTTAGATCTGATTCTTCTTATAACTCTAAACAACATGCCTATGTCCATTTTTTTAAAAATTGGAAATTGTTGTATTTTGTCTGGATAATAATTGTATTTGCTCTTTTTTATTTGAATTATGTAATCCTGTAAGACAGTTCTTAATTGTTGTATGGTCCGCAGCTGTTCTTTGAGACCAGCTTCTTTTCTCTCTCTTCCCTTGTCGATAGAGGCATGTAGTTGCGGTCCTGAGTGCTATCATATCCATGTTTAATGGAATTATTGAACGAACAAATACCTTTTGCTTCCTACTTTGCATGTCACCGCTCCCCACCTCCACCTTCCACTGCAATACCAGATGCATCTTTAGCACTCAATTCCTACAACATCAGCTAATTAGCCTCCTTTCAACCTCTAACCACTGTTTTTCAGTGTTGTCATTGTAGATCTTCATCTTCCTTCACCCTACCACTTTCATTGTAGATAAAGAAATATATCCTCCCCACTTCCTAATGTGTGGTGAGCAAATCTTGTAGAGAGAACAAGCAGCAGGCATTTGAACGTAACTTTTGAGTCACAATAGCCACCATCTTCATTTTGAGTCCTTGTTCACAGAGCTTGACCCTACCAACGTCTCCTCTACCACTCTAACTCAACTACACGCTTCTGTTGCAGTTGCTAGAAGATGGTATTCACCACCCTCGAAGAATTTTCTTCAATCCAGTGCCATCATCAACCTTCATAAACTGCATGGGAAACAATCTTTTACTTATGCCACTACTCACTGCGGACCAATTTGCAGCAACCTCCACTGGCACCTCATCGCCCTATGCCTCGTTTGCCCTATAAATAGCTAACCACTAGTAGTTACCATTGCATCATCGATCCCTGTTCCTGCCATTCCTTTTTTTGACAGCCGTGCATGAAGCAAAACCAGAATGAGGGGGCACACCTTCTTTAAAGAAGGAAAAAACAATGTCATGTGCCACTGATTTTGGAATTAGTTAAGATCAGGAACAATAATCAAACAGGGCCCAGTCATTGGCAGTTATAAAAAGGAGTGAGAAATTCTAAAGTTAACAAAAAGAAAATGGCTATTGAGTCAAAAGTGGAACCAGAAATGTGAAAAATAATGCATTTGGAAAGCAAGTAGAGCATGTGACTGTTGGTGCAGTTAGCACTAACAGTCTAACTTAGGTTTTGATAAATGACAAAGTAAGTTAAGTTAGGTTCATTATGATCTAATAATCTGACTGAGTGTGCAAGAGAAATCCAGTTAGGTTAACGGACCGACCGGATAGTTGGTACGAAGTCCAGCTATGTCAACGGGCCGATCGGATAGCTGGTACGAAGTCCAGCTAGGTTGACCGGATAGCTGGCACGAAGTCTAGCTAGGTCGACGAGCCGATCAGATAGCTGGCACAAAGTCCAGCTAGGTCGACGGGCCGATCAGATAGCTGGCTCAAAGTCCATCTAGGTCGACGGGCCTACCGGATAGCTTGCACGAAGTCCAGACTAATTGACGGGCTGACCGGATGTCTGGCAAAAGGTAAGTAAAGGTAAGTCACTAGAGGAGAGTGACTGTGAGGACGCGTCCCAGTTGAGGGACACCAGTTCAATTTAGATCTATTTGGGATCCCTAAACTGAGACCTTGACTAGTTCCTGGTCCTGGGAGGATAAGAACTAATTACTCTATTTATTATATTTGCGCTAACACTTATCTTGATATTTGAATTAACACATTTGTTGTAAGGCAAGAAAGCAAGCAAAGAAGCAAAGCTGCCTTCGGGTGAATAGTACCTGAAGGCACCTTCTATGGCTATGGAAGGCGTCTCGGTACTGTTCATAGAAGGCGCCTTCCATGGCTATGGAAGGCGCCCTCAGCATGATGATTTTTGGAATCAGTCGTAGATAAGTGCCATAATGCTCGGGATAGATTTTACCTCATTAGAGGCGCCTTCCATGCTTATGGAAGGCGCCCTCCAACCCTTTATAAGGCAGTCTCGAGTAGGCAGTTGCACATCAACTACATATGAGTTACTGTGCGCACATTTGAGCCTCCGACTGCTCCCGGTTCCTATTGCGACTCTACTACTACTCTACTACTAAGCTGCTGAGCCCGACGACTACTCCGAGGAGTTCCGATCACGCTTGACAGATAGCTTTCATTTCTATTATTGAAGTGTTGGTAAAGTTTCTTTTTGTACTTAATTACTATAAAAGGATAAGTGCAGTGTGTTGCACTTGGCCTAATTTTTTTTGTACTCGATTCTCTTTTCTGGGGGTACCGGAAGAGGTTTTTAGTGGATTGTCCATCGATAGGTCTGCGAAACCTGAGCCTTGGAGTAGGAGTTGCCAAAGGCTCCGAACCAAGTAAAAACTGCTTGTGTTCTTTTCGTATTTTCTTATCTTCAAACTTCTTACTTTCCGCTGTGTACTCGTGTTTTTAAAACCGAAAAGAAGAGTTTTTGAAAATCACGTGATTCACCCCCCCTACGTGTGTCACGATCCAACAGTGACCATGTGGACATTAGTGACTTTTTCTCTTAAAAAAATATCATAAATATTTTGTTTCCTTAATTCTAGTTCCCCAAAATCACTAATTTGCCAACAAACTATATCTTAGTTCAATTTCTATTTGAGGACGTGCATGTTGCCAATATATTTTCTAAGCCTCCATACATGTTAATTTTCTTTAGGATTCTAGAACTGGTGATTCCATCAAAATCCTCCACAATTGTCCATATTCAATTTTCTCTTCTATGTTTGGCTCCTTGAGGGAAGAAATTTTAATGAACGTGTATTAGTATAATACATGGTACATTTTTTTAAACTAATTTCGTTACTTCTATTGGAAATGATTAACCTAAGGGACATGCAATCACTAATTTGCACATGGTTCATGTTGCATTGTTCTTGTCAGTATTTGTTCTCGTGAACCTGATCTACATCATAATCCTAACAATTTCCTTTCTCTTAATCCTAATTATTCACAAATTTTTGGTACCGACACTTCTAAATTTTTGTTATTTAGATTGTTTGACACTAGTTATTGGTAATGCATTGTGGAGTTATGCTAATATCTACAATGTGAAGGGCAAAGGGTATTTTGTTGTCACTTTCATTGAGTTATCATAACATCATAACATTGAGTCAGCATGAAAAAATTTGATTAAGCACCATAATGGGTTAATTGTTTTGAGTAGACTTAGGAATATTATTCATAATTGTTAGACAATATCACTAGTCAATCTACAATTCTGGTTGTTTCATAGACAATGTTTTTGGGGGTGGAAGTTATTTTCCCTACTTGTCTACAGCCTCCCCTCTTGTTTGCCACCCCTTCCTCCATCCTCTAGTTTGTGTGGCCTCTTCCATGTTGAGCCCCTCTTGATTAGCCACCCCTCCCTTCTTTCTGCACTATTTGTGGCCCATTTCTCTTTAATGAGCTAGCATCTTGAGCTTCATCCGTGCAAGACTCCAATCCCCTCCATTTGCCACCATTTGCAACATCCCTTCCCCCTTCCCACCCTCCCTTGTTTGCCACTGTTTGTGATACCCCACCCTCCCATCTGCCAATGTATTGAGCCCCCCTCCTTTTGTAACCTCCTCTACCATTATCTTCTCCGTTTGTAAGGAGTTATGCAAAGGAAATTGAGGGAGACATTGGAGAGATGTCTTACCCATATAACACCGAAAAGCGGATAATAGTTCCTTGTAAAAAATTTTCCGAGAAAGTATTTTATCATATAAGTTATTTTTCATTAAACAAACAAACCAAAAACATTGTAGGTACTTGCATCATATAATTGGCACCATGTAATTACTCCTAGTTTGCATTAAGAAAAAAGAATTAATCGCTTAATGTAGCCTGAAATTTTATCCTTTTAAAATATAGCTTGGTTTTTAAATTGAGTATATTAACTTATCATTTTCTCACAATTTCATCATACCAGCAGTGCACAATCATTCTTTCTTATTTCAACGGGCTACTTCGTACATATAATGTTGATACTAGTATATCTTTCTTCTTGCTAATGCTTCATGCTTACTTTTACATTACAATCATTCTCACTTGAATGCACACACACACACACACCATAAAAGCATATTAAGGAAAGGTCACAATTAGATGCCAAATAAATTGTCCATTTCAACCCACCTATTTTTATAAAGCTTTGCATTGTATTTACATTTGTTCTTTGACTTTAGATTAAATTGCACATTTACAAAGTCTTAAACTCCACCCATGACAAATAAACTCCGTCATGACTAGTCTCAAGCCTAGATAAAAGAGGAGGGTTGCATTATGTTGTCAGCCAAGGTTAAAACATAGGAAAATGTTATGTATGGATAAATTAAATTATTGTGCCAATGTTAGGTCCTTTCCTAGAAGGAATGTTGCAGGGTTCGACTGCAACGTCTTAGTAAGGACGGCTACTTCTCCAATGAGAATTTTGATGTAATGTTAAATATACAAGAATTCTTACACTATAAGTCAGATAAGAATAGACATGATAGGAATATTGATTGTCTTAGATTTAGAATGTGGAATGTAGGAACATTCATCGACAAAACAACGAAGATAATAGATACGTTGATTAGGAGAAGAATTTCTTATGCTTACAAGAGGCAAAATGGGTAGGAGAGAAAACAAAGATGATAAAGAATTTAGATTTTAAGTATGGTATACAAGAAAGAGTAAAACGAGAAATGAAGTCGGTATTATTGTAGATAGTTCATTAAAGTACTAAGTAGTAGTAGGTATGAAGGAAGATAGAATTATAAATCTTAAGATAGTGGTAGTAAAAGAAATTATTAATGTAATTAGCATATATTGTGGCAAAAAGGCGAATACGCTGGCTCCCAGCACCTCCGCCAACCCGTCCCAAGGCCAACACAGAGGAGGTAAATCACGACGGCTACTAGCCTTTGGAATAGTGACTAGCACATAAGGGAGGTATTTACCTCGGCTTTGCCGAGATTCGAACCCCAGACCTCATTGTGGCAACACCTCATGCATGCACCTATTAGATGAATACACCAAACTTTGGTTTTCGGAAGATTAAATGCAGTAGTATACAAAAATTCTGACAAACAAGATAATTTTAATATAAGGATATCTAAATGAGCACGTAGAGTAAGAAATGAGAATATGATAAAGTGTAGGGCTATAGTTTTGGAACAAGAAACGAAGAAGGAAAAACTATATTGAATTTCGCGATAACATTTGAACTTATAATAGCTACTATAATTTTTTAAGAAGAGAGAAAAACACCTAATTACTTCTAAAAGTGGGAATAATAAGTTGCAAATCGTCTTTCTTATAGTTAGGAGGGATAATTATTTTTTTAAAAAATTACATGGTCAATTTTGGAGAAAACTTAACCATCCAACATACATTAGTCATGTTAGATATGCATCTTAAGCATAGTATGTATAGAAGGAAAATGTGCATGACTTCTAAGATGGGATAAAGTTAAAGGATGGAAAGTAAAGTATCTTTAAGGTGAGGGTATGAGCACAAGAATTACGAGAAATACATGGTGACTCGAATACGACATAAAATGACTTTAATTTGAAAATGGCGGACAAAAGTGTACTCGATGAGTTAAGAGGATGAACACCAAATAAAGAATCTTGGTGGTGGAATAAGAAAATACAGGAGAGTCTGAAGGGAAAGAAGTCTATAAGTTACTATTGTACATGTAACAATGAAGAAAACTATAAAAAGTATACTGTAGCAAGGTGACTAAGAAAGTAATGAGTGAAGCAAAGAATGAAATTTTCTAATGCTTATATTGACACCTTGAAATAAAAGAAGGGGAAAAGAGCATTTATATAATAACTAAAGGAAGAGAGAGAGGAAAATAAGGAATTTATCTAAATAAGGTATATTAAAAGATGAATCCAATAAGATACTAGTGAAGGATAAGGAAATAAAGGAGTGATGGAAGAGGTATTTTCATCAACTTTTTAATGAAGATTTCGATGACCAACTTAACTTAGAAAATTTAAAAGGTTAGAAGAGTAGAGGAGTATAGAAATTTAAAATTTTATTGGAGAATTCAAATTTTAGAAGTAGTTAGGTGTTTAAGAGACGCCTATTAAGAATATTAGAGATAAAGTCAGCTTGCACATATTGAGAAAAAATTCTAAAAGACACATTTAAGATAGTATAGACTTGTACTTGGGCGACCAATAAATACCCTAGTTTGGTGATGTGACGCTATGATAAATACTCACAATAATTAAGGAAGGAGACCAAAGAAGTCTTGGTTAGCAACAATTAAATGGTATAATATTTATTTAAATATATATGAAGATATAATAGGGGATCGAGCCTAATGACATAGGAGGACCTATATAGTTGGGTAAAGATTGATTGTTGTTGTAAAGTCTTAAAAAGCATATTGGTCTCATGTGATGAGAACATACCAATTGTGATGAAAAACATACCGATTGCATGAGCAAGCTAAACATTAATGATGTATAAATGTTGGCTATAATTGTATAAGTCCTAAGAGAAATTATATGAAGAATTCCAAAAAGAGAGGTATTAGCGTAATATATATTGAACAAATTAAGGATATGTACAAGGATATAACGACTAGAGTAAAAATTTCAGGTGGAATAATTGAAGCATTTTCAATAAAGATAGGGTCACATCAATCAGCTTAAGTTCCTATTTTTTACACTAAATATGGATGAATTCACTGATACAATACCGTGGTACATGTTGTTTGCAGATGATATTATTTTAGTAGATGAAACACGTGAAGGAGTAAATGCTAAACTAGAATTTTGGCGGGAAACACTAGAAGGGAAAGGTTTTAGGCTTAGTAGAATAAAGACATAATATATGGATTTTAAGTTTAACAATATTAGACATAATTAGACAATTATTAAAATAGAAGATGACGAGTTGTCCAGAGCCGAGAACTTTAGATATTTAGGATTTTTTTGCAAAATGATGGAGGGATTGAGAGGGATGTCTTATATAAAATACAAGCAGAATAGTTGAGATGGAAGAGAACGTCGGGTGTTTTATGTGACTATAAAATACCTCTAAAACTTAAAGGAAAATTCTACAAAATCGTAGTTAGATTTGCTATGCTATATAGAGCTGAATGTTGGACTATGACTCGAGCACATGAGCAAAATATGAGAGTTGCAAAGATAAGAATGTTAAGGTGGATGAGTGGACATACGAGAATGGACAGAATAAGAAATAAGAGCATTAGAGAGAAAGTCGGAGTTATTGAGGGAAAGCTCCGAGAGACATGTTTAAGATAGTATGAGTATGTACTTAGACGATTAATAAATGCTTCAGTTAGGCGATGTAAAACTTTGACAAACACGCATATCAAACGAGGAAGAGGTAGAAAAAAGACTTGGTTAACAATAATAAAACAAAATAAAATTTAAGTATAGATGATGATATAGTAGGAGATATAGCTCAATGCCGTAAAAGAATCCATATAGCCGACCCCACTTAGTGGGATAAGGTTTAGTTGTTGTTGTTAATTTTGTCCATTATACTGCTATAATTTAAAATTCATGCTATATTTGTTAATATTTCAAGAGTTCTATTAAGCAACTTGGGATAAAAAATGGCTTGGAATTGCAGGAAATGACACGTCACATTTTCTAAACCCATACTGTTTTAATTTTGTTACCTAGTGTTGTCAATCATAGAAAGATGATGGGAAAGAATCATTGTTGTAAGTCTGGCTGAATTTGCTTTAGCTTGCATGATTGTAATACTGGAATACTATTTTCTTACAAATGATGTTAATATTTTGTTTCTATACTGTAACCATATTATACTTGCTGCCATAGATAACTTCAAGTTTCCTCATTTGGTATTTTAATGACCTTACATGGTTTGGTTGCCTTCTCATTTAAACAGTTCATGCGCCCACGCTCACGGGACAAGAAACTTCAGGAGGAATGGGCAACTCCATTAAAATCTGTTGATGATATCAGTGAGGTACCTTGATAATCATGCTTTATGTGCTTTTGGATTAGTTGTCACTTGACTGCAACTGTACATATGATCATGGATAGGGGCTACATAGCCAATCATTCTGATTTTCTAAAATGCAGCAATTTGTGAAACTTTGCTTGGGGAAACGTAGAAGTAGTCCTTGGTCAGAATTAGATGGTCTTCAACCGGAGACAAAGATAATCGATGAGAAGCTTTCACAGGTTAACTCAAAAGGTTTTCTTACTATCAACAGCCAACCTGCCATTAACGGAGAGAAATCTGACTCTCCTGCTGTTGGTAAGCTTGTCATATGTTGTTGGGCATTTGAAAATTATACTTATTCATGCTTTTAATGTGCCGTATAAAAGTTTTGATGGGCATAAATGTATGTATCTTAGTTTGGTGACCTGAGTCCGGGTCATAAAGTAGTGTCTTTTTCTTTTTGTTTTTCCTCAGAATGCATTTTTTTAGAGCAATTAGAGGATATATGTACAATATGAACAGAGAACCACGGTTGCTGGCTGGTTTTAGGGGTAAGTGTTAAAAATAGTGAGATTGTTGGGTAGGATTGAAACATACGACATCCATGTTAGTTGATTTATTAATCTGTATATGCCATTTAATGATTAGTTTCTCTGATACATAACACAATGCATGATATGCTAAATGTATGGTATGGTTTCCTTTGTAGGATGGGGTGGACCCGGGGGCTATGTTTATCAAAAGGCATATCTGGAATTCTTCTGTTCAAAGGATAAACTGCATTCAATTGTTGAGAACTGCAAAGTCTTGCCGTCACTCACCTACATCGCTGTGAACAAAGACGGCAATCATACCTCAAATGTTGCTCCAAATGCAGTCAATGCGGTAACATGGGGGGTTTTCCCTGGAAAAGAGATCATCCAACCTACAGTAGTCGACCCTATGAGCTTCATGATTTGGAAGGATGAAGCTTTTGAGATCTGGTCACGTGGTTGGGCTCGCTTGTTCCCTGAGGGCGATCCATCAAGGGAATTATTATTACAGGTACTCTTGTTATCATCTTGAATATATCTCTTGGTTCTTTTTACATCGGTTGTTGTATACTAATGCAATAAGAGCTGCTTCTTGTAAATGCTTCGTTCAAACATATAAATGAAGTTTTTTTCCCTCTCCCAGGCTTCATTTCTTCCATTATATTTTCATCAGGAACTAATCGTCCTAAATTATTGTGGCTTATTTTTTGCATTTTATAGGTGCAGAAGAGCTACTACTTGGTTAGCCTTGTGGACAACGACTTCATTCATGGTGATATCTTTGCGGCTTTCAAGGATATATGAAGTCAAATTCTTGGATTAAAAGTATTTCCGTATTGCAAAACAGGGTTTTTCTGTAATTCGGCACGTTGGTTAGGACTTAACACGCCCTGAGAACTTCCGATTGCATTAGAATTATCCAATCTATGCATTTGATGTCTTCTAATTTTCGGGAATAACTGAGTAATGGAATTTGTTCCACATGTGCTTTATAATTATGTTATTGGATTTTTATTTTATAAATATGTTTCCTGTTGTCCTGTACTATTTCACAAAAGATATTGCTAGTGAAGTCAGCTGCTCATGATTTCCCCAGGGGTAAAAATGGGGCACATGAAATTGTCGTTCAAGGAGAACTATGGGATGCTTTATTTTTTTTATTCTATTTTTTTTTTCCGAATAATTTAAGAGGGCGTTTGGTTTAGGGGAATAGGAGTGGGGAAAGAGAATGAGATTCTGGGAATCATTGATTGTCATTGTTAATGTTTAGATTATAGAAATAGGAATGCAAATAAGGGAATGAATCATTGAAATTGGGTAATAATTCATTCCCATGTACCTCTCCTTCAATGAGCCATTATCCTATTTTCATCAATCAAAATATTCCTTTATTTCAAAAATATCTTTGACTTGAATTTAAAATTTTCTCCCTTAATATCAAATATCAAAATATATTTATTTATTTTTTCTTTCATATCACTTCTCTCTCCTTGTTCTCTCTCATCATATTTTCTCTCTCATCATTTTATCACACTTTCTCTCTTCTATCACACTCTCTTTCTTTTTTTTTCTCATTACACTTTCTCTCTCAGCATACTTTCTCTCTCCTCAATCTCTTCCATCGCACTTTCTTCCTTTTTTTTCTCATCATATTTTTTTTCTCCTCAATCTCTCCCATCACACTCCCTTTTCTCTTTTTTTCTCATTACACTTTCACTTTCATCATACTTTCTCTCTCCTCAATCTCTCTTGTCACACTCCCTCCTTTTTTTCCTCAACACACTTTCTCCCTCATCATACTTTCTCTCTCCTCAATTTCTCCCATCACACTCAATGTTCGTTTTTTTTCATCACACTTTCTCTCTCATCATACTTTATCTTTCATCATATTTTTTTTCTCCTCAATCTCTCTCATCACACACTCTTTCCTTACTTTTTCTCATTATATTTTCTCTCTCTTCATTTTCTCTCATTGTGCTTTTTCTCACATCATATTTTCTTTCTCATTATGTTCTCTCCTATCACTCTCTTTTCTCATTTTTTTCTCATCATACTTTCTCTCTCTTCATTCTTTCACATCACACTTTCTCTCTCTTCATTCTTTCTCATCACACTTTACCTCTCATCATACTTTCTCTTTCATCATTCTCTTTCATCATATTTTTCTCTCACATTCATCTTTCTCTCCCATCTAATTTTTTCTCTTATTTTTCTTTAAGGGTAAAAAAGGAAATTTTGATTTATTCCGATAGAAAATATGCAACTAACCAAACATTACTTTAAGAGTGATATTCATGTTCATACTCATTCCTATTCTACAATACAATGACTCTTATTCCGATTTCTATTCCTAGGAAAGAACCAAACGCCCCCTAAATTAAAGGGGACGCGACAAACTTCCTTTTTTTTATTTTCAATAATCGATTAAAGTCCTTAGTTATTTTAGTATCCACTAAGAAATCTTATCGTAACAAATTTCGTATAGAAATGTTAATTGAACTGCTTAAGAAACTACACGATAGTGGCTTTATATATTAGATGTCAGAATGAGCTACATTCATGCTCCTCTGTGTACTTCAAATGGAAGTGTGTGGATGGAGGAAAGGGAATGAACTATGAAAATATTCTCAGGAAAAGGGATGAGGCCACAATGGCTGCTAACTTGTAGCCTCGTTGCAAGTTTGCACCCTTGCCGTGAACTTACGACTGTCAAATTTTTCAAGTTCACGATGAGGTCATGACAGTCGCTAGCCTCGTGAGTTTGCACTCTCACCGTGAATTTATGGCAACCAGTTTTTATGTGTTCGGGATTGGGATTCGCAGACAAAGTATGTTTTTCTAGTAGGTAATTTATTTTTGATCGAGGATGGAAAATTCATTTTGTCTAATTTTGGACGCATGAAAAAAAAATAGTCAACGGGATGGATTTTGAGTCCGTCTATTAGCAAAGAGAAGAAAATGTTTAGGCAAAATGTCTCAATTCTTGTGCAATTCAATGCTTTCAGAGTACATAGAACCTTAAAGATTGAGAGAGGAGGAAAGAATCGAGTCTCTTTAGAGGGAGGAAGGAATTGAGTCTGCTTTGTGCTTCTGGTGAAAGACGATGGCGGGGATTGCTTGGATTATTGATAGATAAATAAGATACATCTGAAGGTCTTCCGATTCCGATCAAGTGACGGAAAGGGGAAAGAAATTGATTCTAAATAACATATCCGCACAAATATTAAGGGGAAAAGGAATTGAATCTATGGTAAATTGTCCTAAAATCCCCATGCAAAGTTTCAACTTTACTGTCAATCCCATAATATTTGTTTCAACTTTCTAATCCATACAAATTTATCTAATTCACTACCTATGCATATATTTTGAGGGACTGTTAAAAAATATATGTACAAATAATTTAAAAGAAGGCATCATATTTATCCAAAATGCGATATAATTCCTTCTAAATTTAACACAATTTAAATTCAAATCTAGTATATTATCTATGCACATAATTTTTAGGTATATGATAAAATATAGGTACAAGAAGTGCATAATGAAATATAATTCTTTCTAAATTTAACATCATTTCTGTGCCCATATTTTTAGGTACATGGTAAAATATAGATACAAAAAAATCCATAATGAGGTATAATTCAGCTTATAGCATCATTTAAACTAAAATTTAGTATTTTTCTATCAAATTGAGTATCATCTATAATAGATCGATCAATATCATCTATATACATGAATATGTAGTATATATGTAGGTACATAATCTATTTTATTAGGTACAAAATATTTGAAATCAAGTATATATGCAGTTTAATTAGGTATAATTGTACAAGATTATGTACAAATAGTGAATTAGGTGAATTAGTGTGGATTAGAGAGTTGAAATAAATATTCTTTAACATAGGGACTGACGACAAAATTGAAACTTTGTATGGGGAGTTTAGGGCAATTAATTGTTGAATCTATATGATAATATTATTAAAAAGAGTTTAAGTATTTTTTTTTAAAACTTTGTCAACTTCTTGCTTCATATGTTTGAATTAATTTTTTTAAAACTTAAAATTTTTAAATATTTATTTATTTTATTATAAATTATTTTTTTAAAAAAAAATTAACACACATATATATATTTTTAAATATTTTATTAATTAGATAAATTCATGATTAATTTTAAAATCCCTCTACTTAAACAATTCATAATTTGATAGATTTATGTCATATTAGGGTTTGGACTAAGTCATATATTATACATCTATAAAAGCATTTGAGAGTTTTTCTTTTGAGTTGTAATGACTTATTGTGAGTATGAAAGAATAATTTTACCAATCTACTATTTGCCATTAATTAAAGTTCTTTCTTTAATCTCTTTCTTTTAATCTATAAATGGTATCAGAGTCAATAGTCAAGCATCAACTACTAAAGACTTCAAGAGCAGCGATCAAGGATTGTCTCTATGATGAGATGTCGTTAGTGCGTAGTCTGGGACGATAAAGTTTATTGATATAGGATGAGACTTGGTTAATTGGAGTTGATAACCAAGTCACTATGGCAGATATGACAATTATATAAGTAGTCTTAAAAAACTTAATAATAATTATTATATCACTTGGAGTATTCGTATATAATTTTATTTGTTTCAAGATTGATCTTGTAGGAGATTGTTGGGGCAGTGAGATATCACCACCAATAAATTAAAATGATCTTAAAAAGTGGAAGATGAGGACGGATAGTGATGTATGATTTTTTAGAGGATATCTATATAGATGATTTGCTATAACACATCTAGGATGTGAAGACACCCAAAGAGGCATGGGACACTCTTGTTAGAATTCTCGATCGAACAAATGATGTTATGCTACAACAACTTGAGAACTGACTATTATGATATGACAGTGAGGGAATATTTTACAAAGTTAAAGCTTTATGCCAAGAAATTTCAAAATTAGATCCTCAAAATCAAATTATGGAGATAAGGATGAGAAGGATTATTGTTCATGGGCTATATCTCGAATTTAATACACTTTTGCAATAAAAGATGAAGTTGTCACTTTAGTAGATCCTCTAGGATGTCCCCATATATTCTGAAAGGAGATAAATCATGGGGGTAAAATCTTAGCATAATGAGCCTTTGTATGGGGGAAGTTAGACACCCAGCAATGTATTTTTCCACTCGTTGGAAATTGACAGCAAGACCTATTGCAACAAACACCTAATTAAGTAGGTACAAACTATTGGCGCAGCGGGACCGGCAAGAGGGAAGGGGTGAATTGTCTGCAAAAGGAAAATACCCTCATCGTTCTTTCAACTCTAAAATAGCAACAATAATAAAATAAAATAACAGAAAAGAAGAGATAATAAATTTAATTTGGTTACAACCTAAGTGGTTGTTAATCCAAAGCAATTGAAACGCTCCACTAGAAATGTCTCCTTCATTGTAGGTGAAGAAGCCATTACACATTAAGAAAGCTCTAATAGTTGCTAGGAATTGAATACTGAGTTGAAGGAATAATTTCCTAGCTCCAGGGGCCTTTATATAGCTCCTGAAAATCCTATCTCGAGTATTGAGGGTGCCTCCAAAGGGGTTGAGGGCGTCTCCAGCTGAGGCATCGGATAAAAATTTATCCAACTACAAAACAGTCAAGTAGACTGGGTCGAGGGCACCCTCAATGGCCTTGAGAGCACCCTGGACAATGTGGAGGGCACCCTCAATGCCTTGAGGGTGCCCTGGACAATGTGGAGGGCACCCTCAAGGTAATGAGGGCGCCCTCAAGCCTGTAGATAGCAGAGGCGCCTCCAACACTTCGTTGAGGGGGCCTTCAGCTTGCTTTTCCAGCTCCTTTTGACTCCGAAGCTCCAATCGCTTGGGTGATTACGGCCAACCGAAATAGGGCTCACCTGAACCCAATTTCCGGCATTCTCCTCGAGCAAGCTTCCGCCCCAGCTTCTCATCCCTCGAACCTTGTTCACATTCTTCTCGTCCACCGGTGTACTCTTCCGCAACTCTCTCATCCTTCGGACGCATCGAGCCCATCGGCTCCCTTCCCGTGCCATCCTTCTTGCTAGATGCATCTTCCGCTTGACTTCCTGCACTCCTAAGCTCCTGCACACTTAGACACAGGGATCAAAACCAAACAGGACCTAACCTAACTTGGTTGATCATATCAAAACAACTACGGGTCCAACAATTTCTCCTTTTTGATGTGCATCAACCCAAGTTCAAGTTAGGGTAAAAAAAAAACAGACAAGTAGTAATTTAAATAAATTACTAAACTAATATTTTAAGCATAAAGATTGCAATAATAGAATTTACAACACTAAGTAAACAAAAGATTTTTAAAAAAATATTAACTCCCCCTAAACTTGTACCTATCTCTCCCCCTTTGATCACATAAAAAAAAAAATAGGTACAAATGGTTCAACTTTTGTTTTTAGACAAAATTATTTTTTGAGAATATTTTAAACAAGAAAGCTTTCTAAGCAAAAGAAAATTTCCAAAAAAAATGTAAAAAAAACTTTTTAAAGTATTATTTAATTTCAATGCTTTACCAATAAGTTAATTAAATATTTTATTTCAATATTTTAGCTTCTAGACAGTGACGAGGCACTAGGCCTTCTTGGTTATTGGAGCAACAACCACTTTCTTAAACAAATCCTCATAAAGAAATTAATTGTTTAATTTTTCTTGCTGAAAGTGCTAACTTACAAAAAATTTAATCTAGAAAAGATTTTAAAACCTAGTATAGGTTCCTTCCTACTGGATTAATCAAAAACTTAGGGGGTATATAATTTCTAGGAATTTTTCTAAGTTATCCTTGGTGATATTTAATATACCAATTTAATTTCCCATAAGTTCTAAGTTTTGATTTTTGAAATTTATTTAAGCATGCATGATCATTTTTCAATTTTTCTATTTTAATTTTTAATTTTTCATTATCTAATTTTAGATTATCGTACATTTCTAGAGGACATGCTTTTGCTAAGTTTAATTTTAACTCATCATTTTCCTTTTCTAACTTAACTAAATCTTTAGTAAGCACTTTAATGAACTGAAAGGACTGCTTGGGAGTTAGAGCACGTACCTTACTTACCTCAATTTCTGATGCTCCCCCTTCATCGCAGCTTTCTTCTTCTGATGATTCTCCCCCTTCATCTATGCTCATTTCTAAGCTGGTCTCATCCTCTTCTACTTGATGGTTGACCATCAGTGCTAATCCTGAGAAGGCTTCGACTTCAGATTTGGAGGATGATGATTCATCCCATGTAGCCTTCAAACTCTTGTGTTTAGTGGGCATCGGTCTCTAGGACTTCTCCTTGTCCATTTTCTTCAATTTTAGGTAGTCATCCTTGATGTGCCCTTCCTCATTGTAGTTGTAACATCGGACCGTCCTTTTGTTGCGTTGATGCTTTCTCGATTGCGATCTAAATTTATTAGTCTTAATAAACTTATTTAACTTCCTTACCAATAACGCCACTTCATTTTCATTGATCGATGCTTCGGAGTCGGGATCTCCATCTCGGCTTGTAGGGCAATATTGAGATTTGACTTCTCTATTTGTTTAGGTTCTGCAATTCGAGACTCGCGAAGTTCAAAAGTTGAAAATAAATTTTCTAGCATACTTACCTCAAAGTCCTTAGAGATGTAGTATGAATCTACTAAGGACGCCCATTCTGGAGTTCTTGGGAAGGCGTTGACCGCATACCGGATGGAGTCTCAATTTATTACCGATTCTCCGAGGTTGTTCAGTTGAGTTATTAGCTCCTAATTCTTGCTTGGAGTTGTGCTATCTTTTCGTCGTTGTTTATCCGGAGATTTGTGAGCTGAGTCCGGAGGATGTCGCGCATTGCTAAATTCGCTTCTAAGGTGCCTTCGTGGAGCTCCAGGAATTTTTCCTAGAGGTCTTTGGCGGAGTCGTAGCTTCCGATCTGACTTACCTCCTGGGGTGGCAGAACGCTGAGCAGATGGAACTCTGCCTTTCCGTTGGCCACGAAATCAGCTTGTTCCTTTTTCATCCAGTTGTATTCTTCCTTGTCTTTAGGGACTGCAAAACCATATTTCATAACTAAAAGAATATCAAATTCTATTTTAAAGAATACCTTCATTTGACGTTTCCATGTAGCGAAGTCTCTATCAAATTTTAGGGGATGAATACTTGCACCGGCCATCGTCTTGATCTTGATATTTCAGTCGGCGATCAGTCCTTCTGAGGCGGTCTGACTCTGATACCGCTTGTTGGCGTAGCGGGACTGGAAAGAGGGGAGGGGTGAATTGCCTGCAAAAAGAAAATACCCTCCTCGTTCTTTCAACTCTAAAACAACAACAATAATAAAATAAAATAACAGAAAAGACGAGACAAGAAATTTAACTTGGTTACAACCTAGGTGGTTGTTAATCTAAGGCAGTTGAAACACTCCACTAGAAATGTCTCCTTCACTGTAGGTGGAGAAGCCTTTACACACTAAGATGCTCTAATAGTTGCTAGGAATTGAATATTGAGTTGAATGAATAATTTCCTAGCTCCAGGGGTTTTTATATAGCTCCTGAAAATTCTATCTCAAGTATTGAGGGCGCCTCCAAAGGGGTTGAGGGCGCCTCCAGCCGAGGCATCAGATAAAACTTTATCTAACTACGAAATAGTCAAGTAGACTAGGTCGAGTGCGCCCTCAATGGTCTTGAGGGTGCCTTGGACAATGTGGAGGGCACCCTGGATAATGTGGAGGACGCCCTCAAGGCAATGAGGGCGCCCTCAAGCCTGTAGACAGCGGAGGCGCCTCCAACACTTCATTGAGGGTGCCTTCAACTTGCTTTTCTAGCTCCTTTTGACTTCGAAGCTCTGATTGCTTGGGTGATTGCGGCCAACCGAAATAGGGCTCACCCGAACATAATTTGCGGCCTTCTCCTCGAGCAGGCTTCCGCCCCGGCTTCTCATCCCTCGAAAGTCATGCACGTTCTTCTTATCCACCGGTGTACTCTTCTGCAGCTCTCTCGTCCTTCGGACGCACCGAGCCCGTCGACTCCCTTCCCGTGTCGTCATTTTCGCTAGCTGCGTCTTCCGCTCGACTTCCTGTGCTCCTAAGGTCTTGCACACTTAGACACAGGGATCAAAACCAAACAGGACCTAACCTAACTTGGTTGATCACATCAAAACAACTACGGGGTCCAACACAAACTGAGCCTACTTGAGGGGTCACTCAAATTTAATACACTTGTCACAATAATTTGTGGATGGTCTAAAGAATTGACATTGGATGAGATAGAAAATGTCTTGGCCAATCAAGTGGCATTGGACAAACAAATGTCCAGAGTAAGCTCTATAAAGGGTAAGATTTCTAACATTAATGCTCTATTTACTTCGAGGTGCAGATGGAGAAAGAAAAGGATTATTTGTGGAAAAAAAATCCTTTCACGTGAAGGAAGAGAAAAGAAAGAAAAGAGAGGGAAGAGAATCCTTGGGGAAAGGATGAGAAATCATGAAAGGAAAAAAATAGCGGCAACATAGGGGTTGCCTTGCATGAGGTGGTTGTGCAGGGCAACCCATGACACTAGTGGCTCGCTTGATTGAGAGCAAAAGAGAAAAGACTTTGCTTCCACCCAATTTGGGCGGATAAAAAAAATCTAAAAATTGATATGCAAACATATTTATAAATCCATTCGTTCATCATTTTACAATAAGTAAACAGTGGAAAAGATGAGTAATCCATCCTTTGTTGTGAAATAAACAATAGAAAACTTCTAGCACGGAAAACTTTCTTCAATTTTAAAATCTATCCTCTCAAGTAAACAGGGCATAAGATATCATGATATAGAGGAGAATCAAAGAAAGATGAACACCATAATAACAAGGGAGAGCACGCGTGCACACACACACAAAACTAATAATTACCAACTAGAGGAAAAGGCAAGTTTTGAAAAGAATAACCATTGCTATACTTGTAGAAAAAGAGGTCATTATGCTACAGGTTGTCGATATAACAAAGCAGAAGGAAATGTTGCAACATCCTCCTAGCCCCAAATTGATAGTAGAGATGAATGAGATTTTAAAACCTCTTGTGTTATTTTAGAGACAATTATAAGTAATTCTAATATGTCTATTCCCTCTCCCATAGCTAAGTCATAGGAAGAATATGCAATGGTAATTGATGATTCTATTTGTAGAGATCTAGTGCGCTAAACACACAGAAAATGCAGTTTCTAGATCCTCTCCAGAAGATTGTTGAGAGGAAAATCATATACTAAGTATTTGTTGAGAGTTATACCTTTGTTGCGTGCCCTTCGTAATTCCGGCAGCAATGTTTCTTTAGATGTAGATCTCAGCGCAATCAAGTGGCCGCACCTCTACGATATCCACATGAACAAGCCTTCGTTTGTCTCACAAACTTACGAAGTGGAGAAGGAAACCACCTAAGGTTGGGCTAACAACCCTTTCTAGGAGGTTCAGCCAAGATAAGGAGGAAGAAAAGAAGATAATATGAACCATTCAAGTTCTGGCCAAAAATCATCAACACACCTTTTGTACTCTCATGGAATACCAAAAGTCCTTGTGTCTTTTGATCTTCCTTCATGAATTCAATTCATGAAGAACCTCTTGTTCTCCTTCACGAATTAACTCTTAGTCATCTTTTATAAAGAGTCTTTTGGTCTTTCTTTTAGAATTCAAATCAACATTTGATGGTCATTTTCAAAGTTAACCTTTCATCTTCCATGGTGAATTCAAGTTCACCCAATAAGTCTAACTCATGAACCTCATCAATCCAAATTGACTCCATGAATCTAATTCATTGTACGATTGACTCTTAGAGCTAATACTAACACTATCAACTATAATGATGATTGGATAATACATTTCAGAAGCTTAACCACATGATAGGAGATAAAGAAAAATTATCGAGTAAGAGTACAAAAAGAAGTGAGTTTTTATCATGGAAAACAACTCAAAGTTACCCATAACTCATGTTGGCAAGGCATTGATGGTGCCCTGATTCAATTCAAAGCAAGTAGAGTTGGAGAATGTATTTCATGAACCTAGATCCTAGAAAAACCTATATCATTGTCACAACTAACATCCACAAGAAACTATGTTGTTCAGGTTGAAGGATGTTAAAATTTATCAAAGGTTAAAGTCAACTAAGCACACCACTCATAGAGGGATGAAAGTTAAAATCTATGTGATGTCAACTCAAACAACTAGTGACAAATCATATGGGAAGACTAAGTTTTCATGGAAAACATGAATATATCACAAATTGAAGAAGAACCACGACCAAGCTGACTAGAAGAGATCTATGAAGATGAAGAAGAGGAATATCATTCATACTTAAGATGGTCCAAATATAGAGAAAGCCAAATTCAAAGTATCCAAATGTTGCGCTTATTGAAAAAAAATAAAGTACAAGAACCTAATACATATGCAGAAGCATCGTCAAGTAAAGAATAGAGAAAATCTATGGAAGAAGAAATTGATGCTAAATAGAATAAATCTTGGGATTTGATAACAAAGCCTAAAGATGTAAAGCTAAAAGCATTTTATTAGATTTATAAAGTAAACACTCATCTTGATAGTTCAATAGAGTGATACAAGGCACAATTGCTGGCTCGAGGATTCTCACAAAAATATGAAGTATAGTATGAGGAGAAATTTAGTTTAGTGACAAAGATTACAACAATACATGCCCTATTAGCCTTAGCTACTTTTAAGGATTGGAAGCTCTGGTAGATTAGTATTAGTCCTAAGAGCCAATTATAAGATAATTATGCTTATTGGTGTTGGTACAGAGAGCACCAGACGATCGAATATGAGTTTTGATAATCGCAAAGGGTTCAAAAGTTAAGATATCTTATGATCTAATAAGTGTGACTGAGCTTGCAGGAAAGTCCTAAGTTTTCTTAGGCAAAAGTTTGATGTGCGTAAATTATATACACTTTTATATATGTTTGGACGCACATCTACTTGTATTTCATTAGCATAATCTATGTTTATTACACCATATTTCATTATAATGTCATACTTCCATTATATTCTATTTAGAGATCTGCTTTTTGTATATTTGATTGACAGGACGCATATTGGAGCGAAAATGGAGCAAAAACGCACACGAGAACAACTTTGGAAGAAATCAAGCCAAGGCTGTGTGACCCACATGACCGTGCTCCACCACCAGAGGCAAATCAAGCCACAGCCATGTGAGTCACACAACCGTGTCAATATCTTGTGGCTAGGCAGCACACGGCCGTGTCAAATGACACGGCCGTGCCAACTTTCCAGAGGCGAAGAAGGCCACGACCGTGTGAATCCATACGACCATGTGACTTTGGCAGAGAAGAAGAAGGCCACGACCGTGTGACCCACACGGCTGTGTGACTCAACCTGAGAGGAAGTCCGATGAGGCCGTGTGGATCTCACACGGCCATGCCACGGAGTCGTGCCATGCCAAAACAGAGCTGTGCTGAATTCTTGGCAGATTGCAGACTAATCGTAAAATGATCATAACTTTGCGCTCAGTTGGAGTTTTGGGCTATTATTTATACTGAAACGTAGCTAACTTCAAGGTCTATAACTTTTCTTCAGATCCAACAGAGAGATAGCATTTTCTACCCATGCTAAATGTCACGGCCGTGCCTCCCAACCGCGGGTTCATCTGGACCTCCGTCCAGACTGCAGACCAAACTTTGAACCGCCATAACTTTTGGCTCGGTTGGAGACAGTGCTCGATCCAAATATCAGATTGTAGATAATATCAAGAGCTACAACTTTGATTCAGGGTAAATCACAAGAAAACATGGTTTAATGGGAGAAAAGCCAGATTTACCGAACCCCTATAATCTTGATTTTTCTGCGCAGTTTCGAGGAGGTATAAAAGGGTCAAGAACCTCATTCTTTAACTCATCTTGGGTTTGGGATTTCATCCCTCTCCTTGGGGAAGGGTTCTCCCCTTAAGGGAAAAATCCTAGAGTTTCATTAACCTCCATCCCTTGATGATCCGTCCATCTCCGGAGCAAGGAGGCATCCCCAAGACATCAGAAACATCGACAAGCATATCTTCTTCCCCTTCTTCTCACATCTAGGGTTGTAAGTATGCTTTACTTTATATTTTGAGGTTGTTCTTCCTTTACAATCGAGTAGATCTCCTTTCTAGGATTAGGGAGTATATGTGATGTGATGGAAATGTAAAACTATGTAGATTTGTTATGTTTCTATTCAATGACTTGTAATGCCTTGTTCATGTTTAATGAAATGTGTGTATGAAACTTATATATATCTTTTGCATGTTTTATCAAATGATTGTGTAGAATTGTTAATCCCTTAGAGGGATACCCTAGATCGTATGATCGAGGGGTGCTAGTGATAGGCTGCTCCGCTAACGGACGTATAGGGTATCACCTTGAAAGGAGAAGCAAATCTCCACAAGGAAGTAGGGGATCAGGCATAATCACTATTTCTATTTCTATGTTATTGTATGTTAGTGTGTTTCTGTGTTGTATGATCGAGGGGCGTTAGTGACAGGCTACCCCGCTAATGGACTTCATAGGAATCACTTCCATTTAGTAGCTTAGGACATGGAGTAGGAGATCATGCTGGCTTATCCACTACAGGGGAGAGTCGGTAATGCATCTAACTTACTACAAGGGCATGAACATAGAGGATAGGAACTAAACAATCTATGTAACATCGCCTAGCATCACAAGGAAATCAAAATCCTAGAATCGCACCTCAAACTATCTCTCACATCCTCTTAGCTCAACCCCTCTCAAGATCCACCATCTCTTCTCTCTTCTCTTTCTCTTACTTTCTTTTCCAACCAATCTTACGTTTCTCTAGATAATTCACTGTGCGAAGTTAACTAGTGCTTAATCAACAGTCCCTGTGGATTCAATGTCTTTTTATTACTGACGACAAAACCGTACACTTGCGGTTGCATAGCAAGTTTTTGACGCCGTTGCCAGGGACTATTTTCGATTAACATTAGTTGATTAGCATATGAGTTATTCTACATATTTTTCTTTTTTCCTTTTGCCTTTTCTTTCTTGTTTTCATTATACACTTTCTTTCTTGCAATTTAAATTCTGCATTTTCTTTCTTGTTTTTCATATAGCATTTTATTTCTGATATTTAATTCTTCATTTTTATTTTTTCTCATAATTTTTTCTTAGATATACATGAGCACTAACATACCAAGCAGACCTTTGAGAGAATTTTCTACATCTATTTCCGTAATATTTTTATCTCTGATTGTGCAACCTCAAATCGAAGAAGAAAGTTTCCAACTAGACCCAGAGTTAATTGCTATGATACAAGGTTATAAATTTGAAGGAGAAGTATCAAAAAGTCCTTATCTGCACCTTGAGACATTTCTAGAGTTTTGTGATATGGTGAACTGTGAAGGAGTGTCAGCAGATGCAGTTCGATTGATGACATTTCCTTTCAGTATTAAGGATAAAGCAAGGACTTGGTTATATTCTCTCCGTCCTCAAAGTATTACAAGTTGGGAACAATTGGAGCAGAAATTTTTGAATTATTTTTCCCTCCAAGCAGAATAGTGTATATGAGGAATTGCATTACAAATTTTGCTCAAGCAAATGAAGAGTCATTATTTGAATCATGTGATAGATTCAAGAGTCTACAAAGACTGCACCCTCATTATGGTTTGGAAAAATGGCTGACCTTGCACATATTTTATAGGGAAATTTCTTTCTCAGACAAATATTTATTGAATTCATCAGCTGGAGGTTCTTTTATGAATAAGAGTGTGGATAAAGCATATACATTAATTGATCAAGTGGCATTGAACCTCCATGAATGGTCGAATAAAAGTTGGATGGAATCTCTTTCAAAAATTCAAGAAGTGCAAGCCATAAATGCAAGAGAGCCTGTTAAACAAATTACAATTCAACCGTCCAAGAATTTTGAAATTCACAGGTCACAGAATGAGGGGTCCAAAAAGTTGGAGGCAAAGATTGATAGTATTGTTTCAAAATGGTTTAAACGAGATCCCCCTCCTACATAGACAAGATCTAGTAAAAATGGTAATGATACTAAGTTGAGAAGTGGCAAGAATCATGAAGAACTTCTGAAAAAGGACTTGTACAGAATTGAGGAGAAGAATAATAGAAGACCATAAAAACTTAATTCTCCACAAGTACCTTTCCCTCAACGATTGATCACACCAACACTAGATAAGCAAGTTGGACATCCTCCGTAAGCTCAAAGGGAAAATGGGAAAAAGGAAGTTCAATGTTTCTCAAGATCTTCACTAAGGGTTTCTTTTCCACAAAAGCTATTGAAGGTCAATGAAAACAAAGAGTTTAAAAAATTTTGTGATTCTAATATGGTTGAATGCAGATTTCTGGATGTATATAAAGATGAAGACTCTTCAGATGAGGATTGTGATGATAATGCAGTGGATAACAAGTTTTCAGATCCACCTTCTGGGTTTACAAGGTGTTATAATGAATTTGAATTTTCAGATGATAAATGTGATGTGGTAGATCAACTTAAAACTGCAAGTGAAGTTATTGATACTCTTGTAATTGATTCTCCTATTGAGGATATTGATATTGGTTTATTTTTTGATGTTTGTGTTGATGATAATGATATGGAAGGAAGTGTAGGGAGCTGTATTGTGGAAGCAACATCTCAAAGATCACCTCCTTTGTCCACACAACCCTTAGAGGTTATAGGAGTTGCAAGGATTGAACATATTATGGATCAATGTGTAAGGACATATGCAGAATTAACAGAGTCTCAAGAATCACCACCTTGGTAGCACCAACACCTGAGCTAGAGCCAGAACCATCATTTGATTCAGAGGAAGTCACATCCACATGTTTAGGAATTTCAGGTATCTCTTAGTAAAGCAAAGTTAGTATTTCTTGTAATCTTTTGGACAACATTATAGAGGTACCCATCGTTGACTTTGTTTGATGTAATTCAATTTTTATTACTCATTCAGCTTATTTTGATATGGTAATGGTTCTATCTTATTTAACATGCTTATGGGAGATTTGTATTTCTTTTTTGTGTGCAGATTTCACTTGGGCCAAATACTGGAAGCTCAATCTGAACCGTCTTCGACCACCTAAAAGAACTTCAAAGAAGACGAGGATGGAGAGAGCGATACTTCACCTTTTAACTTTTATATTGAAAGCTTCCTCCATAATAAAGAGCCCTTGGTAGGAGGGTGTTGAAATATCTTACCCCTTCAAGAGCGAGATTTAGATGAATATAATGAGGTGATCGAGCTAATAACCTTAAACAAGCACTTCTTGGGAGGCTACCCAAGTTCATTTCCTTGTTTTCATTTATGTCTTTAGTTCTTTCTAGTTTCATTTCTTTCTTTATATAATAAACGTATATCCTCTAAATTTTTGTTGTCTATCTTCTTTTATAGGACTCAAAGATTAGGATGACGGCAACTACATGATAGAGAAGTTCATGACATGAATATTTGGCATGCATCATTTGATAACTTCTCTTACTTTAAATCTCCTCCACATTGTTTTTAGTTTTCATTAGGACAATGAAAAGTTTAAGTTTGGGGGGATGCATTAGATGCATTAGGTTTGGTTTAGCTTTTGTTATATTCTTCTTTTTGCATCATAATTTTTTTTGCTAGTTGCATCATTCAGCATATTATGTCTGCTTGTTCCTTAATGCAAAATACTAGCATGCTTGTTCTAGATTTATGTGGTTTATGGGTTACTTATGGTGCTAGTATGTTTAGTAATTTATCTTTTTATATCTATGATAGCGTGAAGCGAACAATGTTTTTACTGCAAGAGTTTAAGTATTGGTCTTGTTTTAGAATCTCTTACACCTTACCTAGTTTTGATGGTAGATAACTCTAAAAATAGTCATGATTCATAGAACTTGATTAGTACTAGTGTTTTGATGGTAACTTCTCAAATTGTATTTTGATTACTGGATGAGGTTCGAGTCATGTCAACTTATTTGGAAAAATCAAAATATCTCAATATTTGCACTTAAATGCATTTGTGTTCAAGTATTGCATCTTGCAATCACTTGGAAAAAAAATGATGATGAAAAAAATGAATAAGGGATATAAAAAATGTTGGATCGAGACGTGCTAGAGGGGGGGGGGGGTGAATAGCACTCGTGGCTAAATCGTTCGATTTGTAAAACACTCGAGTAATTAAGACGCAGTGGAATAAAAAGGCAAACACACAAACACAGAGGAATTTACTTCGTTCGGAGCCTAAGGCGACTCCTACTCGAAGGCCCGCGATCCTTGATCGCTTCCGGTGGGCAACAACTATAAGCTCGATTATTACAGACTAAGTATTACAAGAGATGCGATAAAAGAAATCTATACCGACGACGAAAAAGAGGAATCTTGGAGCTCTGGGTCGTCGTAGACGTGTAGCAGCACTTCCGGGAGTCTTTCGGAGCAGCACGTTGAGTAAAGAAGGCTTGGAACTTGTTTTTCTGAGCTGCTGGTCGAACCCCCTTTATAAACAGTGTTCAAGGCGCCTTAAACCCTTTCAAGGCGCCTTAAGCCTGAATCTTATCCCGTTCTGCTCGCTGGGATAATTCTTTGACTGCCGCGACCTGAAGGCGCCTTAAACCCTTTCAAGGCGCCTCCAAGCTGTCTAAGGCGCCTTAAACCCCTCCAAGGCGCCTTAAGCCTCCTCCTCGCGCCAGCTCAGGATTTTGAACCCGAGGCGCCTCCAAGCCTCATGGAGGCGCCTCGGACACTGTTCATCCGAGTTCTTCTTTGTGTTTTTGGTACCTGCAAGTATGTTAATCCAAAAATACCTGCAACACAAAGTTAACACAAAATAATAGTGTGAATATGAAATTATGACAGTCTCCGGACTGTCCGGGTCTGACTTCGAATTTCCGACCGGAAACCCTAGGTCGACCCGACGCCTCTGTTCCTCTACGGGAACACGCCTCACCTACTCCACTCAGATTTACCTGTTGCCAGTCGATCCTCCGGATCGACTGGACTTTTGCTCAGCACTCGATACTTCCGGACTTTCTGCTGGACATCCGCTTCCCGGCTAGTCCAGTCTTTCACCTGGTTCGCGACACCAGGACTTTCCACCTAGGGTTACCACCCCCTAGGACTTTTGCCTGAAGCCATCGACCTGCCAAGACTTTCCGCATAGGGTTACCACCCCCTATGACCTAGGGTTACCACCCCCTAGGGTTTTTCCCTTTGCCTAACCGCAGCTAGGACTTTTCTCCACCTAGGGTTACCACCCCCTAGGACCTAGGGTTACCACCCTCTAGGGTTTTTCACCTGCCTAACCGCAGTTAGGACTTTTCCTGAAATACTCATTCAGCATGTTAGATCACAACACACCTTAACTTTGAATCCTTTGCCATTATCAAAACTTGGGTTCGATCGTCGGATGCTTCCCGCACCAACAAAAAATAGTTATCGTGAGTTGAAACTAGCAAGTTACCCTTTTGAGACCGAGTTAGGTTACTGGGAAATAGCTACTATGTTTCTCTTAATATCGAGCATGACTTTGAGACCATGGGTAGATTGTGGAGGATGAACCAAGTGTGTGGCAGGTAAGTGCCTATCGCCGGAAGCATAAGGAATATAGTTTTATGATGACTTGACTAGGCTTAGGGATTGATACTTGATAAACATAGGCCACTATCGCATTGAGCACGGAGGACTACTATTTAGGTCATACTCAAACTACTTTTGTATCTTGCTCACCAATGAAATCATTTGATAGGATTAGATTGACTTGCTAGAAATTATGATGCACTATTTAACCACATGAGTTTAGATGCAGTTTTTGCTTGAGGACAAGCAAAGGTTTAAGTCTAGGGGTGCCCCTAGGTTATGAAAAGTCCTAGCTATGGTAGAAAACCCTGGAGGGAGGTAACCTTAGGTTATGGAAAGTCCTAGCTACGGTACGAAGTCCTGGTCCCGGGGACTGGGGGAAGTTTGGAGGGTAAGGACGTTGGGCGAAATCTTAGAGTCGAGAACTCTAGGTGAAAATCCTGGGGGTCGTGGACACTAGGTGGAAGACTAGATGTGTCAAGGATCGGACATTCAGCATGAAGTCTTTACGGATTGGACGCTGAGCAAAAATCCAGACGGTCTGGAGGATCGATCTGGTAAAAGATAAACTCTCCTGAGAAGAGTAGGTGAGGACACATTACCCATTGAGGGAACAGTAAATGCCGATTCGACCTAGGATTTTCGAAAAATCTAAAAGTTAGAATCAGACAGTCCAAAGGCTATCAAAATATATTTTTGCCTATTATTCTAACTTTATTTTGTAGAAAACTAACATTTTATAGGTTGAAGTTCGCGGCCTTGATCAATCGACCGAACCTCCGGATTGGTCGACCTAACCTCCGGATTGGTCGACCGAACCCCAAAAATCAGATTAGCTTATGACTAAGTTTCGACCAAGGATTGGTCGACCGAACCTCGGGTTCAGTCGATCAAAAGGTGGATAAGTAGTGACTTAATTTGACCAGGTTGATCAGACTAGATAAGCCAGCAAGGATAGCGGGATTGGTCGAATGAACGATGGGATCAGTCGATCGAATGAAAGCTTATTTGAAGCAGCATCATCTGGATGGGAAACTGGATAGATGTAGAAAGTTTGGTCGACTGATCAAGGGGATCAGTTGACCGATCAACATTGAGTCAAACTTGATCCCGAAATTAGTGGATCTAGATCAGGCTCAACTCGGCTATAAAAGAAGGCCTCGATCAAGCACTTTGACACACATTTTCAGACATTCAATCAGAATGACCTCTCATGTGTGCGCTGCTCAAAAGACGAATCTATAATGTCGTAACTCTACTCCGACGATGATTAAGCAAAAGATCCAACTTTCCAAGTCATCGGTAAACTTTATTTTGTTACAATACTTGTACTTGTAATCTTTCAATTTATTAGTGATTGCCCATCGAAAGCACTCTCACGTGTAGGCCTTAGAGTATGAGTCGTCACATGTTTCGAACCAAGTAAAATCCTTAGTATTCTTATTTTGTGTTCTTTACTTTCCGCTGCGTATTACTCCGATTGATTTTAAATGAAAAAGTGAAAAAAAAGCACAAGTGCTATTCACCCCCTCATCCCTCTAACACGTCTCGATCCTATAATTCGGTTAATGAGTCCAATTCAAGCTAGACTCATTGGGTTAGATGGAGTCTAATCTGAGTTAGACTCAATTGAATCCACTCATTAAAGAATAAAAATGATGATTAATTTGGATTAATCATGCATTGAAAGAGAAGACCAAAAGGCAAAAGACCGACCTTTTGTATTCCTTCCATTAAAGAGTTTAATGGATCATTAATCAAAGGAAAATCAAAAGCTAAAATACCTTTGGTATTCTTCAGATGAGTAAAAAAGGTTGTTGAATTCATTTTTGTGAAAGAGAATAATTCTAGTCTTCCTCCTCCTCTTCATTCTTCTTGGTCGAAACTTCCTTGAGGGGTTGCTAGCACAACCAAGGTTGTTTCTTCTCCAAGTCGTGAGTTCATAAGACGAATAGGAGAACATATTCATGTGGATACCATAGAGGCATGAACACTTGATTGAGTTGAGATTTGCATCCTAGGACAAAGTTACTTTCGGGAGTTCATGTTTATGTAACAAAGGTAGAACTCTCAATTCAACTAGTATACAATTTCCTTCGCATGGATCTTCTGGAAAAGATCTTGATAATATTCTACTGTGCTCGTGTCATTTTATGCTTAAGATCCTAACAGTAGATGAATGTGAAGAATGCATTTTTGCATAGCAATTTGGATTGAGAAATATATATGGAGCAATTCCGTGGATTTAATAGCAAGACTCATCAAACTTTGTGTTTAAATTAAAGAAAACACTTTGTAATTTGAAGAAAGCACCAAGAGTATGGTATGAAAAAGATAATTCTTGATTCAAAGTGATTATAGGATGGCACCATCAAACTCCAATTTATTTGTAAAATCTCAAGGAGGTAAGTTTGCAATAGTACTAGTCTATGTAGATGATCTTATTATCACAAGAGACGATAAAGTAGAGATTGATCAAATCAAATCAAATTCAACTTATCAATACATTTCCAAATGAAAGACTTGGGAAAATTAAGGCATTTCCTCGGTATTGAAGTTAAGTGAACTATGGACTCTTTTAACGCCAAGAAAAATATACTAAGGATCTCCTAGAAAAGTATGAGATGTAAGAATGTAAGCCTATTTCAACTCCATTAGAGGTACATACATAGCTTTTCTCCACTGAAGGAAAGGATTTGGAAGATGAAACAATGTACAGGCAACTAGTTGGTAGCCTAATTTATCTCAATCTCACAAGATAGACATATCATGTGTAGTGAGCATAGCAAGTAGATTCATGTAGAAGCCAAAGAAACCTCACTTAGAAGTTGTTTAAAGAATTCTAAGATACATCAAAGGTACCATTGATTACGGTATATTATATTAAATGAAGGAAAAAAGTAAAGTAATTCCCCTTGCCTTGAGGGCATAGCTAATACTAGTGCTGTTGTAAGTGCTTGCTTCAATTAATCGAAGCTCCTTTGATAGTCTACTCCCCACTCATACCTAGCATTCTTTTTTGTCATTGTTGTCAGCGGTACTATAATACTAAAAAAATGTAACTATCTTGAGTTGATTTTGATATGATCAACCAAGTTAAGTTAGACTCTATATTTTTTGATGCGTTGTGTCTAAGTGTGAAGGGACTTCGGAACACAAGAAGTCAAGTGGAAGACATAGTTAGCGAGAAGGATGATACGGGAAGTGAGTCGATAGGGTCAGTGCATCCAAAGGATTAGGTGTTGCAGAAGAGTACATCGACGGACAAGAAGGACACATGTGGTGCTTCCGAGGGATGAGAAATCAGGGAGGAAGATTGTTCAAGGAGAAGACAGGAGTTAGGTTAGGGTAAGCTCAACTCTAGACGGCTAGAACATCACCCAAGAGACCGAACAAAAGTTAACTATTAAGTTGACTATGTCAAGGCTCCTGGACTAAGTCCAGGCGCTCGGACCTAGTCTAGGTGCCTGAATCCCTTCGAGCCACATTAGATAGCTGATATAGAGAAGATGATTAGTATGGAGCTGTTAGGGTTGCAAGGTTGCAAAGATAGTCCTATATTGAAAACACATGGGAAAGATCATGGGTTTATAAGAGGAAAAGATATCTCCATTGGAATGAGGCCTTTTGGGGAGAGCCTAAGAGCAAAGCCATGAGGGCCTAGGCCCAAAGTGGACAATATCATATCATTATGGAGATATCTAAATTATTTTCGATCCTACAATTGGTATCAGAGACCAGACTGCCAAAAGGTTTAACCGCCTACTGTGCACAAGAGCTATGGTCTGATTGAACTATGTGGGTACAATATTGACCTTGAACAAAGAAAGTGGGGGCTCCTATGTTCGGATCAAGAGGACCAGACACCAGGTAGGAAGTGTTGTGACTAGGTAAGGAAGTCCTAGTAGGTTGGGTGGACCGAGGGGCAGGAAGACTTGGTGGGTCGAGGATCGGACGTGGGAAGCCTATGTTCCTTTGTTTGAGGGGGGGATTGTTAGAGTCGCAAGGTTGCAAACATAGTCCCATATTGAAAACAAATGGGAAAGATCATGGGTTTATAAGAGGAAAAGATATCTCCATTGGAATGAAGCCTTTTGGGGAGAGCCCAAGAACAAAGCCATGAGGGCCTAGGCCTAAAGTGGACAATATCATGCCATTGTGAAGATATCTAAATTCTTTTCGATCTTCCAGGAGCCACATTATCCGAATCTAGGCGCCCGGACCATGTCCAAGCGCTCAAGTTGGGTTCAAGTGTCTGGGAGCTGCCACGTTAGCAAACAACTAGTTCAACCAAAGGGCTATAAATAGATCTCTGATTCTTGAATTTTAAATAATGCATTTGTACTTTCATCTACAAATTCTATTTTCATTTTGCTTGTTCTTAAACTGCTATAAGAGGCTACTCTACCTTCAACAAAAGAGATCTTTCTAGTTCAACTTTCACTACCTTGGATTAACAATCTCTCTTATTGTAAACCAAGTAAATTTTATTTTCTCCTTCTCTTTCTATTGCATGTTATATTTCTCTAATTAATGTCTATTTTGTCCTTGCTAAGTAAGTAGCAAGAGATCAGTTTTAAATTTATATTGCAGGCTATTCTCCCCTCTAGCCAGCCTAATACGGACCAACAATTAATATCAAAGCCCAACCTCCTCAAAAGGACTAACCGCTAACTGAAGCAACGAGATAACCAGAGCAAGGATTCATCCACCAAAGTTCGAGGGGGATTTCACGATTTAGAAAATAGAGATGGAGGTATTTTTTTTAAATAATTTTTTAAATATTACTAATAATAAAATATGATTTTGTAGCACTCGGAGTGCTGCATGGAGAGAAAAAAGAATAACATCTCTGGAGCAAAAAGGAGCAGGCCGACTTTGCGGCTAATGGAAAAGCAGAATTCCATCTGCTAACCATATTACCATCTCAAGAAGTTAACAACATCAAAATCTACAACTCTTCCAAAAAACTCTGAGAGAAGTTCTTAGAGCTTCACAAAGGTACATCGGAAGCAAAGCTAACAAAATGGGACATCCTATGAAGTAAGTTACTATACCTCCGAATGGAAAAAGGAGAGACAATGGCTCAATTACACATGAAGATCAAAGCACTAATCACTGGAATTATCAATCTCGGCAAATCAGTAACAAATTGGGACCTAGTTCGTTATGCACTTAATGCTCTTCTGAGAATTTCAGAGTGGACATCAATAGTAGATGACTACTACATCTCAAAAGATTTAAAATAAGTACTTTAGAAGATTTATTTTCTACATTAGAATTTCACAAGTCTAGATATGCAGGTGTCAGAAAAGAAAAGGAACTGAGTCAGAACTAGCATTAAAAGCCAACAAGACGGATGAACCAGAGTTAGATTCTTCACTCAATGAAAATGAAGAAGCATACATGGTAAGAAAATTTAAAAGGTTTGTAAATTTAACAATTTTCATAAGTTGCAGGCTAAGAAGCTTATTCAGAGCAAATGAAAGGTTCGATGCTATAGCTGTCAAGAAGAAGGAAATGGTTGGAGAAATCGGTATGACCCTAGGTTTGATGTTTGGGTAAAGATTTAAGTTATGCTTATTATTATATTTGATATGCACTTGTGAGTGTGTAGGATACATGTACAACATGGTGAAGTCCAATTGTGTAGCCTTAGCAGTGTAAGTCCAAGTATATAGCCTCGGCAACATAAGTCCAAGTGTGACTTGGCAAAGGTGAAAGTCCAAGTGGAGTCTTGGCAGTGTAAGTTCAAGTGTATAACCTTACCAACATAAGTCCAAATATGATTTAACAAAGGAAGACCTAACAATAAAGGAAAAGGCTGAAGGAAGTATCTTGAAGGTGTTGGTGCAGGAAGCATCTGACGATCGAACCCAAGTTTTGATAATGGCAAAGGAGTTAAAGTTAAGCTTATTTGTGATCTAACATGTCTGATGGAGATTGCAGGAAAGTCCTAAGTGTTCTTAGGTAAAAGTACTAGCTGCGGTTAGGCAAGGAGAAAACCCTAGGGGATGGTAACCCTAGGTTCTAGGGGGTGGTAACCCTAGGTCCTAGGGGGTGGTAACCCTAGGTGGAGGAAAATCCTAAGGGGGGTAACCTTAGGTCATAGGGGGAGGTAACCCTAGGTGGAGGAAAATCCTAAGGGTGGGGGGTGGGGGGGGGGTAACCTTAGGTCCTAGGGGACGGTGACCCTAGGTGTAGGAAAATCCTAAGGGGGGGGGGGGGTAACCTTAGGTCCTAGGGGGTGGAAACCCTAGGTGGAGAAAAACCCTATGGGGCGGTAATCCTAGGTCCTAGGGGGTGGAAACCCTAGGCAGAAAGTCTAATCGGTCTGGAGGACCGGATTGACACCAGGTAATCCCTCCTGAGGGGAGTAGGTGAGGGCACGTTCCCTGTAGAGGGAACAGTAGGCGTCGGGTCGACCTAGGGTTTTCGATTGGAGATCCGAAGTCAGACCTGAACAGTTCGATGACTGTCACACTCTATATTCATACTGTTATTTATGTGCTAACATTGTCTTGCAGGGTATGTTGTTGTTTTGGGACTAACATGTCTTGCAGGAATAAGCTAAGCCTCGGATGAACAGTGTCCGAGGCGCCTCCTTAGAGCTTGGAGGCGGCTTGGGTGCAAATGAGCCGAAGTCTGTGCGGTAGTGCTGGAGGCGCGTCAGATGGAGCTGGAGGCGCCTTGGACCAGAGATTGGAGGCGCCTTGTGTTGGTTAGTCCTAGGAAAATGTACCGGTTCCACTGTACAAAAATTTTTTGTACAAGTGTCGAACCTTTCCTTAAATAACCTATTATGTTCTTTAGAAGTTAAATTAGGAATCACAGACGGAACTTAACATCATTGATTCCAAATTTAACTTATCTGTTCTTAATGGTTTAGATTTGAATCGCAAGCGGAACTTAACACTATTGATTCAAATCTACCTAAGTTATTAATTCCATTAAATATTAATTTCCAAAATTGGCTTCCAGGACTGCATGGCGAGGCAGGTGGCCTTTTTGGATATGGGAGCAACCACTGTCGCCTAGGCAAAGCCTTTTAAGGAAAGCTAATATTTAATTTTCTTAAATAACTCTAGGTTAACCAAAAAGAACAATCGAATCAAAAATTCGAAAAAGAAGAAAACACAAACTCAGAAAAAACTTATTCGAAAAACTAGATCTATTTGCCTCTTGTATTTAGAATTCTTACAAAGAAAATAACTAGTATGATGCGAAAGAAAATTACTAGTTATACCTTCTTTTTGTAAGCTAATGACCTCGAGATCTTCTGCCGTATTCCTCGCCTCACCTTGGACGTCGTGTGGGCGACGATCCTCCAAGATGAACACCACCCAAAAGCTTCCTCCTCTTCTTCTAAAATCCGGCCACCACCACCACCAAGAAGAAGAGAGCAAAAGGGAAAAGAGAAGGGAGAGAGGGGCCAACCACTTGAGATCTCCAAGCAAAAGAATAAGAGTCGTGTCTCATGAAGCCCCCTCACCCCTTCTTTTATATTACTTGCCCAAGGCAAATAAGGAAAAACTTTTTACAAAAAATAAAACCATGCAAGAGTTTTTCCTTTTTCCTTTTCTTTCCTCTTGATTGAATCAATCACCAATTTTGATTTTGTGATGATTTTTATTTAATTTATGATGGCCGGCCACTTGCTTGGGCACCAAGCAAGGTGGCCGGCCACCTCATCAAGAGGAATAAGGAAAAATATTTTTTTTTAAATTTACAAGAAGTAATCCTCTTATAAAATTTACAAGCTCTCTTTCCTAAAGTAGGAGTTAAAAAAGGAAAGTTCTAAAAATTAAAACCATGTTTTAAAATTTAAAATTTCTCTTATAAAATTTCCTTTTTTAACATGATGATAGAAAATTTTAATTTTAAAACTTATCTCCCCTTTTTTTCTTAAACCATGAGGATGGTTAAAAAAAGAAAGTTTTAAAACTTTTAAAATTCTCTATTAAAACATGTGGCCTAATTCAAATAAGGAAAGTTTTAAAAAATTAAAATCTCTCTTTTAAAACTTATAGTTTTCTACAAAGAGAAGATTTTAAAAATTCAAAACAACCCTCCCTTTTTGATTTATTGTGATCGGCCCCTTCATGCTTGGTCACCAAGCAAAGGGCCGACCCCTTTAGAAGAGGATGTGGCCGACCCTTGCTTGGTCACCAAGCATTGGACCAGCCCACTTCTTGGACACGAAGAAGAGCATTACATTTGGATGGACTTAAGGCTATAATGAGGCTACGATAGGGACCTAGAGGAGAAATTGGTTTTGGCCTTCCGATGAGCTTGAGTATCCCGTGTTCGCCCCGAACACACAACTCAAGTTCATCGATAATAACTTATTCCACTAGAGAGTTATTATCGTACTACCACACCAATCCCAAATTACATTATGGGCTCCTTCTTATTATGAGTGTGTTAGTCTTCCTGTGTTTAAGATTACGAATGCCCACTAATTAAGTACGTTACTGACAACTCACTTAATTAATATCTAGCTCCAAGAGTAGTACCACTCAACTTCATTGTCATGTCGTACTAAGTCCACCTGCAGGGTTTAACATGATAATCCTTATGAGCTCCTCTTGGGGACATTCTCAACCTAGATAACTAGGACACAGATTCCTTCTATAATCAACAACACACACTATAAGTAATATCATTTCCCAACTTATCAGGTATATTGATTTATCGAGCTAAACCTCACCCTTTGATAAGTCAAAGAAATAAATATTAAATATATGTGCTTGTTATTATTGTTGGTGCAATCATGCCCTGGAAGTTTCAATGTGTTGACAATTATTTAAGTTTAGGTTAATAAGTTGGAACTAACATACATTGTGAGTTTGCAGGAGGAGTTTCTTGCAGGTCGGAAGACCAGATGCAAGAGAAGTCCAAGAAGGTCGAGGACTGGATTCTTGGTAAAAAGGTTTCTTGCAGGTTTAGAAGACTAGATGCAAGAGAAGTCTGAGAAGGTCGGGGACCGGATTCTTGGCAAAAGAAGTTCCTGTAGATCACAAGATTATATGTGTGTTAGGCTCACTATTAGAGATCAATTGGTGAATCGATTCAGGCATGGCTGTGAGGCAGAATGTCTTTGAATCGATCAGCCGATCGATTGAAGGTAAGTCAATCAATCGGCCGATCGATTGGAAAGGATCTGCGCGAAGCACAGAACGCTTCTGAATCGATCAGCCGATCGATTCAAGGTATTGAATCGATCGGCCGATCGATCCGTGAACATTCTGTGCGAAGCACAGAATCCTTCTGAATCGATCAACCGATCGATTCAAGGTATTGAATCGATCGGCCGATTGATCCGTGAACATTCTGTGCGAAGCACAGAATTATTCTGAATCAATCAACCGATCGATTCAAGGTATTGAATCGATCGGCCGATCGATTCACAAAGCTGCAATTTCATGAGCAAGCGGCTGAATCAATTCAAACTCTGTCCCAATCGATCCAAGTCTAATAAAAGAATCTCACCGTTGATCTTGACGCGATGGCTTCCAACGGATACTTGTGAATCGATTGGGACATAATCTCAATCGATCCACGGCGACGGCAGCGTGAGAAACGACTAGTTTTCTTGATGTTTAAAAGGCTGGAAGAACGAGGAATAAGCACCTATTAACAAAAATTACTGTTCTATTGCTGTGGTGTGAAGAATCCTTGAAGTGCTCAAGATCTCTCAAGCGTTGGAAGTTAGAGCTCTCAATCTCTCCAAGCTTTCAAATCTCATGCCGCAAGGAAGAAGCTATTTCTAGTTTGTAAATCTCTTCTCTTCTTCATTGTAGTGAGTGTGAGTTATTTCCTTTGGGAGAGGAAGTATTGTAAGTGTTGTAAGGTTTCTCCACCTTCGGTGTGATTCCGAGAAGGAGGATTTTTGGATAGTGAAAGTGTGGTGAGTGGTGTGGATCCTTGGACTAGTCACCTCCTTGAGGAGGTGGATACCAAGTAAATACCGGAGTTAGCATTGGCTTCAAGTTTCCGCTGTGCAAAATCAAGATCAAGAAAATGAAGTGAGCCATTCACCTCTAGCTCAACCGATCCTAACAAGTGGTATCAGAGCATTGGTTTGCTTTTGAGGATTCATTATCAAGAAAGCACAAGTTAAAGAGCTACAAGATGTCAATGAAGGAGGGACATAGTACTTCACGACCACCATTCTATGAAGGCAGCAATTTTGCTTATTGGAAGAGCCGCATGGAACACTATCTCATGACCGAAATTGATATGTGGTTCTTAATCACGGAGGGATTCATGGCGTCAACTGAAAATGGAAAAATGCTTGAGTCATCAAGGTGGACTGTTGAACAAAAAATGAAGGCTCAAGCAAATGCAAAGGCGATTGTGACTCTTCAATGTGGATTAAGCTCGGAACAACTCAACAAAGTTGGACCCTTTAAGAGTGCCAAGGATTTGTGGGATAAGCTTATTGAACTAAATGAAGGCACCAAGGATTCAAGAATTGCAAAGAGGGATTTGTTGATAAATCAACTTCAAAACTTCACCATGAAGGATGGAGAAACGGTAAGCTCACTACATGGGAGATTCAAGGAACTCCTAAATGGTCTTCATTCAGTTGGAGAGAGTGTGGAGAACCGAGATCTCATAAGGTATGCTTTAAAATCTTTCCCAAGAAACTCTTTATGGTCATCCATGGTGGATGCTTATAAGGTTTCAAGGGATTTGTCAATAGTGATATTGGATGAATTATTTTGTGAACTTAAATTGCATGAGCAAGCTAACACAAGCCATAAGGAGAAAGGTATAGCCTTGGTTGCAGGTGAAAAGGGCAAAAAGAAGCACAAAGAAAAGAAAAAGGAGAAGAAGGAGTCATCTTCAGAATCCGAACAAGATAGTGATAGTGAGAGTGATGAAGAGCTATCATCAAGTGAAATGGCAAACTTCGTTCGAAGAATGATGAGACATTCAAGGAAGTTTGACAAGAAGGATGTTAAGAAAATCTTCAATGATGAGAAAAGAAAAGGTAAATCTCTTGTGGATTCTAAGAATAAGACTGATGTAATTTGCTATGAATGTAAGAAAAAGGGGCACTACAAAACGGAGTGTCCAAAATTGAAGAAGCAAGAGGAAAAGATCAAGAAAAAGAAGAAGGCGTTGAAAGCCACATGGGATGACTCATCATCAAGCTCATCGGAAGAAGATGAAAGGAAGAGCTCAAAGCACATGGCTTTCATGGCCTTAAGTCATGTAGAAGATAGTGAAGATGAAGATAGTCATGGAGAAGATGTGGAGTCTTCAAGTGAGTCATCATCTAGTGATGATGAGGTAATTTCTCCCAAACTTGATAAGATGTATGCCACCATTGCATGCTTAACCAATGCACTAGCTAAATCAAAAGGGAAGGTTAAAAGATTGCAAAATGAATTGAAATCACTCAAAAATGAAATTGTGCCATGTGAAAGTTGCATGCTTCATGAAAATGACAAAAATGATGTTGATGATCTTGAAAAAGAAAATGTATCATTGAAATCACAAGTTGATGATCTTAGATGTGCTCTAGTAAAATTTACTTCAAGCTCAAAATACTTAGACATGATTCTAGGAGCTCAAAGAGGTGTGTACAACAAAGCGGGACTAGGTTTTAAATCTCAAGATAAGGAAGTTAAATTCATGTCCCTAATTAGTAGAAACCATGCTTCAAGGGTTAAGGTTGTTCAATCTTGGGTACCCAAGCAATTTGTTATTGATGCTACCGGACCCAAAGTGTAGGTACCAAAACATTTGGTTCATCGTGTTTAAACAGACATGCACGAAGGGGGAGCATCCAACAACATGGTTCGTAGATAGTAGATGCTCTAAGCATATGACGGGGGATTCATCAAAATTTTCATCATTTAGACACAAAAGTAAAGGTACCGTTTCTTTTGGTAATAGTGGTGAGTTAAAAGTTATAGGAATTGGAGATATTAGAATTTCGAAAAAATTTGTAATTAAAAATGTGTTATTAGTGAAAGGCATGGTTTTTAATCTTTTGAGTGTTAGTCAACTATGTGATTCGGGTTATGGAGTGGAGTTCAACTCATCTCAATGCCTAATCAAGCATAGTGAACTAAACACCAATATTCTCATAGGCCATAGAAGAGAGAATATTTATCAAGTTGAACTATTTGGTGCTACTAATGTGTTTGCTAAGTGTCTCATGTCCAAAGAAGAGGAGATGTGGCTTTGGCACCGGAGACTCACTCACACAAACATGAAGAATATCAAAAACCTCTCAAAGAAGGAGTTGGTGCACGGATTGCCAAAGTTGAAGTTTCAAAAAGACAAAATATGTGATGCATGTCAAATGTGTTAGTTAGAGCCCTAGAGCCAATCATTTGATGATTGTATGGACTCATGTATATCATATTCTTGTATATTAATAAAGGCATTTGTTTGGTTATTATACTTATTTATATTAGTGCCAAATAGACTAAGTATAATAGCGTCCTTGAGTAGAAGGTTCATACCTATATCAATCGATTAGTTGAATCGATAGTGAGATGATATAGGGAACACTACTCTAAATTATTCCTAGTCGAGTATTAGTGTTCAGGGACAATGTTAATACAATAAGACTAGCATGTAGGTCAGCTCGATGACTTGATCTCATAAGTCATGGATATAGAGATATCAAGCTGACACATGGGTATGCATTAGAGAATGTATACTGAATGACCCGCCATGTGAAAGTATCATGGCTCGTTATATGAGTGTCATATACTTTCTCATGTGGCTATTAGTATGACTATTAGTCCTTAGACCTGAAGTCACCATGGATTCCTACATAAGGAGTTATGTACTTTGGTTTCGTCAAACGTCACCCGTAACTGGGTGGACTATAAAGGCGATTACTGGGTATATAACGAATTATGTAGAGGGATGTGAGTGATGTAGATGGGATCTATCCCTCCCATATGACGGGAGCGACATCGGTATTCTTGATAGAGTGAGACCACTAAGTGCATGGCCATGCCCAAATGAGTCAACATTAGATGTTGAGCTCATTTGATCGAGTGATTCTACTTGGAGTTCAAGATTTAGATTGATTAGAGGATGACACGGTCTATGCCTCACATTGATCAATCTAGATGTCTTGGATAGAAGGACACTTGTCATTATTTTGTGAGTAGTCACAATTGGTAGTCACAAGGTGATGTCGGATCTCGACATTCTTGTAACTTGGGTAGTAATGATGTGTTGCTAGATACCGCTCATTACTTATGCTCCTAAATGGGTTTAGGGCATTGCCAACGTTACAAGAACCTATAGGGTCACACACTTAGGAGAATTAGATGGAGATTAGGTTCATATGATGAACCAAGAGGATTAGATTCATTTGATGAATCAAATTGGATTAAGAGTAATCCTAATTGGGCTAACTTGAGTTCGACTCAAGTTGATTCATGTGTTCAATGAGTCTAATTTAGATTTTGACTCATTGAATTAATTTAATTTAATGAATTAGATTCATTATATTAAGTTGACTCGAATCAAATGGTTAGATTAGATCAACCATGGTAGAGATTGGGTCAAGTTTGACTTGACTTGAGAAGGAAGTCCAAAGGTCAATTTTGACTTGACCTTTTGCCACCTCATTGGTGAGTTGGCATTAGGTGGACCAATAATGATATTCCACATCATCATGGGTGCCACCTCATGGAAGTTACAAAGCCATTTTCTTATTAACTTCACATTAATTGCATTTAATGGGGAGTTACACAAGAAGAAAGTGGCCGGCCACTTTGTGAAGGAATTTTGAATTCATTTTCATTTAAGTGTGTTGAATCTTCCTCCTTCTTCCTCTCAAGCTCTCCCTCTCCCTCTCCTCCTTGCTTGGCCGAATCTCACCAAGGTGCTAGCACACCTTTGTGTGAGGTTTTCTCCACCTACGTGTCCATGTGGATACTTCTAGAGGACCGGCGCTTGACGGTCTAGAGATCCGGCAACTCCTTGGACGAGCGGGATAAGCGAAAGGCACGCTTCGAAGGTATAACCCTTATCTAGTGTAGATCTAAAGGTTTTACAAACTCGTACAAGAAAAGGTTTTTCGAAAAGTTTTGTTTACGAATCTTTGCACGGATCTACGGCTTTGGGTGACTCGGGGTTTCCGCGACGCGAAAAAGCGGTTTTCGCGGCCCGAAGAACCCAACAGTGGTATCAGAGCCACGTGCAAAGACTTGTACGAGTTCGTTTGTATTTTTATGAAAAATATACCTTCTGTGATTTTCTGTAAAAATTGAGTTTTTAGAGTTTTTATGATTAATTTTTCCGTAGAAGCGAAGCACAAGTGTCTCGGCACTTGTAGGCTTCGGCTACCGGAAAGTTTTCTTTTAAACGGCTTCGTTTTGCCCCAAATCCGTTTGGGACAGCGGGGTCGGGTGCCATTAGATCGCAAAGGAGCAACTCACGATGGTTAGATCGTGGGTAGGGGCATTGCCCCTAACCCCGCAAGGGAATTTGCTCCGCGATTGCACCCGAAATCGCTAAAAACGAACCCGCCGGGAAGATTTTTCCGAAACGGCAATGTCTCGACCCAAATCATTTTGGGACAGCGGGTTTAGGCGCTGTTGGATCGTAAAGGAACCCTCGCGATGGTTAGATCGCGGGTAGGGGCGCTGCCCCTGGGCCCCGCAAGGGGATCCGTTCCGCGATTGCGCCCAAAACCGCTAAACGGGACCGCCGGGAAATTTTACTCATAAAAATTGTAAAAATTAATTTTAAAATT